>NW_027397077.1:31759218-32124866 GCF_003265705.2 Callorhinus ursinus | reverse complement strand
TGTAATGTATGGTGATTAACCTAACAATAAAAATTTAAAGAAGAAAAATAAGGTAGGCTTTAACTGAAATAGGTATTTAAAAAATGAGTTTACCAGGTTTAAGAGGACAGGAGATAGAAGTCAGTAACATATCCAAAGAAGAGTATTTGCTGAGGTGTGGTAGTAAAGAAATACAGAAGCTTAGGGGATTGAGGGGATGAGGCACAAAGTAGATTATGGCCAGTGTGCTCAGGATCCTACAGGCCAAACTAAGGAATTTAGCTAAAATATTTTAAGAGGAAAGGTTACAGATCACAGCCATCAAAATTTCCATCTTTTGCTTCCAAATTACTACTATACTTGTGAATGTCCATATGAGCAGACTTGGACGGAATTGTTGCATATGGTAAGCATTTTTAAGGAAATTTCACCACCAATTCCTCTACTGTTGGTCCCCTGTGAGTTTATGATGACCTGAAAAAGCAGCAAGTGATTTTGTGATGCCCTTTATAATTAGTGTCCTTTTGGTGTTTATTTTCCCAATGCTTACTACAGAAGAAAGAGTAACACGTTCAGGTTTTCTTCTTTACCCATACCTTGTAACCATACGATAAACTGGAAGGTTCAAGGATGATTTTTTTTCCCTACCAATTTAATTAATGCACGGTATGGTATGAGGGTATGTATTTTGAACCTATAATTTGCCTTGAAGTTATTGACAAATTGCTGTTACAAAGAATCTGCTCTAAGCTCAACTTTTTCAGCAACCCTTCCCAATTAACCCTTCCCTTCTTGAATCTTTCCACCAACCTCAAGTATTAGGCAAATGCTTTACGGATTTCCTTTTTCATTATTTTCTCCCATTTTTAGCCTGAGCTCTACCTCCCTGTTCAAAACACCAACTTCCTAAACTTAAAAAGAGGAAACCTGATCCTAAAGAGAACAAAGACTGTATGTCATGTATCTTTTTGTCCTCAGGCCCTAGCATAATGCTCAATATATGTTAAGCAGTAGATGAGTCTTAGATGGATGGATACACGGATGAAAGAATGGGCAGATAAGAAGGAGAAAGAAAGGGCAAGGCACAAAAGGAAAATGTAGCCAGAGGAGAGCAGAAGAAAGGAAAGGGAAAAAGAGAAGAAAGTAAAATAGAAATGGAAAGTGGAGCAGGAAGGAGAACACCATTAAATCAAAGATTTTAACTGCATTAGTCAGGATGCTGAATTGCAAATAACAAAGACCCTGCTCAATATAGCTTATATAAAAGGGTAATCGATTGGGTCCTATAGCTCCTTATTACCCTACAGCATAGCTCAAGATTGAAGGAAAAGTTGCAGGAAGCAGCACCTAAGGTCACAGAAGTGGAGACACTGTTTCAGGACTCTTTCCCTGCTCCCTGTTCAATCCTGTCCGAGTATCTTGGCTTAGCCTAACTGTATGGACATTAGTCACCTTCCTCTCCAGAGACCATCTCACTCTTAATGTCCCTACTCTGATGATACTTTTAGGGTACTACTTCTACTCCTTCTTGAATTCTTTT
This sequence comes from Callorhinus ursinus, assembly GCF_003265705.2. NCBI lineage: Eukaryota > Metazoa > Chordata > Mammalia > Carnivora > Otariidae > Callorhinus > Callorhinus ursinus. The sequence continues at coordinate 32,123,347 of NW_027397077.1, read as the reverse complement.
GTCCAGAAGATTAGGAACTATGAAATGGTTGCAACTTGGGACCCTAGTCCATGAATTTTGATCAAAATAGCTACATTTAGTTTAAAAGGCATATAGCTTTAAATTAGGACACTGTTTTCTGGATTGCAGAGGTTACTTTATTTTTAAATTATGCTAAAAGATCACAGACATTAAGTATTAAATTAACATTTAATAAAAGAAGTTAGATTGCATAATCAGGCTTTAAATGGTATTAGCTGATAACAAATAAACTTGGCCAAATCTGAATAATGTCTAACTTCTGCCCCACCAATCTCATGGCATGACATGAAAATCAAAAAAGATGAAGTGTGTGAATACATACAGTAAGGTCTATGAAACTACAGTTGCCATTATAGCTGTCATTTCTTCTGTTATTAATATTAAATAGATATTAAGAAGCAGAACAGGATGGGTCAAAGAAAGCATCTCTTACCTTGTAATTCCTATCAAAGATTTCCTCCTGGTTCTTGGTAAAATAATTATTACTCATTTAATTCCTTAAATAACCATTCTTCCCAGCATCAGTATACTTTTTCATGGTCTCTAGCCCAGTACCTCACACCATGCATGCAGATGCAGACATTCTTACTTTTCTAGTATTTCTCAACACTAAGGAACTATGTTCAAAGTTAAATAAATGATGGTGTGAGATGATTTATCCAACGGGGCAGAAAACAAGAGGATAAGTGAAATTAACATCAAGAACATGTGTTGGTCACAAGGGACCATGCAGTAGAAGGACAAGTTGACAGCAATGACCCTGAGCAGGGAGTTCTGACTGTAAGGCATCTGATAGCCTTGTGAAAAAGGCAAACGTCAAACTAGACATCGCAAGTTAAGTGCAACTTTGATAGGTAAGGACTGGAAGAAAAGAGTATCCCTGACAAAGGAAACTGAATAAAAGGCAGAAAGGTAGGATCAAATATTGGGTACAGCAGCAAGTGATAAGTAGCAGGAGAATCAGTAACATAAGATAAAAAAGTAATTGTGGGAACATTCTCAATGTCAGCATTATAACAATCTTCCTAATCCCTGCCATACTTAGCAATAAAATAGGTAATAAAAATGGAATTAATTTAGTAGAATAATTATGGTATTTACAACTTTTCTAATTAGTATTATACTGGCCTCTGAAAATAAGCACACCTATGCTCTCTATTTACATGTTCATATAATTTCAACACACAAAGGATATTCATTAATTGTTAATTTTTAAAGATTTCCCTTAAAATTTGCTTATGCTGACATGTATTCCTATGAAAGGAAATAACACATTTATATATTGCCTTTGTCAAGGCCATGCTGAAAACCACCCTGTGCCATAAAAAGATATTTTTACTAAGGGCATATAATCAAACATGCACTTCATTCATCATTAAAACTTACAGCAAATATTCAACAGCTATGTAGCAATTGCAATGAAAACAATAAAGTTGATTTGAAACTGTAATGCCTGTGATTTGTCTCATAAAATACAGGAAAAAAAAATCCCTGTAAAACAAATAAGATATGCAAAGAACACTATTCCCATTTGATTTACAAATGTTTAAAATATAGTTTTAATATCTGGCACTCATGATGATAACTATATTTTTTTAAATGAAGTTAGAGTCTTAAGCTTTGCTACTTGTTATCATTTTTACAGATGAGTTATATATATTTTTCTAAAAAATGAATAACTAATCTTGCATATGTAGGCTGATCCATACAAAATGGACACCATCTTACCATTTTCACCTACAAAGGTGACATTTTTTTAGATTTCAACTATCAGATTAAAATCATAAAATCACAAAATTTCAGAGTGAGAAAAATGGCACAAGATACCTACTGGGGTCCCTAACTTGGTTCTTAAAAATCCCCTCTAGTATAAAACAGAGGCCATTTCATATCTGCATTTGTAATGTTTGTAATAAAGAGCTTAATATATGAGTGGAAACACAAGGGAGTATTCAATGCAGAATGAGCCCAATACTCAAATGGATCTTTCCCAGTATTTATCTACTTCAGATATTTTTTAATAAAAAAAGAAACACCTATCTCAAGCAAATATCTAACCTCACAATATAAAAGGTATCTGAACATTTAGTTTTTTAAATGACCAAATTAAAAGATATGAGGCCTTACTATCTAGACTAAAAATATAATGCATTTATTTCTCTAATTTCAAACAAAAGGAACTAAAATTAGCATTCCTGGATAACGTTCTTTCATCTAAGTAGTTTGGAAGAATCAAGTGAATTATTCAAATCTAGAAAAGAAAACCACTGAGAATATAGATATTTTAATGTTCTTCAGCCTGCAACCTATCCAGGAAGAGAGAAATCAGATAAAAGATAACCTTGAGCTAACAAGGTTATGATGGATTCTTTCAAAGTCAGTCAATCCTGGGTCTCCATGTCAGGTAGGACAAAAAGACACAGACGGGAAATCTGTCTTCTTATATCCACCCCCACCGCAAAATTTAAGCAAACAAGAACACTGCTGATTAGCCAAAGAATCAATTGTACCTTTCTACTGTCCTATCCCAATAAGTAAATTTATCTTACACTGTAAAATATTAGTTAATAAAAGTTTTACCAATACAAAATTATTCACCTCTAAACTTCAGCTTTTTCAAATATGAGATCAAAATATTCTAGGGAAGAAATAATGTAAGAAATCATATATGATTTAGCCCACTAACCATACAAAGAAAGTGAGCTTAAGAAAACTGAATTGCTTAAGATCCCAGAGCTCTTGAAAGCAAGATTTGTCTCAAAACACTTGAGAACTACTGGCCCAAGGCTGTGATGGCCCAACGTGGTAGGATACCATCCACTTTTTCATAATTTGGTCATCTTTGCTATGTGATTGGGAGGTACGTGTGTGTCCATGTATCTGTGTGTAGGTCAGACAGGCATTAATGCAGTTAAGACTCAATTTTATACTTATTAATAATCATTCTTAAATGGTCAGTAATCCTATTTAAGTCTAAAGATCCCCATAAATTAATTTCTGTAATGCCACAGATTTATGTGCAACTGGGTAAGCAAATACATATCACAGTATTATCACAAAATATAACCAAAATATCAATTGCTAAAACAAGCAAATTGATAATTCTCCAATATATGATGTATATATTAAATCAAAAGGAGTAACAACAGAAAACTTTGAATAAAAATATAAAGGTTTTAGGTTGAGAAACAGAAGTTCATTGAGAATTCTTCTACTGAAAACAGAGCCAACTCATCACTAAAAATGACAACATATGAAATAGTGTTTACAGGGGTAAACTGGGTTTCAAAATGCACATGTTGGCAATATTAGAATTTAACATAACAAAAATATAATGTATAAAAAACACCAAAGGTTTATAGCCAAATAAATGTATGAGGGAAAACTAATAAACACTCTGCATAATACAATTATTTGGGTGACATATTTAAAATAATTAGTTAACTTTCCTACATTAAAAACTGAACAATTTTAAAATACATTGGCAAATGAAATTTAATAAAATTTTATTTGTAAATGAATTTTTTGGGCTACACATTATATTTAAAATCACCTATGATCTTATTGTTTATTATAAAATCCATTGCTACTGCTTTCTGTATGCATTATTTACATAAATAGAGCTATTTACTAATTCCATAACTCATAAGGAAATGTGGTCCTTATCAATAGTCATAGCCTTTGTACAATTCCTCAAAGATAATATATATGCTACATTACACATACATATTTTTACTTAAATGGTACATACCCCCAAATACGTTATTCATCTCAACTTCAATTGTTCATCACCTACAAATAAACAAATGGATTTTAGAATAAAGCATAAATCTGGGCTTTTTTTTTTTTTAATGTAGTCAGTTGCATTCCAATACTGGTTTTAGAATAAAATGTCTCAATGGCAGGGGCGCCTTGGGTGGCTCAGTTGATTAGGTGTCTGACACTTGATTTCAGCTCAGGTCTTGATCTCAGGGTCATAGTCATGAGTTCAAGCCCCACTTTGGGAGCCTACTTAAAAAAATAAACAAAAAACCTATCTGAATGGCAAGTCATAAAGTCATGCTAGAAAAAAAGTATCTCAGTGAATTACAGAGGATCTGATATCATCATATTCTTTACACTGTGTAATAAGTTACCCTGATGAGCAAGAAAATTGTCACAGTAAATCTATTAAAAAAACCTGTAGGCCGATCCATATTTGAATACCTATAATGAAAAAGAGATACTACTAGTTTTGCTTATTGTACGCATAGTAAGCATTTGATTTTCATATGAAAGTAAAAATGGTCTTCATTTGAAATTAAGGAAAAAATTTCCTAAGATCAAAAAGAGCAACAATTAATATTCATTCTTTTAAAACTACATTAAAAACTCACTTCTCACCATTTCTTTAAATTCACTGCCAATTTTTAGATCAGAATTTACTTTTAAAAACATGAAATCTAAATTTTTAAGGCTAGATAAATTGTTCAACAATTATAAAAATTTTACTTTGGTTTTTAAGTAATCTCTACACCCAACATGGGGCTCAAACTCACGACCCAAAGATCAAGAGTCACATGCTCTACTGACTGAGCCAGCCAGGCACCCCTACAGAATTTTAAATGGTGTGAGGTCTATCCAATATATACAAATGTCCCACTTTTCTTACTCTCAAAAATTTAACACTGGGGCGCCTGGGTGGCTCAGTCGTCAAGCGTCTTCCTTCAGCTCAGGTCGTGATCCCAGGGTCCTGGGATCGAGCCCCACATCGGGCTCCCTGCTCAGCAGGAAACCTGCTTCTCCCTCTCCCTCTCCCCCTGTTTGTGTTCCCTCTCTGGCTGTGTCTCTCTGTCAAATAAATAAAAAATAAAATTAAAAAAAATTTAACACTGAACCTTCCTAAATTTAAACTCCAAGTGTTATTGATAATAGTTTGGACTTTAACAAAAAATGATATTTACAATTCAATGACTTATGTTTTATCTTCAAACTCTCCTTTCTGAGCTCCATATCCATGCAGCTAATTGGCTACCTGACATCACTATTTGGATACTCTAAAAGGGATGTCAAACTCAATGTGTCTGAATACAAACACATGACTTCCTATACCAATTCTGCCCCCAACCCAAATGGTCAACTTCCAGTGTCGGTAGTGAATGGCACCACCATAATTCACCAGCCAGAGAGGGAGAAGTCACACATACCTTTCTCTCTCACTTCTTGTAAGAGTAAGGTAAGAGTAGTCAATCCACCACTAGGTCTAGAGCACTTTACTTCATACGCTTATCTGTTACCATCTCCCTTCTACCTACCATCATTTTATACCTGAAACAGCAGGAAGAACATTCTCACTGCATTCACCCAACTCCACCCTTTTCCCCCTCCCCATTTCAACCCTCTGATGATGCTTCAGTGTCTTCCCATTAGTCATAGCAAATGACTGAAGTTTTTTAATTGGCCTACAAATCCATCTATCATCTAGCCTTTGCCAAATATTCCCAGTATCTTCCACCATTCTCCACCTTGCCCTCTGCACTCCAGATACATTGAAGTGTTTTCATTTTTCAAAACCTGTCATGTTCCTTTCCTACTTACGGGTTTTTATACATATCATTTCATCTGGCATCTTCTGTCTCTTAACCCACTTCCACCTATTCTTTCTGTAGATTCCCACTTAAACTTCACTTTCTAAGAGAAGTCTCTTCTGACTCCCTAAGTCAGGTCTTCATAATATATTCTCACAGGACAGTATTTGCTTCTTCAAAGCATTTATCACTGATTGTCTATGTGACTTATAACTAGATCTCTCACTGCAATGTAAACTAAATGAGGGTAGCATCTATGTTGCATATCCTTGGTGCCTAGCATAGAGCCTGACATGCAATAGATAATAATGAGCAAAATTAAAATGAGTAAGTGAATGAAAATGATAGTTTGGGGTATCTTTTTTTAATGTTCCATTTGTACCAAGGCATGATGGTACAAATGGAACATAAAAATGTTGTATTCTTGAGGAAAATATTTAAAATTATTCCTGAGTCCCAAAACAAGAAGTATGGAGTCCAATAATGATGCTTATAAACTGGTTAACTGCTTCCTGAAGAATGAAACAAAATTATTTATTCCCATGTAATTCAATGAATAAAATTTAGTAGGAGTGAAATATGTATAGAATAAAAGAAGTTATATTTTATGAAGCTTTTCCAGTTACAATATGCTTTCAGATAAATGTCTCACTTAATGTCCAAAGGAGAACATGTATTGAGTATCTAGTGGTATTATCTCCAGTTATCAGATAAAAAAGTAGGGAAAGAGGTTTCGTGTTTGGCCTGTGGTTGCATTGCTAATAAGCAGCAGAACGAAACCTCTTATCTCTAACTCCTGTGTACTTCCTACTAAATTACAGAGCCTTGGCAGTGATCCAGATGATGTAAACCAGACAAGTTCTCCCAATGAGACCATGTTGTAACTCCATGATAATTACGTTGCTGCTACACAAAATTTTCATAATGTATGCAATCTGTACTACTGTATAACTAAGAAGGCACTCATGCCACAAAACTCAACTCTACCAACCTGAACTTTCCAAACTCTTCTCCACTGAATTAAGGCTTACATCTGCATCTCCTACTGCAGTATTCCCTGCACTACATGTTATACCAATTTAGGGACACCTCTTCTTTAACTAAACTGTATGTGCTGGAAGCAAGAGGGCATTCATATTTGTATTCTAGCCCCTAATGCGATGCCGCACTCACCATGGTCACTGAAATCCTGGGTGGTGAGTGGATATGTGCAATAGTAAATAAATGAATTAGGCCAAGAACAAGCACAGTACTACATGGTCCTGTGACTTCTAAATCATCAATACTTAAAATCTAGTGAGACCGTTATACTGAAATCTGGTTCTCTAGTCAGCATAATAACCATAAATCCAAATACATCATGTGTTTATAACAATATAGCAAAGCTCCTCTTACTGACAAGTTAAGGACCAAAGCAATTTGCATCAGGGAGAAACATTATTTTAAGCAGATAGAAAGGATCAGACATTTATAAAAACCCTGACAGGAATTAATACAAAAATGAGAAAATGATACACAGTAGGTTTCATTTATTCTAAATTTTGAAATATCTTTTAAGTATTTATTGTAGCATGTTGAAAAACAGAATGAGATATTCCCTTCCTACACAGACATTAAGGGTTCTGTGGTTTTATTTGTTTTTGTTTTTTTAAGATTTATTTATTTGAGAGAGAAAGAGCATGAGGAGGGGAAGGGGCAGAGGGGGAGAATAACCAAGCAGACTCCCACTGAGCGCACAGCTTGATGCGGAGCTTGATCTCATGACCCATGAAATTAGGACCTATGAGATCAGGACCTGAGCCAAAACCAAGAGTCAGACGCTTAACCGAGCCACCCCGGTGCCCTAAAACTAACTTCTGTATTAGTAAGCTACTTAATGTAAGGAACTTTAAAGTTACCTTGGTATGCATAATCCTTTACACCTGGGTAACTGTATAAATTGATAATGTTGGCATCATTAAATCTCATGCTACTCACAATAATCATTCATTCAAATTCTATTCAAAAGACAAGTAGAATGGAGAAAAATAAATCTTTTGTTTCTGAAATGTATAGACTTATGGGTCTTCTCAGCCACTTTGTTCTTTTGTTAGTTCTGAGCGAGTTCTAAGACAGCAGATCTTATCAATATGACAGGCCAAGATAAATGAAAACTCAATTTTTTCCAAATAACTATGGCCTTTTTCCCAAGCAAAAAATAAACCCAGAGCAATACTATTGAAAGCAAATGAATAGATTTTGTCAAAGCTTCAAGCAACAAGGAAGACAAGTATCTGGTCCCCTTTTAGCATAAGCTTGAATTATTTGTGACTGAGGCAATACTGAAAAGACAATTGCATGCTTCTCTGACAGAGAGATGGGTGCTACTGACTAAATAGAAGAAAAGGAAAATAGAGGAAAAAATGACAAGAGTAATATATTCTTTGTTAGGACCACAATCACAAAATGATCAAGCTTCTTTCAGAGTAATTGATAAAGATTAAATTTTCTTTATGACAAAAGCAATCAACAATGCATCTGGCTTATGCTCAAGAAAATAACAATTTTATAAATTTATTTTATAACTTACTAACTCCAGGTATCATACCCATTCTCATCACCTTTGTAAAATGACATTTAATGAATTGTCTTATCAGATATATCAGCATAAATCTCTGTCAAAGATTTCTTGGTCCAGTGTCTGGAATAAAGGCATATCTCTGAGTAGTTCTATAAGGAGAGAAATTCCACAAGCTGATGAAGTTCTTAAGTCTCGGTTGGATGCAATGAAAATCTCTTTTAATACCTATGTAGTACTGGTTTTCTTGCCAGATGATCAGGTTGTCATTTCAGAAACTAAAAGCTACCTGGCAAATTATCATCTGAAAACAAAGAAAGCTTATTAGATAGCTCACAGAGCAAGAATCCTATGGAATGGCTGGAATAGTGAAGAAATGCTGCCAACACTAATTTAATAAGGTGCATTGTCCATGTGATTATCTTTGCCGTTTTTCCATCTGTGCTGTGTATTTCACTTCTTGTTCAAACAGGCTATGGGCAATTTTTAGAAAGGAGAATCACTGGGCTCAAATCAGGGAGTCCTAACTCTTCCAGGATCTTTCTTGGAAAAAGCACTTCCGTAGTGAGCTGTTTCATCTACAAAGTTAGAGGGGTATGCTAAAAGACCTTTAAGTCTCTGCAAGAGAGAATAACTATGATTTCTAGAATGATTTTGTCATACTGCTGCTCCATTAAAAGGTTTATTAGGGAGGTCAATGGAAACCCAAAGAAAATGATCTCCAGATTCTCAGCAGATTTCATTTTCCTGTCCATCTATGCCTGTCCTCAGTCACTGGAGATAATCCTTAAGTGACAGTATTCCAAAGGCAAGTATTTCATGCTGAATCGTACATGCCTAGTTCACAAAAGCTGTTTATATAATAGTCAATGCATATAGCCATGAAAGAATGGAGAATAAAGCAAAAGTTTTTTAATCGACTACTTAAGTTATGGAGAGGCCACAAGGTGAAGTTATAAAGTAGATTTCTAGTCGAGAATGCCATCTACTGACAGTAAAATACTCAATATTCATATGGTTTTATCGAATGAAGAGTCAACAGTGGATTTCAGTCCTGGAGCAGTTAAGAATCTGGCATGTAAAAATAAAAGCCCATCAATTCTTAGCAACCCTCTGGGGTTTTTGTGGGTATATGTTTAATAACTGTCATATCTCAAAACAGTTCAGTCTAACCCCCCATATAACCTTAAAAATATAATAGTGGACAGATTTGCCAGCCATGCATGGATGGTTTGTATGCTCCTAACAGGTGCCCCATAACCAACTTCTTAGGATGCAAAGAGATTTCTATCAAAGGCTCTCAAACCACCTCAGAAAAAAATAAGGCATTTTATAAAAGTAAAAACTATATGCCAAAGTAAAGAATCCTACATCTCTTCCTCAATTTTTCTTATGACTTTCCACTGACAAAGTCATCCATTTAAGACCTGCTAATCCCCTGGCAGGGCTGTTTTGAGATGTGGAGGGTGATACAGGCTATGATAAGGGCTCAATTTCAATTATAAGAGAAAATACAACTGAAAACAAGAATATTATAACCTCATGTTTTCCATCTACTGAACTGGCAAAGATCAAAAGATTTACACTGTGTTGGTTAGTGCAAGAAGTAAAAAAAACATTCACACACCCACCATTTTTGGCAGGTGGATCCATTGGTACAAAATATATAAAGGATTATTTACCAATACTTAGAAAAAGCAATAAAGCAATTTTTTTTACTCTTAAATATCTCCTTTAAAATTATATAGTCTAGGAATATATAGTCATTGACCCTACTGGTTTTAAGAGCTACTTAAAGAATGAAGATTAAATAAAATAATTCATGTCAAGTATACAGAACAAAAAAGTATAGAGTAGTTCATGTCATTTTTATTATTATTAGATGATATGATTTAATCGTTTTAGAAAACACTACAAAATTTGAGACAAGTGTCACATTCATTATGGTAAAAAGAAAAAGCCTATGTGTGTACTATACATATCTATATCTAGAACATGATTATTTAAATGCTCTGGTAAGCCTTGCCAACTGGAGAAATTTCTTTACAGAAATGTATAATTTATGAATTATCATTTGTGTTAATTTCCTAGGAATGCTTTGTTTTGAATTAATAAATGTCTAAAAGAGTAGGGGAAAAAAACCCAAATCCTTATAATCTCAATCAAAATTATTATAATTCTATTAGGACATAACTGATTAAGTTGAAAAGTAATTTAAAATTTTTCCAGCATTTTCTTCTCTTTCTGTAACTAAATTACATTCTAGCCATTATCAACCATTCATTTTAGGTGAATGACAAAAAGAAAAAAATGTGAAGTGAAAGCACATTCATTTGACATTAACCCAAAATAACCAATTTGCTTCTCATGAGCCTTGGCTGTTGCTGAGGTGCATTTGTTAAATTATAGCAGCAATTTTTCCTCAGGAATCTTCTAATTTTGTTGCAATCACTGGAGTCATGTTTATGTATTTCCTTGCACAGATATACTGCTTCCTCAGAGAACTCTTGAGAATAGAAATTCTTTATCAGATGATTGAATATCAAACAGTGAGATGACTAGCCAGTTAGGTTAAAAATATGAAAAGACATTTAAATTTAAATATAAAGGAGATCATCTGAATGACAAATTATGGGTGATGTAGAGGAATGAATTAGGCAGAATTTCTTCCCTTCCTTTTACTCTCAGAGCTGCTCCATACCTAAGCAGTAAAGCTCAGTCGCACTATCTTATTGTTTAGAGCTCTACTGTCCAGTAAGGTAGCCACTGGCCAGATATGACTACTGAGTACTTTGTCATGTAGCTAGTAAAAATTGAAGATGTAGTACAATTGATGTAAAGTATCTCATTCATAACTGTTCTAATATTGGTACTTGTTGATACAAGATCTTGCCCTTCAAAACAAGGCATTGACCAGCCTGGTATTAAAGTCAGAAGGCACGAGTTTCCAGCGGGGTTACCTGGACAAATCATTTAAAGCCCCTGAGATTTTTTTTTCTTAGCTATAGAGGGCCCATCTGTGTGACCAACAACATTGCTATGAAAATCACTTAAGGTATAGATGAGAATTCTTCAAGCCATACACATTATGACACTTTAAGTGGTATTAATATTTAGTTTTATCTCAACCAACAACATTTGGAATAACTGCTCGTTTGTAATTCATCTAAATTGGAGCAGAAATACTACACCTTTGCTGCTAATCACAATGCTGTGTAGGACAGGCAGCAGCTGATTTGTCCAATCATTAAGTCATACCTTGGATTATTCCATAATAATTCTTTTTCAAGGGCTCCTGGGTGGCTCAGCTGGTTAAGCTTCTGCCTTCAGCTCAGGTCATGATCCCAGGGTCATGGGATAGAGCCCTGCATCAGGCTTCCTGCTCAGCGGGGAGTCTGCTTCTCTTTCTTTCTCCTTCTGATCCTCCCCACGCTCTTTCTCAACCCCCCCCCCAAATAAATCAATAAAACTTTTTAAAAAATTATTTTTCAAATCCAGTAAATAGAGTATGAATCTCTCAAAAAGCTTAATAATTTTAACAGTAACAAAATTAAGAGCAAACAAATTTTAGATTAAAAACAGATTCAAAATCAATGATGGTGTTTTCCTCCTAACAATTCTCTTTTTCATATACTCACATTCACTCATCAAACATTTCAAGTGTGCTCTACAATACAGCAAAGTAGACAAGATCACAAGCTTTGGAATTACCAACTCTAGAGTGTTAAATTTCGGCCACTTTGAGTGTTTTATGTGACCCTTCCAACCCTGTAATACTGGAATCAATTATTAAGTGTTGCAGGATTTTTGGACAATGATGTATTAACTACAAAAAAATTAACTCCTAGCACATGGTATTTAATAAATACTAGCTAAAATAATATTTATTATTATTTAGTTATTGTTCTATACACTGAAGATACTAAAGACACAGGCTCTGCCTTCAAGGCATTATCAACACTATCATCTATCAGATGTATCTAAGGAAGTCTAAAGAGTAATTATTTTCCAGTATCCAGGAAACCATATGAATCTTACAGGCTGTTATCCTAATATTTAGCCCTGTGTAATTACAGCCTTGATCCTCTGAAGGATCCATTCAAGAAGCCTAAGGATTTTTGCAAACTAATATAGAGTTTACCTAATAGGTTTCATTTAATCAGTCTTGTCATACTGAATTTCAGAAAGCTCTTGAGGAAACTAGTGGTTACCTCTTCTAGCAGGCTTAAAGTTAGCCTAAGTACTCTGTTAAATGGATTTCCTCTTAAGCCACTTTTTAATAACACACAAACCCACCATCATCACATCCTAATGCAATAATCATTTACCATGATCCTCTGGTTCAGTGAGAGAGGTGAGAGATAAATAATAAAAAACATCAATACCTTCTTGCATCCTTCCAGAAACTTGCCTCACTAAGCTCTTACCATGAGCACCCATCAGCTTTGCAAATTTATTTTCTTCCTACAATAAATCACAGAGTAGCAACAATGTTTAAAGCAAGGCCCTACTGGCCAATTTGGCAAGACCTCTATATTAAGAGTTTCTCAAAAGTTGTACCACTCGGTAATCATTTTTTATGTGGTGAAAAAAAACAAAAACAAAAACAGAATCCATATGGCCACAGCAGATTCTACCATCTACTATCAAAATGGAATGTCAAGGGCACCTGGGTGGCTCAGTCAGTTAAGCGTCTGCCTTCAGCTCAGGTCATGATCCCAGGGTCCTGGGATCGAGTCCCACATTGGGCTCCCTCCTCCGCCGGAAGCCTGCTTCTCCCTCTGCCCCTCTCTCTCTCTCTGTCTCTCATGAATAAATAAATAAAATCTTTAAAACAAACAAACAAACAAAAACAAAATGGAATGTCAAATTCCCCTTTGCAGATAGCTGTAAATTAATATGGCATGTCAAAATTTCCATACACTGGAATGACTGATTTCAAATCTATCAACCCAGTCCCATTTATTAACTATTAATTAGATGATAGAAGACACAATCCTACTTTCAAAAGACTGTTATTTTTAAATAGGTCTAAATTCTAGTCATTCATATATTATTACAAGTTGTTATAGATGGCCTTCAAAACACAGCTCTAACCAAGTAAATCACTTAATCAAAGCCTCAATGTTCTGATCTGTAAAATGGAGGTAATTACAGCTACACTGTAGTCATTTCACAAAAATATAAGAAATAATGTATATAAAGCACTCACCACAGTGTTATTACCACTACTGATGTTGTATTTTATTAGCTAGGGCAGGGGTCTGCAAACTTTTCAGTAAAGGGCCAGATGTTAAGTATTTTCAGCCTTGCAGGCCCTAAAATCTGTAGCAATACTATGCAACTGCTCCCCTCAAAAGCAATCATTAAGACATAAACAAATGAGGGTGGCTGTGTTCTAATGAAACTGTATTTGTGGACACTGAAATTTGAATGTTATTTAGAACTATTATTCTCGTTTTTTTTGTTTTTTTCTCAACCGTCTAAAAAACAAAAACAATCTCAGTTGGTGGACAACATAAAGAACTGGAGAACCAGAAATGACCATCTGCCCATAGATTGCCAAGTCCTGGGCTAGAGGAGTCTGATTTGAATTTACATCAATCGATTCTATCATTAATTGGCCAGTTTTTATGGGGAAAAAAATCACTTGCAACAAATTGAAAGCACTTTACATACGAAACCATGTTATTTTCATTACCCTGTTGAACACTTTTGGAAAAATATAATACAAGTAATCCTGCTTTCCAAATTTTGAGTTACCTACATTAGTTACCTACATTAGTCATTAATGGCTTTTTTCATAAAAGCAAAATCCTCCTCAGGTTGCTTTTGGTTAGCAAAAACAGGTACTAATACAGGTCTGTACAAAAGCAAAGTAGCATAACTCGAACTTTCGGGAAGAAGGGGATACTCTTTGCTTTATGCTATTTCAGCCTATAAGAGGTTTCATAGGGCCTATTTTTGGATAGTGGGATAAACCTGTGTTTTGATTTCACTATTTAAACACCTACCATTTTGTAGAAATTTTAGGGGTATTTCACCTCCAGTGTAAAAAGTTCAACAATGGCACTTCAAAGCACTGCAAACAAATTTATTTAGCATGCTTGTTAAACATATTGCTTATTTTCCTTACTAAATTAACTGTGGTTTGTGAAACAAACAAATGAATCTAACAATAAAAGATGCAAAAAACAATTTCAATAAATAGGTCTTCATTTACTATTTAATCTCCTTTCTGCCACTGTCTTAAAAACAGCTGCCAGGAAGAGATGCAAACACCATATTTCTCCAGTTACATAATGTTAATTATAATGGAATTACACTACAAATAAAATCTTAATCATGTTGGCCACTCTTCTCCATGTTCTTATTACTCACAGACTCCCAATCCATTAAATCTGCTGTGCTGCAGTATTAAAATGGATGGAAGTGCAGGGGAGAGAGAAGATGAATTTGGTTTGGTCAAAAGGTCAAGGGATAATAATTTAGTTAAATAAGTAAAGTGAGGCATAATCTTTTCATCCTTTTTATATCTTATGCTTTTAATGCTGGATTATCTGCAAAATGAACAAAGGCAGTGAATATCAGGTCAGCTCTGCTGAGAATATCGAGCTGACAACAGCACTGAAGGATGTGCTATTGAGGTTCATATTAGTTGCTCTCACGACATTAACTTAGAGTTTGAAGATATTTATCAAGCATTCCTTATCTATCCATACTTTACAACCCACCAATTTATTTACTTCTTGAACTTAATTACAATGGATAGTGAAAATATAGGAATGCAAAGATAAATAAGCCATTTAAGTTTACAAATCCACAGGACAGGTTCATTTGTTCCTTTGTTTTCCCAGTCATGACATCAACTTAGCACCTAATTAACAAAATAGCAATATTACCATGGTTGGATATATGTACAGATTGTTAAATATACAGGTAATAATGAAGCATTGATACATACTATAAAGCCAGACTGACTGTGTTCTGTATACTTAGCCATTTATATATTTGTAGGATTATAGATAATTTACCTGCCATTCTAAGCCCAAATTTGTCTGTAACATGCAAATAATGATCATAGTTACCACAAACTGTTAGAAGGATTAAAACAGTTAACATGTGTAACTAGTTTTTATATTAGCTAACACAAAGTAAGAACTATGTAAATCATTATTAAATAAAGCAATGGCTAAAATACTTATTAACTAATACTCTATACTACTGTTTTTATAATACTTGTATTTTGATAGGTCACTACTATTTGGCTCTTTTTAGATCTACATGAGAAAAAAAATCTAAAGAACTTAATAGCCCTATCCATGATAAATGTTTGCAATGATAAGGGTGAAAGAAAAATCTAAGGGTTGTTTGCCTCAAATATCACCAACGTCTGACATAATTAATGAAACAAAATTACAGGGCAATAGGGCACTCAGTACTAAAGCAGCTAATAATGAAGGAGTCCTTAACCAGCAGTGTAGAAAATTTGACTCTTCCATAATAACCCTGAAAATCTGCCACTTCATTAGCTCCTGCTCTGTATGTAAAGTGGTTACTCTCAATTCAGTGCTTTCTTCTCTTCCAAATATCCCTATGACCTACTATTTCCAAACTTCCAGGTCCTCAGAAATAAACTTGACATTATTCTTAACTCAGTTCCATATAACAGAGCATACCACTTAGCTAACGACCATAGGGAATGTCAAGATGTAGAAAAGGCAGCCCCAACCTTCAACAAGTTTACAATCTATTTGGACCAACAAAAGAGAACATAAGTAAGACAAAAAGAGAAACATACAACCATACAGCAAGGAAGAACTAAAACATCAAACCTGGGTGCAGTGCTTTAATGTTGAGAGCGTTTTTACCAGTGTGTTATCTCATTTTGTGCCTCCATCCCACTCCAGTCCAGGAAATAATCCCCAGGAAATAAACTGTATTGGCATTATAGAAATACCATACAGAGCCTCAGGAAATCTAAGTAACTTGGTCCAGGTCTTAAAGATGGGGGCAGAGCTGTAGTGCAGAATCCAGATCTTCATACTCACATCTAAGATTTTAAACTACAGCACTCTCTTCTCTAAAAACAGAGACGCATAGGATTCCAGTACTCTGTCATAACTTCCCAGAGAAAGGATGTGAGACAGTTCATGATGAGTGGTTAAAAGTGAGCATGTTGGGGCACCCGGGTGGCTCAGTCAGAAGAGCATGCAACTCTTGATCGCAGGGTTTTAAGTTTGATCCCCATGTTGGATGTAGAGATGACTTAAATAAATAAAACTTAGAAAAAAAAAAGAGGAAGTAAGCATGCTGATGGAGAGAAAGGTCACTGCAAATGGGAAATGGTGCCAGCTCAGAAAGGTAAAGAACAAATTCAGGGCAATGGGTTTGAATGGAGACTTAGGGGGTGGGGGTGGCTGTGCTGACAAGAATAGAAAAGTCATTAGCCACTATTCTACATTTCCTATTGGCTGCACAAAAGCCTGGGGAGAAAGACCAGGGTTTTGAAGCAATTGCTTTGAGCATCAGTAAGCTAAATTTCAACTGCAATACCTTTAATGCCAATCTATCTATCCTGTTACCTCTCTTAAGACTCTGATATGACCCATACACTCGATCTGATTAACTGGGACTCCCCAAACCAACTGCTGCCCAATATTGAGCTGACAGGAAGCACTTTAGTAAATCTTAATTTCTTAAACACTTAGTTAGAAGTACTGTGCTAAAATCTCTTATTTCTTCTTATTTTATCTTCACAACAACCACAACAGGTCTGTCAGGGGTGCCCAAGACCACCCCTACATTCAAAGACTTGCAAGAAATACTCACAGAACTCAGTATCTAAGCTGTACTTATGGTTAAGGAATTATTACAACCATGTATTAGGAATACACAAATGAATAATAAGAGAAAAAAAACCACAGATGGAATCTGTAGGAATCCATATGCAAACTTCTTTATGTTCCCCTCTCCCATGTGGTGGTCAGAGAGTACACTCTTCTCCCAGCCATGAAAATGTAATAATATATGTGCAATATATCCATTCAGGAAAACCTATTAGGGACTCAGTACCAGCGTCTGTTTGTTGGAGGGCTGGTCCATAGGTACTCTCTGCCTAGAATTATCAAAATTCCAGATCACAAAAAAGGAGGTGTTGAGCACAAACCATATTATTTGTATTAACAGACTAGGCAGAGTGAACAACTCTTATCAATTAGGAAACACCTTCTATCAGTACCAGCCAAGGGCCAATCTTACAAGCACCTCTCTTAGTTTCAGGACTGCTCTATCAACTTTTCCCTGCACACGGGGCAGTTATTACTCCACAAAGATCAAGTAACTATAACACAGAGACATTCAGTAACTCATCTAGGATCCTAGAAGTTCTAAGTGCCAGTGTGTGTTAGTTTGACAGCTCCTTAAAAATACAGAGACAAAGGACTTGTCAAATGGTTTAGTTTTAGGAAAAATTCCAAGAAAGAGAAGGAGTAGAGGTGAGAAAGAGATGACTAGGAGGCAGGGAAATGTGAGGATGGAAAGCTCATCCAGGGGTGTATTTTTTTTTAAGATTTTATACTTAAGTAATCTCTACACCCAACATGGGGCTTGAACTTACAACCCCACAATCAAGAGTCACATTCTCTACCAACTGAGCCAAGCAGGCACCCCCAATTAATTTGGTTACCACCATGGGCAAGTGGGGGTCAATCCCACTACAGCACAGAGGGAAATGAACTTTAACATTGTCCATTCAAAACACTGAAGAGAATAGTTATTTAGTGGTTCTGCATTCCCTATTGGTCAAGGTTCTCAGGAACTATTAGCTTCCAATATTAAAGAAATCCTAGGGAAGAAAGTAAGAAGCCTTCGTGTGGTTTTGCAACAAGTGTAGGAGCCAAAATTTATATCTAGACAACGCAAGATGGGGCATAAAAGGTGTAAATGCAGTCTATATTAGCCCTCGGCAGTTTAACTTGCTCAGGCTATACCTGGGTCATCATGGTTGGCTTCCATAGCTTCCAGGGATTAAAGACACAAATAATATGGACCAACATGACAGTTTTAATTACAGTTCTCATTTGGTGTAGAAGAGGTTAGAGTAAAACTACATCTCAAAAATTCTAGGCATAACAGCATTTTTTACAGGAAGCTATTTAAGGCCAGCAGTGGTGTATATATATATAAAATTTTGCAGGAATTCTGACTCTGGCTTAGTCAAGTTTCTGTCAAATATCAGATTTCTATTAAATAACCTGTTAAATATGGACACACACACACACATATATATATATATAAAACTGTGAGAAATTTGTGTGTATGTGTGTATGTGTATATATACACACAAACAACTGTGAGCAATGTATGTCTGTTGTTTAAGCCACCTAGGATAGGATTTATTTTGCTATGGCATCCCAAGTTACGACAATAGTATACCAGAAGAAGGAAACATTTTAAGTGGAAGCAGAGAAAACAAAAAATAGGGTAGCTGTATTTGTCTAAAACCAAGTAGTAAAATATTGATCAATTTAAAGTGTCTTGAACATGGTAAAAACAACAGCTTCCTGATGTTTCTGACCCAGGTATAGTCGGAAATGAAGTGGATACAAAGTATGAAATGAGTCATATTTACAAAAAAAAGTTATTACAGAGAAATAAATAGAGGCATGGTATGAATTTGGCAAAGCAAATTCCATTCACTTTTTAAGGTCTGTATTTCTCAAAAATGCCATTTTTTATTGAGGAATATTTGATGGTTTAAGACTCTGCTCAAAACAACCATAAAAAATGTTTAAATCAGGCTGAAATGTGAATTATGATTAGGAGTTCTAAGTAAATAAACAAAGCTGATATAAATTACCTTGTCACAATTAAAATAAAAAAAAGCCATCTTTTTCTAACGTTTTATTTTTTATATACACCACAATTGAAGAATCTTCCAATGAACTGTGCTTTAAAACTTAGGGAGCAGTAACTTTAAAGCTCTGGGAGAGGTAGTTTAATAGATAATTCAATAGATACTCTGGAGGACTCTAAATAACATACAGGAAAATAATACACACAATGGCCCGGAAGAGTCACCGTAACCCAAGTAGAAGATTTTGCCAAAGCCGTGCCAAATAACATTTTTCAGTAACCACTAAAAAAGGCATACAAGAAAAAAAATTTAACTAAGTGAAATAAAGTCCAGTTCACTGACAGAATATCTGACTGGTTCATGTACATTTCTAGAAGTTTTCTGTGTCACTGGGATATGAAAATTCAAAATTATCTCAGACATATATGTATTTTTGGAGCCCTACAAAAAAGTATTAAGTTATAGCCAAGATAGATGAAGGACCAAAATTAGGAACTGGTTAAAATATCTATCACCATCTCTCTTCCTTCAGAGCTACTGTTAACATCAAGCTAGACATATGAAGATTAACACTGTGCCAACTCACCATCTCTGTGCATCTAGGTATTTATGGAAGATAAAATCTGCTTCATAGAAATGTGCTGAGAATTAGCTCTCTAGTATCTGCAAGCCCTTTGTAAACCTACGTGGAAGCTGAGCCCAAAGTCTTATCATTTCTTTAAACATTTAACACCTTCAACTCTAGCATTCTCTTTAACAGATGCTCCTCACATCTCACATGTCAAAGCACAGCTTCCTACAATCCCTAAAAATAGAAAACAGGATGACACATTTTGGTCCTGATAAGCAAAATTGAAGTTGCTATAGGACAATCTGATAAGCCAATCCTAGTATTATGAGAAATGGAAGGACCTCATTCATGATAGGAGAATTTAGGGAAGGAAAAGAGTAAATTGGGACCAATCTTTCTTTGTTGTACATAAACACTCACTCTGCCTTTTGTCAAGGGAAAGGGTCCCTTTGGCTTAATTCTATAAATATGTTTATCAGAATATGTAAGGTGAAGAGTTGAAGATAAGGAATTTTTAAAAATTAAATGTCACATATCTAAGCCAATTTACAAATTTGTTAATTCTACATGTCCAGATTTGGACATGCGTCAAAAAAAAAAGTATTGGACTTATGTTTTAGAACAAAGTTATAAGACAATATATACATGTTCCTCATTTCTTTAATATAAACATACCATACTATTGGATTCTAAAATGTACTTTTGTAAACTTTGAATTTATCTGAAACTGTTTCTAAAACTGTGTTGTATTTTTAATTCTTGTATTCTTTTCTCACCTTAACCCCTGATAGAAAGCTGTGATTATACTGATGGGGTCTCCTCCTAACTACAGACACATGCCAACCTCTTTCCTGTCTGCATAAATTCTGCACAAGCAATTCCATCTCCTTGTAATTTTATCCTCCTTGATCTTCACATGCCTGATTTTCTCATCCTGAGAAACTCAGCTGAAATATTCTCTTCTAAATACTGTATTCCCCAATATACTAATTAGTTTTCACCCGCACTGTCAGCCCTTGTAACCCATTCTTTCTTTCCACCCAATCACATTACTATCACCATACCTCTTGGTTATGGTCACATTTGTTTTTTCCAATTTATTTTCATGTATCCATGGGTTAGGTGTCTCCCCTATAGACTTTAAGCTTCTTGAGTGGATTATCTACATTCAATTCATTTGCCACTCTTCCTACACCTAACATCTACTAGGCACTCAAATATTTAATCTAGGACTATGTACAAGTCTATCTTCAGATCTGGATTAGAAAAAAATAATGATTCCAAGGTAACCTATTCTTTATGCACTGCTGTATTTTCCAAATTTTCTAAAACAAACATGCATTTCTTGTTAAATCAAGAAAAGTATCCCCTTTTCTAAGGATGGCTTTCCCTTTATAATGCTTTTCTTAGGGCTTTGATTTTGATATAGTCCAGGTATTTGAGTCAAAGGCAGTCATTTACTGCTTGGTCATCAAAATGTACATATTAGTCTTCTATGGAAAAGATGGTCCCATCAGTGAAGAAGATACCTATCTGGTAGTCCTGTTGGTGGTCATGACCTTCAAAAGCTTACTCAAAGAGGAAAAATAGGAGTTAAAAAATTGACAGTTTATAAGATCTAACAGCATGAAATCATTTCCAGAGGTACAGCAATCAATCTTTTTCTTAAATGGTATCAACTGCAAAGTCCATAGTGGAACAAGATTAACTTGTTTGGAACTAGACCAACCCTCAAGGCCAGGAAGGTGACAAGAGAAGGAACCTAGTGAGAAAACACACTGCCTGCAAGAACAGTTAACAAATAAAGGGCAACTTTTTCCTAAAATAGAAAAAAGGAAGTCCAAAGGAGAGGGTTGGTGAAGCATGGGGATGAAGAATCATGTCACAGAAAAGCCCAGTAGCATTCGCCAAAGTCCCAAAAAGCAGACTAAATTCCAGGGGCTGAACTTCAACCCTTGAAAGAGAAACTTTAAGAAGTCAGGTAAAGTCATAATCCTACATTTAATGTAAAATCCTGAAGAGATAGGCTCTTGAACAGAGCATAAAGATCACTTTTCAGAACATGGGTCCAAGTGCCTATCATATAAGGGTATTTAAACTAAGTCACAAAGGGCAGACAAGCAACAAGCATAAAACATCCATAAGCTATAGAGTATTGGACTGTAGCTCTGTCAAATCTGCTGTGAAAGGGAAAGAGCAGCTCAAGAAAAGTAGCTAATTTCTATCTGTAATTTAAGAGTTTGATTCTATCTGTCATTAAAATGGATCTAAAGTAAACACTGTAAAATATTAACACGTCCAAGGAGGTTAAGAATACACAGATAAGGGGCGCCTGGGTGGCTCAGTCATTAAGCGTCTACCTTCCACTCAGGTCATGATCCCAGAGTCCTGGGATCCAGCTCCACATTGGGCTCCCTGCTCCACGGGAAGCCTGCTTCTCCCTCTCCCACTCCCCCTGCTTGTGTTCCCTCTCTTGCTGTCTCTCTCTGTCAAATAAATCTTTAAAAAAAAAGAATATACAGGTAAGATATGGATTATCTTGTACAGTACTATATATAATTTAAAATATTTATATCACTTTTTTAAGAATTAAAATGCTAAGAGACTATTTTCCTTTATGCAAAATTTCCTCTTTTCAACTGACCATAATAGTTTAGGTTACTATTTAATAAGATTCTTAGATTACATTTAACTATACTGAAGAGTATACACATTGAATTTATTTATTATGTACCTACTGGAATGCAGCATAAGCCTCTCCCCTTGGGTAGACATGCTATCCTACCTAAGGTTTTGATGGTTCACAGGATCATGGATTCATTTCATGTGATTGTTTTCTTGGGCTTTATGCTTTTTCTGTGAGGGAAAATTTTATGTTACCAATTTTGACTTTAAGAAGATTTATACTCTAATGTCAACTAATAATGTCAAAATTCTGTCATTCATAATGTCCCTCTCCTTCCATCTAAGACACTGCTTGTTTTACTACCTTACTACTCTTTGAAAGGAAAAAGAAAGATGAGGGAGAAGTTTGCATTGCCTCTTTCAAGGAAAAAACTGACTACCTTTACAAAAGCTCAACATTAGGGGCACCTGGGTGACTCAGTCAGGCCTCTGCCTTCAGCCCAGGTCATGATCTCTGAGTCCTAGGAAAGAGACCAGGGTCTGACTCCCTGCTCAGTGGGGAGTCTGCCTCTTCCTCTCCCTCTGCTCCTACCCCCACTTGTGCACTCTCACTCTCTTGCTCTCACATAAATAAAATCTTTAAAAAAAAACACAAAAACTCAACATTAAACAAATATAAATCTGAACAATTGTCTGATCATGCTTGACCACCATGACGATACCATTTAAGGCTTGCCACTATAACCTACTCATTAACTGTCCAAATTGAGAAACAAACATGAATTGATGTGAAAAAAACTAAGTGTAGGACTGTTTGGGGATGTAGCAATATTCAGACTTCAATTCAACTATTTGTTCCTGTATCCCCTTAAGCTACAATGAACACAATTTCCATACTCAGGAGGCTGATGTATTTGTTTTTAAAGATTTTATTTATTTATTTGAGAGTGACAGAGATAGCGAGAGAGAGCACAAGTGAGGAGGAGAGCGAGAAGCAAGTCCCCGCTGAGCAGGGAGCCCAACTCGCCCTCGATCCCAGGACCCTGGCATCACGACCTGAGCTGAAGGCAGCAGCGGCCCAAAAGACCGAGCCACCCAGATGCCCCAGGAGGCTAATGCATTTAAACCACATAACCCACCTGTCTAGGAGCAAACCTATTGAACAAATATGTACGTTTAAAAAAATGCATTTATAGACACCATTCAGTTTCAGCCCACATTGAAAGAGTACAAAATTTCTAAGTATGAAATTCGAGTGAAACAAACATAATACTCAGCCACATGGTATGATGTAATGAATCCCAGTTTGAAACAAGTGCACGAGCATTCTCCAAACTCATTTCTGAGCATGTTAATGGCTGTGCCATGCCAAAGAGCCCATTCCACCGAAAAACTAAAAGAATAAAGTCCATTGATGTAGTTTGTTGCTAACCACATCCTAAATTCTGTAATCTTAGCTGTGTACAATATAAAAATATAGTAACAGAAACAAATCCTCAATTGCTACATTTGTTACTTTATCCTCCCAGGGAAATAATTTCCTAGGAGAAAAGTACAAACTCATTTCACCAATGTACCACTTAATGCACAAAAACAAAACCTACTTTTCATGGGGAAAACAGACTTTTGGTGACTGGCAACTGGAAAGAGTGATAGGAGCCTGGAGAACATTTGATCCCTTGGCAAGAGAAACCCTTACACTGCACTCTGCCTCAGCATCAGCTAAATTTGAGACCTCGGCACCTTGAGTTTATACATTAATGCTGATTCCTACTTCTCAGTGGAGAAACACTACTGAAGGTACAGGTGTAGAACATATTCCAGCTTTTTTTCTTCTAGAAAATAACACACATCTGCTCACTGTAAAGTAATTACTGAATGGTAATTAGAACTTAGCACTGGGGTTTAAATAACAAATGGTGGATTTCTTTAGGACCTGGCTCAAAATGAACCGAAGTCTTAAGTCCAGTGATTTTGCACAAGGTTCCAGGGAGGCAAGGGGTAAAACAGGAAGAGTATCAGGCCATGGACTAGGAGCTTCAAAGTCCCTGTTCTTCATGACTAGCTGTATCCTATCATCCTGTGGCCCTCAATTTCCTCATCCACAAAATGAGTGAGTTTAACTAAAGACACCTAAAGCTCTCAATTTCAACACTCTAACTGTCCCCTGCTTTTCAGATTATTTTAAGATAGTAATTTGTTAGTAAGCCAGCTTCCCAACTTGCCAAGCAACACCAAACGTAACAATTTATGAAGTGGTGCCAAAAGTGGCAAGACATCTAAAAGGTTTGAAACTGAAAATTCTTTCATATCAGGAACAAAATCTGTATAATGATCTTTATATTATTTATATATTATTTATATTATAAATATAATATATATTATATATATTATTTATAATATTATATATTAAATATATTATTTATATTATAAAGAGCTATAATGATCACAAAGATTCATAAAGATCCCCAGTAACCTGTGGATCACACTTTGAGAAAATTTCTTCTCAAAATTCTTCAACCCGAGTTACATATAGGCATCACATGGGGTCAATTTAAAAAACATTGGTACTTAAGCTCCCATCTGAGATCAATTAAATAAGAATCCCTGGGGTCAGGCTCTGTCATTATTATTACTATTTTTTAAGTCCGCATACAATCCTAATGTTCAAAGACTGAAAGCCACTGTTTTAAACAAAAATAAAATTAATGAATAATGGGGGGCACTTTAAAGGCATTCAAGGAGAGCTTCAATATGGAAAAAAAATTTTAAAGCATCAGAATACGTATAACATTCTAAATGTATAATGTAAAAATTGTAACATTTCTGGGGGGGGGAGGTGGCGTACAACCCCACACAAATAATTCTCGGACATCAGCTGGATGTCTTACAATCCAACTCAATTCTGATACCTATACCCAGAAATAATCAGGTTCCATAGGTAAAAGCTTCAGTCCTACAAGACTTGCCAGCCATTGCCTCTGCCTTGCCCAAATTCAGACGCCAAATGCAAATCCAGCAAATCCAGGCTGTTCCCTGTGCTGCTGACTGACCAACTACAAATTGCAGGTTCTACAATCCCCTTCAACTGAGGATGCCAATTCTAAATTCAGATTGTTACCTGTACTTTTAGCCAACTGGATATAAATTGGAGGTTCCCACAACCTCCTCCTTCCTTGGGTTGCATTAATTTGCTAGAGAGGCTCACAGAATTCAGAAACATTTTACTTACTACATCATCACTCAGAAAGAGCCAGATGGAGGCCATGCACAGGGCTAGGCATGCTGAACAGGCCAGGAGCTCCCATGCCCTGCAGGCATGCCACTCCCCCATTACTCCCCTTGAATTCCCAAACCCAGAAACTGCAAATAGCTGTGTTCCTGGGTTTTTAAAAGTCATGATTGCTTAAATCACTGGCCACTGGTGATTGATTTAACATCCAAGCCCTCTCCCCACAGAGGATGGGGGCAGGGGCTGAAAGTTAAACCCTCTACTCACACCACTGGTTCTCCTGGCAACCAGTCCCCATCCTTAGGTGCTTCCCAAAAGTCACCTCATTAACATAGCATGAGACAACTTGGTCACTCTCAAGGCTTAGGAAATTCCAAGGGTTTTGGGAACTGTGAGTCAGGATCCATGGGTCATTCAGATGACCAAATATATATTTTTCATATAAATCACAGTATTGCAAATGTGTTTCAATATTTTTAACTAACAACCAAGAAAATATATATTTTAAATTCAATATGAAGAATTTACTAAGCTATTTTAAACTCATGAAGGGTAGTTGTTACAGACAAAATTGTGTTATCAAACAAGTTTTGAAATGCCTTAAATATAGAAATTTATTTTTATATCAAACAGGTTTTGGAATGCCTTTAATACAGAAGTTAAAACAAGAGTTGATTGTAATCCATGTAGGAAAACATACACATAATTCTCTAAGAAAAAGAGCAAATTAAACCAACAGTGGCTACCTTACCCAAGAATCCTCTGAAAATCCAATTATTCAGAAACTGTATTACTGCCCAAAATATGGTAATTGTTAAATAAATATTACTTGTTACTATCGTTCATCAATTCATTACTATTTGCTTTTGCGTTTACTTCTGGTAAAAAATAATAAAAAGCCTCTGCTTCCAATGAGCTTTGGATGTACTGAATGAAGTGGGCAGATTCAAACAATTAAAAGATGCTAAGAAAGAAGTGAGAAAAAGGAGGGCAACTGGGAGAAAGATGAGTAGTCTCTTCACAGAGAAGATGGAAACAGAGTTGAGGACCTAGTAAATTAGTAAGGTTTAGGGAAAGGAAATGAGAACTAACATGTTCTTAGGCCCAATAAGGACTTCAGTATGCCAGGACCTAGGGTCCCAAATATGATCAACTACAGCCATCATATCACATCACTTAAAAGATCGTGGTAGCTGGAACTACATCAGGATCAGCCAGGTGCCATCACTTCCTCTAGCTCTCTTCCTGTGAAGTCTCACAAAAGTGAGAATAAAGTTTTTATTGACATTATGAAATATCATATATAACTTTATGCATTTTTCAACTTATATTTTCCACATCACCATAGATTTCCACATCACCATAGATCATGGACATCTTTTCATGTAAGTAAATATAGACCTAAACTATATCCATTTTATGAGCTCCATATATTCTATTGTGTGGTTACAGCATAAATTTCAACCATGCTTATTAAAACAAGACTTGGATGAATAAAATTGAATACACAGAAACAGGGACATGGATATATTTATGCACCTCAATAAATATTCCAATAAAACAGACACTAAGACACACTGTGTTACCAGTCAGGAAAAGGCTAGGTTATGCTTCAATAACAATAACACCACAAAATTAAAACTCAAGTGTCTTACAGAAATTTTTAGTTGTCACTTGTACTACACATCAGACATGGAACTGCAGAGTCCTGCTCATCACTCTCAATAGGAACCCAGGTTGACAGAACAGCTCCCAGTTGGAGCACTGAACACTGTCATGATAGGAGGCAGAGTTAGCAAAGGAAATGATGGCTGATTCTTAAAATTTCTCCCAAAGTTGTACTTACTATGCCTGTTTTAGGATTTCAGCATTATCAGGGGAGCTACAATAAGGTCTAGTGGAGGACCTTGTATAGAGCATAAAGTCAAAAGCTCAGTATACATCTCCCTGGCTAATCTTTTCATTGGGAAGATACTATGTGATTCCAAGGTCAACCACAGGAAGCTAGCACACTATACAGTCCACTGTTGAATGAGAAGGCAGTGCTTAGAAACACAGACTTTTAGACAGATGTGGTATCACCATTATCCACTTAGATGATATTGGATTATTATTTGAACTTCAGGTCTTATTTTGTTATCTATAAAAGGAAAATAACACCCCCTTGTGGGAGACATTGGCTACTTGTTCACCAAATTTAATTTCCTTCCCCCCTGCACAAAAGGCTGGATTACATTTCCCAGGCTCCCTTGCAATTAGGTATACCACATGACCAAGTTCTTGCCAGTGGAAAGTCGCTAAAGGGCTAGAAGCTTCTTCCAGGCCTGGCTCATATAAAACCATCTCTGCTATCCTTACCTTCTCTCTCCGCTCTTGTGTTGGGTGGAACAAAGAACCCAGCAAAGGACTCAGAAGCTCTGTAAAATGGTGAGCCACAACTAGAAAGACACATTTGTATTAAACTGTTGGGTGGGGGCGCCTGGGTGGCTCAGTTGGTTAAGTGACTGACTTCAGCTCAGGTCATGATTCCAGGGTCCTGGGATTGAGCCCCCTTTCAGGCTCCCTGCTCAGTGGGGGGCCTGCTTCCACTGCTTGTGCTCTCCCGCTCTCTCATTTTGTCAATTAAATAAATAAAATCTTTAAAAAATTTTAAAAAATAAACTGTTGGGTGAAATAGAAACATCTATTGTGTGGTAGTTGGGACTTTAAGCATTTAGCCTACACACACTATTGTACTCCCATATTAGGGCACTTATAAAGACTAATGAAAAATTAAAAGAAAATTCTTATCACAGTGCCCATAAATACTGCATACTAAACAACTACTAGCTATGATCCTTGTACTATTCTGATATTTGCTAGTTGATACGTATGAGTACTTTTTTGTACTCTAGTCAATTTCAACCTGCATAGGCACCATTACTGACCAATAAAGACATTTAAAACAAAATGGGCTCCAAAAGTCATTCTTAATATTACTACCTTCATATCAAATACAAATACTGTCCCATAATAGTCCAAAACTAAATATGGCTTCTTACTTCTTTTAGTAAAATCCCAAACCTTAGAAATGTTATTTCAAGGGAAAGGAGTACTCACATTCATTATTTCGAGAACACTGGCACAAATGTATATTGATTTTTAGGTTTTATAATGAAATTTGCTTGATGTGGTTTTCTTCACAAATGAAATGAACATTGACCTGCCCGATTGCATATTGACGATGAAGTCATCTTTAGATACAGAAGACTGTGTAGATACTGTCAAAGAAAGTTAGGCATGATGAGCGGGCTCTTTTATAAGTTGACAATATTAGTTCTGACCCTAACTTTGATCTTTCCCTATTGTTTAGAAAGGGAGGGCAGAAGATATTCTCTTCTTCCTCACTTTACCTCAAGAGTCCTATTTCTATAACTGACTTGAGAAGAAAAAGAAGGGAAGAGGGTGCATGGAAAGAAAAAGCATGTGGTAAGAGCTTGTATCTATGAAATAACTGCAGGCAAAATATTCTCACCTGTCAGTAAAAATAACTGTTTACTAAGAAACAGAACTAGAATAGCTGGAATACTCTTCTGAGTATTCACCACCTCCCTACTTTAAATGCAAAGTAATGAAATGTATTCAGTTGTTTTGCGTTTCCTCAAAATGAGACTTTCATCTCTCAGAACTGCAGATTAAATGTTTCTCCGGTTATGTGCACAGGATACACTATCTTATCCACTCATTACAGAAGTTTGTTTAATAATTTTATGTTTCTGGAAAGGAAAAAACAGCCAGTTTTTTGAGAGCCATATACATGTCACTTTGCTGAGACAAATATTAGTCCCATTTCATTTCAGGTTTCTAAGTATTATTATTTGGACTCCAGGGCAGAAGAACTGAGGGACTATTTTACAATCACCTAAGCATATTTTTCATTCATTACTGAATGGCTGCTACGTACCTTGAGGACAACATATATATAACCCCTGCCCTTTGGGAGCTTATAATTAAGAACACGTTAGGTTGCATTTAGGCCCAAAATAGTTCCAGGAAGATAGAAGTCCCTATAATTAAAGTTGCAAGTCCCCAATAGAAGTTTTAGCTGAGGGACATCTGGGTGGCTCAGGTGGTTAAGTGTCTGCTTTAGGCTCAGGTCGTGATCCTGGAGTCCTGGGATTGAGTCCCGTATCAGGCTCCCTGCTTAGCAGGGAGTCTGCTTCTCCCTCTGCCTCTGCCTCTCTCTCTCACTCTCTGTTTCCCATGAATAAATAAATAAAATCTTAAAAAAAAAAAGTTTTAGTTGAAGAAAAAAAAGTATGGCTCCTAAAATGGTCAAAGAAACATAAAATTAGGTTGGGGAATCCCACTTAAATCAGTGATTATAGTTTTCTGCATTTTCACAGTATTCTTTCATGATCAGAAAAAAAAATTATAAAAATGGTGATATTTAGAAATTTAAAATACTTTGCATTATTAAATAATATGCTGGCTATGACAGAAAATCATCCATGTATTAAAAAGTATAGAGAGTAGGCTAAAAAAGTTGTTTTAAGCTCAACAGTTCTTAAGAGACAATATTAATATCTTGCTAAACATAATTCATTTTGCTGTACCTTTTTCTCACCAAAAAGACAAAAAAAATTGTGATTTAAAAAAGCAGTGACTATTTTTATTAACCAAAACCTAATATCTATATCTATCCACTACAAATACTTAAATATAAATGTGATGATATTTTCAGTTTCAAAGTAAACAGATTTCACAGGATTCTATACTGACAGTTATGAAACATTCATATATTATCAGGCCCAGAAATCCTGTCCTAACTCAACTTTCTCAATTATCTACTCAGTAAATTACTATTTCAAACTCCAAATGGGTCTTCAAGAGCTGACAGGCTGATATTCCTCTGACGAGGATGGCTTTACCTGATGTGGTGCCTTGCATCCTTTCAGAATCCCAGAACAAAAATTAACACAGCAGCATTTCTCTTATGTGCCCTAAATCTGAAGGGAGGAAAAAGGTTCAAAAGTAATTGTTTTTTCTTAAACACTTTATTTAAAGGCTATTTTTTTATTTTTCTTTTAAGATTTTACTTATTTATTTTGAGAGAGAGTGTGTAGGTGAGCAAGGGGGGGGCAGAGGTGGAGAAAGAGAGAATCTGAAGCAAACTCCATGCTGGGCATAGACCCCCAAAGTAGGGCTCAGTCACACAACCCTGAGGTCATGACCTGAGTGGAAATCAAGAGTCAGAAACACTGACTGAGCCACCCAGGTGCCCCAATGAAGCTGTGACTTTTAAAATTTCAAAGTCTGTGTACAATTTTTTAAGATTTATTTATTTATTTATTTATTTATTTATTTATTTATTTATTTGAGAGACAGCGAGAGAAAGCACAAGGGGGTACAAGGAGAGGGAGTCTGACATGGAGCTCAATCCCAAGGACCCTGAGATCATGACCTGATCCGAAGGCATATGCTTAACTGACTGAGCCACCCAGGCACCCCAAAGCCTGTGTATAATTTTAAAAGCCATCCAGGAGTCTTATTTTGCCTAACCAATAAAACAGCAAGCAGAAACATACAAAAGTGTAAAACTCCAAGAACAATTTGTGAACAGATTCTACAATTGCAAAAGAAATTGTTTACCTACTTTTTAAAGGATCAAAAGAGAAGCTTATACTATTTTTCTGTGTAGTTGCATAAATTTCATTAAATGTGTATAATAACATCAAAGGAACTAATTCATTGTTAAGATTTGAAGGCACTGGAAGTTTGGGAATAATTAAAAAGATGTATGCAACTTTTTTTGCTGAGTAATGAATATGTCAAGAAATATGAATTTTACTAGACCTATTTATTAAAGTGTATACATCAAAGATCCTAAAAGTTAACCACTTCTCTGCACTTCCAACTATTCATAAGTGCTCCTCATAGAGTATAATGATGAATGAATACAAAACTTCAAATACAAGTTAAGAAATATAATTTACTATGAAAGTAAAAAAAAAATTTTATTTACTTGAGATAGAAAGAGAGAGAGAGAGAGAGAACACATGAGCACAAGCAGGGGGAGGGGCAGACAAAGAGGGAAAAGCAGGCTCCTGGCTGAGTGGGGAGCCAGATGACACGGGGCTCAATCCCAAGACCCTGGGATGGTGACCTGAGCCAAAGGCAGATGCTTAACCTATTGAGCTACCCAGGTGCCCCACTATGAAATTTAAGAATTTAAAAACTGTAATTGTTTCCTATATTTATATGACGAACTTTTGAACATACAGATTTAAAATGCATACACATGACACTCATATACATCCCTTCATATATGTGTATATATATATATATATGAAGAAATTATAAGAAAAAAGGAAAGAAATTTAGAGCAACCTTGTTTTATATATTAACTATATATCCAGGTCCACATACTGATTCTGTCATTACTGGCTAGACAACTCTGGGCTCGTAGTTTCAACTTCTGTGTTAGTTTTGTTATGGCTAGGAAAAGCAGTGTAACTGATATATAATATATATAAGGTACTAAGTCAGCATATTACCTTAGATGGTCATATTGAGAGAAAGAGAAAGTGTGGGGAGGGACAAAGGGAGAGGGAGAGAAAGTATCTCAAGCAGACTCCACGTACTAAGCACAGAGCGGGGCTCGATCTCAGGACCCCAAGATCATAACCTGAGCCAAAACCAAGAGTCAGACACTCAACCAAATGAGCCATCCAGGCACCCCAAACTGCACGAATTTCTTACATATTCTAGATATTAACCCCTTATTGGATAAATGATTTACAAATACTGTCTCCCATTCAGTAGGTTCCCTTTTCATTTTGTTGATGATTCCTTTGCTGTGCAGAAGCTTTTTAGTTTGGTGTAGTCCCATTTATTTACTTTGCTTATCTTACCCTTTTGTATATGGTATAAGATAGGGATTTATTCTGATTCTTTTGCATGTGGCTGTCCAGTCATCTCAACACTATTTATTGAGACTATCCTTTCCCCATTGTATGTTCTTGGATCCTTTGTTGCAAATTAATTAAGCATGTATGCATGGGTTTATTTTGGGGCTCTCAATTCTATTCCATTGGTCTATGTGTCTGTTTTTATCCCAATACTGTACTCTTTGATTACTATAGCTTTATAATGCAGTTTAGAATCAGGAAATATGATGTCTCCCCTTTTGTTCCTCTTTTGCAAGATGGCTTTCGCTATTCAGGATCTTTTGTCATTCCATATGGATTTTAGAATGTGTTTGTTCTATTTCTGTGAAAAATTACATTGGAAATTTTATAGGGATTGCAATGAATCTCTAGATTGCTTTAGGCAGTAAGGATATTTTAACAATATATTAATTCTTCCAATCCATCAATAAGGAATATCTCTCCATTTATTTGTATATTCTTTAATTTCTTTAAACAGTGACTTATACTTTCCAGTATACAAATCTTTCACTTCCTTGTTTAAAGTTATTTATAGGTTTTTTATTTTTTGATGCAATTATAAATGGGATTGTTTTATTAATTTCCCTTTCCAATAGTTGTTAGTATATAGAAACACAACTGGTTTTTGTATGTTGATTTTGTATCTCGTAACTCTACTGAATTCATATATTAGTTCTCATAGTTTTTGGTGGAATATTTAAGATTTTCTATATATAATATCATGTCGTCTGCAAATTGAGACACTTCTACTTCTTCCTTTCCAATTTAGATGTATTTTATTTCTTTTTCTTACCTAATTGCTCTGGCTAGGACTTCCAGTATGATGTTGAATAGGAGTGGTGAAAGTGGGTATCCTTATCTTGTTCTTGATCTTATAGAAAAAGCTTTCAGTTTTTTAACATTGAGTATGATGTTGGCTGTGGATTTGTTATATATGGCCTTTATTATGTTGAGGTACATTTTCTCTATACTCAGTTTGCTAAGTATTTATGCATATGTAGTAAGATATGTATATATTTTAATAAATTACTATGTTACCAAAAAGGCATGGTTACTCTCAGATTAAATAAGCAACTAATAAATTGTGATATGAGCAGTTTTGTGGGTCAGATTATGTTTAAAGTCCAATTTCTACCACTAGCTAGCTATGTAACCTCACGTAAATTACTTAGCTTCTCTGAATCCTAAATTTTGATAGTCTGCAAATTGATGGAAATGAATAAGTAAAGCACAAACATTGGGAGACTGGCTGTAAAAGACTCCATCATCTGAGACTTTGGAAAAACTGAAATTCAGTAAGTTCTAATACTCCCATCAGGTCTCAAACCCCCTTGGGTAGGGTTCTTAGTAGTCCATAAGGTTTCAGATACACTCAACAAAATGATCCTTTCTACTTTAAATCCCTGCGTTTAAGCTGAAATTCAATGTACATGACCACAGAAGTATTTAACAGTGCTAAAATTAGAACCAATACTTGTATCTCCCATCTTCATGATTTTTCTAGGGAAAGCATAAGCAACAACAACACATTGTGGTGATTATCCTGTTATGTTACATAAGAACTAGGAAACTTAAAGTCAGGGAGCCTTGAAAATATGCAGATTTTTTTTCAATCAGAAAACATCTTGGGATCTATATATTTCCTTCAAAATGAGGAACTGCTTAATGGATACTGAAGCTAGAGGAAGAAACGGAAGCTGCTCTTTGAAGGGAGGGGACAAAAGTCATATTTCCTTCAAAAAGCAAAAAAAATGCCGGTAGGAATGTTTCATTCTAACAAGTGATTCTACTATATGGCTTAAGAACTTTGTTCTTCTAGTTGGGGATAATGAAAATAGCCACCTCTGTAAGATTTAAAATACTTTAATATATTTTATTTTGTATATAGGAGGGTGTAGAGAAGGTTGACAAAGATTGGGATAGGAAGATAACTAAGAATCTTTTAAATGAAGAAAATCATGCATTATGTCACTTTTAGCATATTATCATGTTTGTGGCTCTCTGTCTAATAGATTCTATCATATAATATCTGAATGCAAAGAGAAAAGTCTGGAATTTTTAAGTGATAAAGATTAGAAATGAAAAAAAAAATCTTTTCTCCCCAGCAGCATATGCCAGCTTACGATTCTCAAGGCTTTATACTCTGAGGTCACTTCCTAGGACTTCATTCTTGAGTACTTCTGGTCACCTGCTGGACCTGGCCATCAATCTAAGTAAGCAGATCTCTGAAAAGAAATAAATCTTTTGACAACTGGCTACTTTTAGCAATACTTTGACAAATGCTTAAATAGTCAATGACTGGAGGAAGAAAGTACCTGGATGTAATTAGCAACTTTGTTAATTCTCGGTATATTCAGTTCTGCATTTTTAATTCTCCTCTTGTTTATTTGAACTGTTGATTAAGTGATTCTCTGCCAGCTAATGTATGCACTCACCTAGCCATTGATTATTTCAAATGACTGCCTTGAATATTTACTGCTGGTTAAATATTTTAAACCTCTACCAACATTATCTTGTACCTAATTAAGAACTCATTGAGGCAGTTTTTTTAAAAAAAAACTCTCTTTCGTTGTATTCTTGAAGCTAATTACAGGTAAAGCTTACTTGTTCTCATTTTGAGGCTTAACTTCCTGGAGGAAGGTACCCTGTCCCATGGGAGGTTCCTAACAAGAGCTTGGTGCAGAGCACTGTGTGTGGAGTGGGTGCTCACTGCTGGAGACAGAAAGAATGAAGAACTGGCTACTCTATTCATCCCTCTGTTCTCTCTCCAGCTTCTATAATTAATCCCCTTGGCATTTCTCAGGGAGAAAGGTGGCACAACCTCACCCCCCACCCTCTAAGTCTCGTGTTGTCCCACCCACCACTTTCTCTTAAAAATAAAAGTTTAATTTGAAACTCATTTCCAATTAATTTTAAAATCAGCCGTTCTGAAACACAATTTAAAACTATGGTTATAGGGGAGTCAAAAGAAACTTTGGAACTAAAGTTTTCAACTCTTCTCTGCTACTCTGTTGAAGCATGATGGGGCTAATGCCCAAGGTATTCCATTTAAAATGTACCACATTCTTTCAGGAATAGGAGAGAAGATGTCCTTTCAATTTCTCAACTGGGAGAATTTATTGTCTTTACCTCAAAAGACACTATAAAACTGAAGGAACAGTAATACTTGGTATAGAATTTTAAACTTCCATCCTGCTTTACAATATATTGTTTCAGCAAATCCTCACCAACTCTCTGTGAAGTAGGTAATTCTATTTCAGGATTTCTCTACCTTGGCACTATTGACATTTCAGGCCAGGTGATTTTTTATTGAGGCGGCTCTCCCTGTACGGTTTTTAGCATCATCTATGGTCTCTACCCACTAGTTGCTAGTAGCAGCAATGTCTATAGAGTTGTGATTGTCACAACTGTCTCCAGATATTGACAAATGTCCCCAAGTTTGAGGATGAATGATGACAAAATCACCCCCAGCTGGTTATCAATGATGTACCTATAATTCTGATTTTAGGAGGGGTATGTCATTAGAAACATTGAAGCAATTTACCCAAGTTTACAAAGACTGATTCCTTTCTTTAATTAACTTCCCAAACCTTCAGCAAATCTTTTTTTATTTTTATTGTTATGTTAATCACGATACATTACATCATTAGTTTCTGATGTAGTGTTCCATGATTCATTGTTTGTGTATAACACCAGGTGCTCCATGCAGAGTGTGCGCTCTTTAATACCTATCACCAGGCTAACGCATCCCCCCACCCCCCACCCCTCTAGAACCAGAGTCCATCATCTCTCATGGTTCGTCTCCTCCTCCGATTCCCCCCCTTCATTCTTCCCCTCCTGCTATCTTCTTCTTTTTTTATTCTTAACATATATTGCATTATTTGTTTCAGAGGTACAGATCTGTGATTCAACAGTCTTACAAAATTCACAGCACTCACCATCAGAAATACCCTCCCCAATGTCTATCACCCAGCCACCACATCCCTCCCACCACCCATTCCAGCAACCCTCACTTTGTTTCCTGAGATTAAGAATTCCTCATAACAGTGAGGTCATAGTCTTTCTCTGATTGACTTATTTCGTTCAGCATAACACCCTCCAGTTCCATCCACGTTGTTGAAAATGGCAAGATCTCATTCCTTTTGTCGCTGCAAAATATTCCATTGTATATATATATATACCACCACTTCTTTATCCATTCATCTGTTGATGGACATCTTGGCTCTATCCACAGTTTGGCTATTGTGGACATCGCTGCTATAAACATCCGGGTGCACATACCCCTTCAAATCCCTACATTTGTATCTTTGGGGTAAATACCCAGTAGGGCAATTCCTGGGTCGTATGATAATTCTATTTTCAAATTTTTGAGGAACCTCCATACTGTTTTCCAGAGTGGTTGCACTAGCTTCATTCCCACCAACAGTGTAGGAGGGTTCCCCTTTCTCCACATCCCTGCCAGCATCTGTCATTTCCTGACTTGTTAATTTTAGCCATTCTGACTGGTGTGAGGTGCTATCTCATTGAGGTTTTGATTTGGATTTCCCTGATGCCGAGCGATGTTGAGCACTTTTTCATGTGTCTTTGGCCATTTGGATGTCTTCTTTGGAAAAATGTCTGTTCATGTCTTCTGCCCATTTCTTGATTGGATTATTTGTTCTTTGGGTGTTGAGTTTGATAAATTCTTTATAGATTTTGGATACTAGCCCTTTATCTGATATGTCATTTGCAAATATCTTCTCCCATTCTGTCAGTTGTCTTTTGGTTTTGTTGACCGTTTCTTTTGCTGTGTGTGTTTCTTTTGTTTTTCTCTTGATGAAGTCCCAATAGTTCATTTTTACCCTTGCTTCCCTTGCCTTTGACGATGTTTCTAGGAAGAAGTTGCTGTGGCTGAAGTCAAAGAGGTTACTGCCTGTGTTCTCCTTTGGGATTTTGATGGATTCCTGTCCTACACTGAAGTCCTTCAACCATTTTGAGTCTATTTTTGTATGTGGTGTAAGGAAATGGTCCAGTTTCATTCTTCTGCATGTGGCCGTCCAATTTTCCCAACACCATTTGTTGAAGAGACTGTCTTTTTGCCATTGGACATTCTTTCCTGCTTCGTCAAAGATGAGTTGACCGTATAGCTGAGGGTCGATTTATGGGCTTTCTATTCTGTTTCATTGATCTATGTATCTGGCTTTGTGCCAGAACCATACTGTCTTGATGATGACAGCTTTGTAATAGAGCTGGAAGTCCGGAATTGTGATGCCGCCAGCTTTGCTTTTCTTTATCAATATTCCTCTGGCTATTCGGAGTCTCTTCTGGTTCCATACAAATGTTAGGATTATTTGTTCCATTTCTTTGAAAAAAGTGGATGTTATTTTGATGGGGATTGCATTGAATGTGTAGATTGCTCTAGGGTGCATTGACATCATCACAATATTTGTTCTCCCAATCCATGAGCATGGAATGTTTTTCCATTTCATTGTGTCTTCCTCAATTTCTTTCCTGAGTATTTTATACTTTTCTGAGTACAAGTCCTTTGCCTATTTGGTTAGATTTATTCCTAGGTATCTTATGGTTTTGGGTGCAATTGTAAATGGGATCGACTCCTTGATTTCTCTTTCTTCTGTCTTGTTCTTGGTGTATAGGAATGCCACTGATTTCTGTGCATTGATTTTATAGCCTGCCACTTTACTGTATTCCTGTATGAGTTCTAGCCGTTTACGGGTGGAATCTTTTGGGTTTCCCACATAAAGTATCATATCATCTGCAAAGAGTGAGAGTTTGACTTCCTCTTTGCCGATCTGGATGCCTTTGATTTCTTTTTGTTGTCTGATTGCTGTGGCTAGGACTTCTAATACTATGTTGAAGGGCAGTGGTGATAGTGGAAATCCCTGCCGCATTCCTGACCTTAAGGGGAAATCTCTCAGTTTTTCCACTTTGAGAATGATATTTGCTGTAGGTTTTTCATAGATGGCTTTTATGATATTGAGGTATGTACCTTCTATCCCTATACTCTGAAGAGTTTTGATCAAGAAAGGATGCTGTACTTTGTCAAATGCTTTTTGCATGAATTGAGAGGATGGTATGATTCTTGTTCTTTCTTTTGTTAATGTATTGTATCACATTGATTGTTTTGCGGATGTTGAATCAACCTTACAGCCCAGGAATAAATCCCACTTGGTCATGGTGCACAATCCTTTTAATGTACTGTTGGATCCTACTGGCCAGTATTTTGGTGAGAATTTTTGCATCCATGTTCATCAAGGATATTGGTCTGTAATTCTCCTTTTTGATGGGGTCTTTGATAGTTTTGGGATCAAGGTAATGGTGGCCGATTAAAAAGAGTTTGGAAGTTTTCCTTCCATTTCTATTTTTTGGAACAGTTTCAGGAGAATAGGTATTAATTATTCTTGAAATGTTTGGTAGAATTCCCCTGGGAAGCCATCTGGCCCTGGGCTTTTGTTTGCTTGGAGATTTCTGATGACTGCTTCAATTTCCTTAGTGGTTATAGGTCTGTTCAGGTTTTCCATTTCTTCCTGATTCAGTTTTGGTAGTTGATACATCTCTAGGAAAGCATCTATTTCTCCCAGATTATCTAATTTGCTGGCATAGAGTTGCTCATAATATGTTCTTATAATTGTTTGTATTTCTTTGGTGTTGGTTGTGATATCTCCTCTTTCATTCATGATTTTGTTGATTTGCGTCATTTCTCTTTTCCTTTTGATAAGTCTGGCCAGGGGTTTATCAATCTTGTTAATTCTTTCAAAGAAACAGCTCCTAGTTTTGTTGATCTGTTCTACTGTTCTTTTGGTTACTATTTCATTGATTTCTGCTCTGATTTTATGATCTCTCTTCTCCTGCTGGGTTTAGGCTTTATTTGCTGTTTTTTCTCTAGCTCCTTTAGGTGTAGGGTTAGCTTGTGTATTTGAGACATTTCTTGTTTCTTGAGAAAGGCTTGTATTGCTATATACTTTCTTCTTAGGACTCCCTTTGCTGCATCCCAAAGATTTTGAACAGTAGTGTTTTCATTTTCATTGGTTTCCATGAATTTTTTTAATTCTTCTTTAATTTCCTGGTTGACCCATTCATTCTTTAGTAGGACGCTCTTTAGCCTCCAGGTATTTGAGTTCTTTCCAACGTTCCTCTTGTGATTGAATTCTAGTTTCAAAGCACTGTGGTCTGAAACTATGCAGGGAATGATCCCAATCTTTTGGTACCGGTTGAGACCTGATTTGTGACCTGGGATGTGATCTATTCTGGAGAATGTTCCATGGGCACTAGAGAAGAATGTGTATTCCGTTGCTTTGGGATGGAATGTTCTGAAGATGTCTGTGAAGTCCATTTGGTCCAGTGTGTCATTTAAAGCCTTTATTTCCTTGTTGATCTTTTGCTTAGATGATCTGTCCATTTCAGTCAGGGGGGTGTTAATGTCCCCCACTATTATTGTTTTGTTGTCAATGTGTTTCTTTGCTTTTGTTATTAATTGTCTTATATAATTGGCTGCTCCCATGTTAGGGGCAGAGATATTTACAATTGTTAGATCTTCTTGTTGGATAGATCCTTTAAGTAGGATATAGTGTCCTTCTTCATGTCTTATTACAGTCTTTGGTTTAAAATCTAATTTGTCTGATATCAGGATTGCCACCCCAGCTTTATTTTGGTGTCCATTAGAATGGTAAATGGTTTTCCACCCCCTCAATTTCAATGTGGGAGTGTCTTTGGGTCTAAAATGAGTCTCTTGCAGACAGCATATCGCTGGGTCTTGTTTTTTAATCCAATCTGATAGCCTGTGTCTTTTGATTGGGGCATTTAGCCCATTTACATTCAGGGTAACTATTGAAAGATATGAATTTAGTGCATTGTATTACCTGCAAGGTGATTGTTACTGTATATTGTCTGTGTTCCCCTCTGGTCTATGTTGCTTTTAAGCTCTCTTTGCTTAGTGGACCCCTTTCAATATTTCTTGTAGGGCTGGTTTCATGTTTGCAAATTCCTTTAGTTTTTGTTTATTCCTGGAAGCTTTTTATCTCTCCTTCTATTTCCAATGACAGCCTAGCTGGATATAGTATTCTTGGCTGCATATTTTTCTCGTTTAGTGCTCTGAAGATATCATGCCAGTCCTTTCTGGCCTGCCAGGTCTCTGTGGATAGGTCTGTTGCCAATCTAATGTTTCTAACATTGTAGGTTACATATCTCTTCTCCCGAGCTGCTTTCAGGATTTTCTCTTTGTCTCTGAGACTCGTACGTTTTACTATTAGATGGCAGGGCATTGACCTATTTTTATTGATTTTGAGAGGGGTTCTCTGTGCCTCCTGGATTTTGATGCCTGTTTCCTTCTACACATTAGGGAAGTTCTCTGCTATAATTTGCTCCAATATACCTTCTGCCCCTCTCTCTCTTTCTTCTTCTTCTGGGATCCTAATTATTCTAATGTTGTTTCATCTTATGGTTTCGCTTATCTCCCAAATTCTGCCCTCGTGATCCAGTAGTTGTTTATTTCTCTTTTTCTCAGCTTCTTTATTTTCCATCATTTGGTCTTCTATATCGCTGATTCTCTCTTCTGCCTCATTTATCCTAGCAGTTAGCACCCCCAATTTTACTGAACCTCATTCATAGCCTTTTTGATTTCGACTTGGTTAGATTTTAGTTCTTTTATTTCTCCATTTCTCTAATAACTTCCATGCTTTTTTCAAGCCCAGCTAGTATCTTTAAAATCATGATTCTGAACTCTAGGTCCGACATCGTACTAATGTCCGTATTGAGTAGGTCCCTGGCAGTCGGTACTACCTCTTGTTCTTTTTGTTGAGGTGATTTTTTCCGTCTTGACATTTGTCAAGAGGAGAACAGATAAATGAGAGAACAAAATGCTAACAGAGTAACAATGTCCCCAGAAAATATACCCTAAACAAATCAGAAAAGACCTGAAGCCAGGGGAAAA
Organism: Callorhinus ursinus; assembly: GCF_003265705.2. Taxonomy (NCBI): domain Eukaryota; kingdom Metazoa; phylum Chordata; class Mammalia; order Carnivora; family Otariidae; genus Callorhinus; species Callorhinus ursinus. The sequence goes on along the minus strand of NW_027397077.1, from coordinate 32,082,061 downwards.
GAAAGGGAAAAAAAGAAAAAAGAAAAAGATAAGATAAAAACATACAAAAACCAAACCAAACCAAACAAAGCAAAACAGAATATGATCAAATATGATGGGGCTGGTGCATAGATCAGTGTCACACACTAGATTTTGGGTGTATTTTGGTCTGTTAGAATAAAGTGCCTCCCAAAATTTTAAAGAACGAAAAACTTATATATGTATAAAAATAAGGGTGAATACAATGAAGGGATGGAATGCGACTGTAAAGATGAAAATTATAAAAAAATTTTATAAAAGGAATTGATAAGTTGTTTGAAAAAAGAAAGAAGCGGATTTAAAGAAAAAAGAAAAAAGGGAGAGAATATGATCAGGCAGGAGACTAGAACAATGCCATACACTAGAGATTTAGGATTTATTTTCATCTGTTAGAAGAAACTGTACCTCAAAATTTTAAAGAGAGAACAACTTATATATATATGCCAAAAATAAGGGTAACTACTATGAACGGACAGAATATGACTCTAAAAATGAAAAATAAAAATGTTTTTTTAAAAAAGGGATTGATAAGATGTTGGCTGAAAAAGGGAAAAAGAAAAAATCAAAAAAAAAGTTAAAAAAATTAACTTTGAAAGACTAAACAATCATGATAAAAAAGCCATGAATTCTATGTGCATTATTCCCCTAGTGCTGGAGTCTTGCCGTTCTCATTAATTGGTAAACTTGGTCTTGGCTGGCGATTCTTGCTGATCTTCTGCAGGCGGGGCCTGTTGCCGTGGTTCCAAAATGTCTTTGCCAGAGGAGAAATTGCCCCGCCCTTGCTGGTCTGGGCTAAATAATCTGCTCAGGTTTGCTCTCAGGAGCTTTTGTTCCCTGCAAGCCTTCCGTACAGATTTGGAGGACGAGAGTAAAAATGGCCTCTCAATCTCCGCCCTGGAAGAGCCAAGAACTTGGGGCCCCACTCCTCAGTGAGCCCCAGAGAAAAGCAGTCATTAGCTCCTGTCTCCCCAGTCTCCAGCCGCACTCCGTGCTCACCCGGCCTGTTACTGAGCGTTTCTATCTCTGGCACCCGACTGGGTATGGAGTCTCCAAACATAGCAGATCCCTGCGGTGTGCTCCCACGCCGCTCCTCCCAGAGGAGGAAGGGGAGTCTTCCTGGATCTGCCACTTGTTGGGTCCCTGCTGGAGGAGCAGTGGCCTGACTGTGCCACAGATCACGGTTTATGGCAACCCTGAGCTGAGAGCCTGCGCCTCGGCTCCATCTCTGCCGCCAGCTTCCCAGATCCGATACCTGGGAGCTGTGCTGCACTCAGGCACCCCCGGTCTTTCTGTGACCCTGAGGGTCCTGAGACCACACTGTCCCGCGAGGGTTCCACCCCCCGCTTAGCCCCTGGAGCGATGACCCTCAGTGGAGCCAACTTCTAAAAGTTCCAATTTTGTGCTCCGTGGCTCTATCACTTGCCAGAAGCAGCGGAAGGAGGCCCCCTCCCCCGCCGTCTATCCTCCTGAACATCTCCTCGGATTCACTTCTCCACACGTCCTACCTTCCAGAAAGTGGTCGCTTTTCTGTTCAGAGAGTTGTTGCTATTCTTTTCTTCAATCTCCTGTTGAGTTCGTAGGTGTTCAGAATGGTTTGATCCCTATCCAGCTGAATTCCTGAGACCAGATGAAATCCAGGTCTCCTACTCCTCCGCCATCTTGCTCCACACCCTCTCAGCAAATCTTTATCTCAAGCATATCCTAAAATCTATATTTCCATCTCCATCTTTATTACCACCAGCCAGACCAATGAACTGCCTCTTGCTTGAGCTAGTGCTATAATTTCCTATCTAGGATCTTTACTACCTCTCTTCCCCCTCAAATCCATTCTCCAGATACTGCATGAGTAATATTTGTAAAACCGATCAAATAGTAAAAGTCTGCAGTTTGAAACCTCTGATGTTGTCCCTATGTAAAAAAAATAAATAAATAAAATCCAAACAACTTATCTTGCTTATCTCTCTGATATCTCACTCTTATCCTGCCCACTGTTCACAGAGTGATCTCCTTCACATTCTTAAAATAGGACAAGTTCATTGTTGCTTTGTAGTCTCTGCATAAACTGTTCCCCCTGTCATGGGAGCCTTTTCCCTGACCTTGAGATCTCAGCTAAATTACTAATCTAAAATGACAACTTATACATTTCCTATTTTAATTCTCTACATAATATTTATTTGGTGTTTGTCTTACTATGTTACTTATCTTCTGTCTTCTCCAAAGAATGCAAAACTCCGGGATAGCAGGAATGTCTTGTCTATAAATTCACTGTTTTGTCCACCACTATATTCCTAGGACTTTGAACAATCTGGCACATAGTAGGCACTCAATTTATGCATGTTGAATAAAAGTATCAATTAATAACTAATAAATTGTGGAGTCAGGACTAGAAATCAGGTGATTCTTTCCATTATACTATTAAAAAAAATAAACAGTGATTTCAAAGCTATCAATTCTTATAACAGAAATATGGTAGTGATGGGGATAGAAGAAGGTGAGTAAGAGTCTCTGCAGGGGAAAAGCTTACAATCTACGGGGCAGTCATGAACACAACACACACACACACACACACTTTTTCAAAAAGCACATGTGAGAAATGCCAAAACACTGTTATAGACATGAAACAGTAGAAAATAAAGAAGTACAGGATGGGATCACAAAAGTCTGCATTTAGGAGGTTGTCCTAAGCTGCATCTTGAAGAAAGCATAGGTCAATATATATTCCAGCAAACTGTTAAACTTTGGCCTTTGGGATCTGGATTAATAATGCCAAATGAGAGGGGAGGACCAGGTAGACTATGAGCTAATTACATTGCTTATATGTTTGCTGTAAGTATTCTGACATCTCTTGGCCATGGGACAGGACCCAGAGAGATGCTCCTTTCCTGCCTGAGTGAAATGGTGAATCAGCTTCCCCAGCCATTTCTTTGTGTCCTTGCACAGAACAAAAGCTGTCATCTGTGCTGAATGTTGCCAACGTGGCCCTCGGCTGGGATATTGGAACAGCCACTGAATGAGATGAGAACATAAAACTAGTATCTTTTGTGATCAGCATAATTTAAGAACTTGGAATCTGTGACAATAATGACTAAAATGATAAGAGCTGGTTTTCAAATAAAGTGTAATGGGAAGTCTGAAAAAGAAATAGCTTTGAAAATGAAACTCAAAATGAAGCAAATTAAGTCTCAAGTACATTTATGCAAGTCCCTGATGATTGTGGGGTGTGGAGGAAGGAGGAAGAGTATTTTATTTCTTTGACTCCACTCTTTCTTCTTGACTAATCCCATGCAAAATCAGAGGTCTGAAGTTATTTATAAATTTGGATATTTGAAATAAAAATTGGGGGGGATTTTAACTAGAACAGCATTCTGTGATTCTGATGACATATCCCTGCATGATTTGACAACCATAAGTTAAATTACTGTGGAGTTAGTAAATAGTAAAAATCATCATGATACAAATACTTTCATATCCTCCATGTACTGACTAAAAAAATCACATAATACCAACTTGAAAACTGGCACCAGTTTGAATTCTATGTATTCAAACATTAAAAATAAATCATTCAAAGGCATTATTTTCTTTTGCTGTGAGATGAGAAGATATATATTTCAGTGATAATAAAATTGAGAGCAACCAAGTTAATAGAAAAAATCTAAAATTTTCCAAAGCTAAAAAGAGCATTTTTAGGTAGACAAATACATCTTCCACCTTATATGACAGTATTACAGATCTGCAGTTCAGTATGAATTTGTCACTAATCAAGAACCCCACGTGATGAAACCAAAACGTCTGCCACACTGTCCCCTCCAGAGAATTCATGCATTACTGAAAATCCTCTATTTCAAAAAGTATGTACCTACCAGCATCATCTCTTCACAAGACCAATATACTTTACTTAGGACAGCTTTAGAATAGGAGATTTATGCCAGAAAGCCTGGAGTTCAAATCTAGATATAGCCATTAATGAAATATACTAACAAGAGACAAAACCTCTGAGTTTCAGACTTCTCATCTATAAAATGAAGAAAGTAACTCCTATCCTGCAGTATTATTTTGGGGATTACTGGAAATGTAATACATTATGGCACAGAATCACAGCCCTGGCCCATGGTATGCATTTAATTAATGTTAAATGCAGAATACTTCAGATGTATTCTATCCTGGTTACTCTTTTATTTAAAAAAATCAATGAATCAAGCTAGCAAACCAAGAAGCAATGAAAATTATTTTGAATTTAAAAACAGGTCATCACCCTCCACTACATACACAAGGTGAATCCAGGTAAATAGGGCATCCAGGGACATCTACAAAAGACTAGTAGATGCCTGGGAATCAGTTTGAAGAAGGAAGAACTAGGGAAATGATGCTAAGTTGTGAAGATTTAAAAGCTGGTACAACTTCAGGAAAGCCTGTGCTTCAATTTACTAATAGAAGAGGACTGAGAGCAGGTATCTTTCACAGGTCAGGAGTGGATCACTGAACAAAGCACATGAGAAGATAGGATCAATTCACAAAGACCACAGTCAACTAAGCCAAGAGCTTCACACAAAGATACAGTTGTCTGTAACCCTTTATGCCTGGCACATGGTAAGCACTAATATTTATTGAATGATAAATGAATGATACCAACAAAAATAGTAGAAAAGAAATCAGAGATCAAGTGACTGAGTAGATGCTCAATAAATACTTTGTGTATTGAACAAATGAATGAAGGTTCCTTTGAGTCTACCGAGCAACCAATGACTAAAAGGATAAATGTGTTCTCAGAATATCCTGTCAATAAAAGAATTCAAAGTCCATGATAGAAACTGGTATTCCATGGTAGGGGTCAGAGGAAATCAAGAATATCAAGTTGGCGGGGCGGCTGGGTGGCTCAGTTGTTAAGCGTCTGCCTTTGGCTCAGGTCATGATCCCAGGGTCCCGGGATAGAGCCCTGCATCGGGCTCCCTGCTCGTCAGGAAGCCTGCTTCTCCCTCTCCCACTCCCCCTGCTTGTGTTCCCTCTGTCGCTGTGTCTCTCTGTCAAATAAATAAATAAAATCTTAAAAAAACAATAAGAATATCAAGTTGGCCAACTTAAAAAACACTCTGGAGGTGCCTGGGTGGCTCAAACAGTAAGTGTCTGCCTTTGGCTCAGGTCATGATCTCAGGGTCCTGGGACTAAGCCCCATATTGGGCTCTCTGCTCAGGAGGGAGTCTGCTTCTCCCTCTCCTCTGACCTTCCCCCCGCACTGCTCCTGCTCTCTCTCTCAAATAAATAAATAAAATATTTAAAAACAACAACAACACTCTAGCACCATTTTTATGCCTTCAGACACATACCTCAGACTACCTCTTTCTAAGTGAGGCATAAGAGCTCGGTAAAAAACAGCAAAGAAGTATTAATTTCAGCCTGCTCCCTTTATAGGAGATAACTTATAGATGATATAGCACTATGTAAATTACCATCTTCAGAAGTTGGATCAGACACAGATACTATTGATTACAGGACCTGCTTCCTTATCCCCATGCCATCTGTAGATTTTTGGGAGAAGTTTCTACTCAAAAGAAGATCAAACAAACACATATGAGCACTTCTAAAAGCTTAGCAATATATCAGGAAATACTACAACCCTTATCAATAATTTACTGAGAAAGCTGACTTATTATCTTCCCTGCCAATTAAAGAACATGTCTCTAAGCATATTATTTTACCGCCAAAAATAAGTTGGTTCATAAGGAGCTCCAGTATGCTTCAAGCCAAACTAGAGGATTGTCACTACAGTATTACCTTAAAATACTGGGAAATTGCCCACCCTCGTTTTTGAAGGCAACTCTTCCAGGTTGGATAAGTATTACCCTGTGATCTCCAGGGTAATACCTGTCAGTGGAGCGTTTACCTGATATTATGGATCCAGAACTGTGTTAAACATTTAAAAGATGTCAGTTACTTCCTGTCCTATGTAGGCAGCTAATATTTAAGAATAGATGTTAATTTTGTAATTTTAAAATATTTTAATAAATATTTTTCTTGTAATCTACATTATATACAGCACCAGAATAAGTTATTTCCAAATATTATTATGACAATAAAGCTTTAATTTTTTATAAGTCAAATTCCTGACAAATCAAATTTTTTTAAATTATAATGCACATATTATTACTCTGGTAGCATCATGAGTGAAAGAGATGATGCTCAATCAAATATAAAAGAGAATCAGTTTGGGGGGTGGGGGGATGGGTTAGCCTGGTGATGGGTATTGAGGAGGGCACGTTTTGCATGGTGCACTGGGTGTTATGAACAAACAATGAATCATGGAACACTGCATCAAAAAGTAATGATGTAATATATGGTGATTAACATAACAATAAAAAATTAAAAAAAAAATCTTTAAAAAGCAAAAAAAAAAAAAAAAAAAAAAGAGAATCAGTTCAACATCCCCTCACATATATACCTCCTCATTTTCTCTATGACTTGTATCCAGTGGTAATCTTTACATTGTTTCATTTTTAGCAATCTGCACTCATCATTTTACCACATGTCTTTTGATCCATTAAACAAAAGCACCAATGGGACTAGAGTTCATAGAAGAGAATCTCCTCATTTTCACTCCTGATTTACTCATAAATTTAGAGTTGATTATAAAAGCATACACATATATTCTGGAAAGAAAAATTAAAAGGAGTGAAATTTGATAACTACTTCCTTAGGTGTTCATCTCTAACTGAACTAATTGGGGTAGAGAACTACCACATCCTAGTTCTCAGAGTTGAATACAAGTTTGTTAACTTCTTTTAAAAATACCTTTTACAGGATCGCCTGGCTGGTTCATTCAGTGGAGCATGCAATTCTTTTTTTTTTTTTTTTTAAAGATTTTATTTATTTATTTGAGAGAGAGAGAATGAGAGATAGAGAGCACGAGAGGAAGGAGGGTCAGAGGGAGAGGCAGACTCCCCGCCGAGCAGGGAGCCCGATGCGGGACTCGATCCCGGGACTCCAGGATCATGACCTGAGCCGAAGGCAGTCGCTTAACCAACTGAGCCACCCAGGCGCCCTGGAGCATGCAATTCTTGATCTCCACTCAGCGAGGAGCCTGCTTCTCCCTTTCCCTCTGCCTGCTGCTCCCCCTGCTTGTGCTCTCTCTTTCTCTCTGTATGTCAAATAAATAAATAAATCTTTAAAAAATTAAAATTAAAATTAAAAAATGACAGAAGGTAACACAGCATGCTAAAGAGTGCTGGGACTACTGGAGGGGTTCCTAAGGAAGGAAAGGGTGCACTACTAAATGGGGGGGGTCCACATGAATTCAGTGGTATGAAATTTGCAGAAATACTTGAAGTAATTAAAGGGATAAAGGAGTAAGTCGTCAGAGGCTTCAGAGAGTACAAAGTTAAAACACAGGTCTGTGCCTGGCAATGTTTAAGGTCACTGGGGCTGGACCAGAACTAGTGAAAGAGTAGTAAAGGAAGAAATTACAAGGCTACATCATGTAAAAATCTCAGGTCATTCTAAGGCTTATACTCACAGTGAAACGGAAGCCACTGTAGGACTTTGAGCAGAGAAGTGTCAGAATTTGACACACAGTTTAAATACATCACACTTGGTGAAACTAGCAGTGATTGGGGCGTGGGGCAAGCATAAAAGTAGGAGAAACTATTAAAAGGTTTTATAGTAGTCTAGAGAAATGAAGGTAACTCAGACCAGGACGATGGAAGTGAAGGTAGTAAAAATGCTATCCATTTCTGCGTGTGCATGTGTGTATTTCTATCTCAAAAATCTTTTTTATCTTGCAGTAATTTCAACCATACTGAAATTTGCAAGAACACTAAAAAACACCCCTAAACCCTTTACGTACATTCATCCACTAATTTAGTTTCCTAGGGCTGCTATAACAAAGTACCACAAACTAAGCAGCTTAAAACGATAGAAATTTATTGTCTCACGGTTTGGGAAGCTGGAAGTCTGAAATCAAGGTGTCAGTAGGGCCATGCTCTCTCTAAAACCTGTAGTGGAATCCTTCCTACTCTCTTTCTAGTTTCTGGTAGTTTACTGGCAAGCTTGGCTGTTCTTTGGTTTGTAGATGCATAATTCCAATCCCTACCTCTGTGTTTACATGGCATTTTCCCCAGGTGTCTCTGTGTCTTCACATGGCCTGCTTCTTAAAAGAATACCATTCATTAAATTAGGGACCCATCCTACTCTAGTATTCTTCAACTTAACTAATTACATATGCAATGGCCCCATTTTCAAATAAAGTCACATTCTGAGGTCCTGGAGGTTAGGACTTCAACATATCTCTTCTTGGTAGACACAATTCAACCCATGGCACTGAGTTACAACATTTTGTCCTATTTGCTTTTTTTAATCCACATCCATATTATTCTTTCTCCTGAACATCTGAAACAGGTATCATGGCCTTATACCTAGATGAGTTCAGTGTGTCCTTAAAAAGGGATATTTTCTTTTCTACCCACAGTATTGTTACTGCCTTCATTGTTCTGAATATGTATACAGAACTTTTATCTAATCTACTGGTTTTATTTCGTTTTTGTTAGTTCACCTAGTAATATGCCTTGTGACATTGTATTTCTCACACTTCAAGCTCCAGGTTATCATCTACTTAGTCACCATGTATCTTTAGTAGCTTTTAATCTGAAAAAGTTCCCCAGACTTTTTCTTTTATGATATTGATAGTTTTGAAGAATAAAGTTGATAGGCCATTTTTATAGTCCCTTATATCACCTTAATATTATCTTTCTAGAGTTTATATTCCTTCAAATTTAGAAGGCTGTTTTTATATAGGAGAGTCCTGAAGCATTAGGACCAGTCAGGGCCAGATCATTCTATAATTGACAATGCCAGAGATGCTAGGATATACATGGAGGGAGTTCTTCATATAGAAAAAAATCCTGCAGTGAAGGGAGAACAGATTAGGGGGTGTAGCTTGGAATCTAAATATTTGGGGGGATGGAGAACTATGGAAAATTTATTTTTGCTGCAGGGAAAAATGGGCAAATAAAGGGACAGTCAGCTGTGGTAAAGGCTCATCATATGAGTGGAAAAGGTTTAGGTATCCCCCTATGCCTGAGGCAGCTGAATCAGGAAAATGAGGAAATCAAAGCAAGTACATTGTACAGTGCATGACTTCAGCAGTTTGTCATCTTAATAATGAAGTTATAAGTGGGGCGCCTAGGTGGCCTAGTCAGTTAAGTCGCTGACTCTTGGTTTCGGCTCAGGTCATGATCTCAGGGTCATGAGATTGAGCCCCAAGTCGGACTCCGCGCTTAGCAGGAAGTTGGCTTCAGATTCTCTCTCCCACTCCCTCTGCCCCTCCCACTTGGACTCTCTCATTCTCTAAAATAAATTAATAAATCTTTGAAAAAATAAAAGTAAAAAATAATGAAGCTCTAAGTATTTAAATTCTGTTATATGCCTGGATCACATGGCAAAACACACACTCACCAACGCCAACACCAAATATTTTCTTATTACTTATTTTTATAAATATTGGCAACCAATAGTGTTTTTCATGAAAAGTTAGAAAGTAGAAAAGAAAAATCAGTAGATCATTCACAGAAAAAGTAGCCATAGTTGTAATACAAAACAAACCTCACATGTGCTCTATGTAACTCCCAACTATTCTCCTAAAGATTTAATTTTGTAAGAGATGGCCTAAATCCCTAAATCAAGAAGTGTTTGTATATGCAAGATGGAGCCAGGGCTTAAAAGACCTGAACTGCTCTGTATGAATATGTGAGAAAAAATTTAAAATACTGAAGGGGTAAAAGGGTTTTGGGAGAGAGGGACCAGCCTGGTGAGGCACTACATGGGTAGAGAGGCAGGATTTGAGAGACCGCAGGGCAAAGCAGCCCCAAAAGGACAAGAATGACAAACAATGACCAAGAGAGTCTTCAAATTACTTGCTATGGGATATACTCAAACCTTTCTCCAGTTTTATCACTCTTATAGTATCTTTAATACAGAGGCTACACTGCTTACTGACTTTTTTGTGTGTAAAACTTGAAGGGGTCTGGGAGTTGAGTTCTATGTGTGGGTTAACGACCTCTCCCCAAAAAAAACTACATTATGGTGAGAACCCTGGGAGGAGAATACAGGAGATTCTCACAGAGTAAAGGGCTAGGGATTAATAAAAATTCCTGGGAAAACTATAGATTTCCAAGGCTATTTAACTGGTAATGTTAAAGCCATAAACTCCAGGGAATAAAGATTAACCCAGCTAATACCTGGATATATTGTGGAATATATAGAGAATTTTACTAAGGTGTGTGTGTGTGTGTGTGTGTGTGTGTGTGTGTGTGTGTGTGTGATATGTATGTATATTTAGTAAATGCACATATGTATGTACATATATTGTGTGTGTTGTGTGTATGTATAGTCTTTGAAATCCTGACCCCCACATGCATACTGATATATACAATATACATACCAAGATATACAATATGCTCAAAGGATGGAATTAGAAAAGAACAAGGCCCATAGAAGGCTTTAGGAATGTAATAGGCTCAGGATGGTTAGTGGGATCTGCTAAGATAAATGGTAGTGGTTGAGGATGGGGGTCTGTAGATTCATCATTTTTTTGTCTCCTCCTCCACCCTGGAGACCCCTGGGTGACTGTCCCATACCTCTGAGATGTGGACCAGAATTCTAGTTGAGAGTATTCATGTTCAATACCCAGCTCCTGAGGAAGCAGTGTGCTAAAAAAAAAAGAGAGAGAGAGAAAGAGAGAGAGAGAGAGAATCTCTCTACTTCCTGATACCCATGTCTGAGCTCCAGCTCAACTCTGTGGAGCATTGTATCTATTCTTTTTTTCCCTGCGTTTTAGGACTCCTTTTATTTCTGTGCTCTCACCAGAAGCATTCTTCTATTATAATTATTTAAGAAAAGAAAAATTAGATAAGAGAAACCTAGATCCACTCACCAGCTTAGATTGAGTCTCATTTTTTTCTGTTCTTTTTTGCATTTTACTAAGTCAATGAGATGAGACGTCTCAAGAAAAAGACCATTATCGGGCGCCTGGGTGGCTCAGTTGGTTGGGCGACTGCCTTCGGCTCAGGTCATGATCCTGGAGTCCCGGGATCGAGTCCCGCATCAGGCTCCCTGCTCAGCGGGGAGTCTGCTTCTCCCTCTGACCCTCTTCCCTCTCGTGCTCTCTCCCATTCTCTCTCTCTTAAGTAAATAAAAATAAAATCTTTAAAAAAAAAAAAAAAGAAAAAGACCATTATCTTTCTAGTGGAACAGGCTGAACAGGACAAAGGTTAAAGTAGGACTTCTAGACAAAGCTCATACATGAACTCACAGAGGACTCCAGGATAGAATCTCAAATATTGATTGAGTGTCCTTGAACTAGACTACTAAGAAACTATAAGATATCAGCAGGACAACAGAGTCCCATAGCACGTGTTCATTATCACCTTCCCATTGGAAGTGATGCTGGTCCAAGACTTTGTGTTAGGGCTGTTCTGGAAAGCAATGCTAAGCCTCTAAAAGCCTCTGATTACATGATAAAAGCATAGCTCTCATCACTATAGGTCTAAAATTCTACACCCATGCTCAGCAGAGGAGATATTCACCATTCACCTAAGGGTCACTTACAGAAAGTTCTTCGTTATCTGACTTTTACAAAGAAGGAACATGGGAAAATACTTCAATCCACTTTAAAAATGAATTTTTATCCATTTCAAAGCACAGAAGGAACACAGAGTTTCACCAACTCAAAGTAGAAAATCGTGTTTCTCTTGAATAATGAAGCTCCCCAGTAGGCCTAGACAGAAAAGAGTGAAATGGGTATCAGCCCCTCCATCTTTTCCTGCTTTTGGGGGGGGGCAATGTAGAGTCAAGAAGACAATGGCCTCACCTGACTCCTCACTGTCAGGATCTCATTTTCTCACACATCTCCACCTCCTCCAGGGACCAAATGATTGATTTACCTGCCATCCTACAACACCAACCCTTCTTACTCCAGCATCACCACACAAAACTTTAAATCAATCTGACATGCTTTTCATTCTACTGAATATGATCCCAGAGAGATCTTCTACAGAGTTTCTCAGGATGTTGGCTTCTTCCATTCTAATATTTCCAGGCATGGTCCACATCTTCCACACCAGCCTAGTGGTAGACATCTGTGAGGGACTTGTTCCATCCCACTTCCTCACATTGTGTTCTACTCCAAAAGCCCCTTTCTCCCCATCCATCACACACCTCTCTCTGGGCACACCCTAAAGGTGGAGGCCAATAACTTCTTCTTTGGCTTAGACGTCAGTAACACATGAAGATACAGAGTAATAAAGAATATGTATTTGCAGATTTGGGCAAAGAAAGAAAAGGAGGGCCATTTCGAAAACAACTCAGGCAAGGCTATGTGATGGAACATGATACTCTAGTACCTATAACTCTTCTAAAGCAATTGAAGGGAAACAAGAGCAGATGCATAGAAACAGCATCTCCCAAATCCCAGGAAGTTGGGTGATGATTTGCAGCATAAATGAAACCAGCTCTTCCAGGGTCTCTTGGCTAGGCACAGGGAGGCTCTTTTGGCTATAGTCCTGCCATACAATGTAGCTCTTCTCCAGAAGAGTAACCCTTAGTCTCATTCAATGTAAAACCTACCGTTACCCAAAGCCTAATGCAGGCTAAAGGATCCCTACTGCTTTCTTAGCTGCAGCCTCTGCCCCACCCCAAAGTCCAGATCCAGTGCCTGTCTGTAACTAGGCCTCAATTACTGCCCTTACATGTGGCTCACATTGAGCCCCAGGCCTACTATCAAACCTCTCTCCCATTCAGATCAGGGCCTGTAGAATATCCCTCCCTAAAAGACTGAAAGAGAAGCAGCCTTTCACCCCACCTGAAATTCTACATCTGAAAATGGCATTTGTTGCACAAGCAGTTATAAAACTATGGGCTTAATTGCCCTCTAAGATCCAAAGATCTCAGGGAGCATTTACTCCTCTAGCTTTCAACATCCCATAGGACAAGGTGAACTTCCAATCCTACAGGCTAGTCCTTCCTGAAGGATGTCTGAACTAGGAAATGTGGAAACAACTTGTGTGTATCACCTTCAAAATAGATATATAGAAGATGAAAGGGGTCAGTTCACAGCATACAAAAGACTATAGCACCAATGAAGTCTAAATGTAAATTACTAGGAACCTCTCAGGCCTGAAGGGTCAATAAGGACTCTTACAGACCTCTGTGTTGAAGGGCCAAAGGATCTCAAGGAAACTGAACTGAAGCACCCAGAAAGATTCCATATAGAAGATCCAGATAATTCCCGCTAAGAAATGACTTGAGGAGAAGTCTGGGCCATAACCTGGGGATGGACCCAAAGATAAGCTACCAAGGGGCTAAGAAAGCTATCCAATGAAGACTCACTCTCAGGGCTGATGCTGAGAAGGAGACAAAAACAGATTTGATGAGTCACTCAGGGAATTACCCAATGGCCCAAGGAAGACCTCCACCAGAAGTACCCTGAAAACAGCAGAATGTATTCTTGGGCAAGCAGCAAGGACAGATCAATGAGGGTATGATCCATGAGGGTCCATCCTTCCTGGATTATTGGCCATTCTACATTGCCACCTCCTAAAAAGTCCCATTCCCTCTTGGAAACCAGAAACTTGGTACCGTCAATAAGTCAGAAATACCAACACATATGCTTCTTGGGAGCTTTCTTTCCTTGATCCATGTACTCTATTGGTACTACAAGCCCACTTTGTTTGCTTTCATGAGTGGCAAAAGTGAGGCTTACTCCTCAAGACCCTTTAATTCATAAAACTATGGTATTAGATGAAAGAGGTTCAATCTGGCCTCTTTCAGTCACCCATGTTTCAGGGGCAGACTCACTCAATTACTGAGCTGGAAAAAATATGTAATTTTAAAAAAAATGTGGTACCTACCCTGGACCATTTTCTCTTGTGGGAGAGCAAGGGCCAGAGGCATGACATGGTCTTACACAGACTCATCAAGCTAGAGAAGACAGCAAATACATTTTCAACCCTCACACTTTGCAACAAAGAGAAAACCTGACAGAGTATAAGTTAACTGGAAGCTGAAAGGGTGTCCCAGAGATGACTATCAGTCGAGCAACAGCAGACCATGAACCCAGGGGTAAAAATGAGAACTGTGCCTCAGGAGACACCCTGACATCACATAGTCATGCCTCAGAGAGTGAAGATATGAGGCATGAAGTTGGAGATGCACTGAAGGGCAAATGGTTCTAAGGAGATAGTACAGTATGACTACAGAGTCCATAGTCCCAAAAAAGAAAGAAACAAAGAAAGAAAAGAACAGAGAAAGAGACATTCTGAGAACCACAGAGCTCAGAAGTTCCCAATACTAACTGGCAATCAAAGTAGTCAAGGGTTCTAATAACTAAGGAATGCCCCATACAACCATGATTTTTGGTAGTCTAAAATATAGGGAAAACACACTTTAAACACCATCTTTCTTCTCAGTTAAAGTTTAAAACAGAGGCAGAACCTTAGAACCAGGCTCATAATTGTGTCACTGATGTGCCCTCTGACTCATTTTGGCTGCTACTGGCTCAAAGCCCCATCCCCATAGCATGCACAGCAGGGACACGGCACCTTCCCAGGTTTTATATAACTACATGGAGGGGAGGACAAGTGCCCTCGGGTAGCAGGAGCATGGATCATCTATGTTTCAGACCCAAAGATAGATCTAGAGTGTTGATTTAGACACAAATGAAGAAAATGAGTACTGCCAAAGTAAAGAATAGAGAGAATCCACAGGGGATACAGATCTGGGAAACTTCCACACCAGAGAGAAAGAGCCACCCTGCAAAAAAGAGAGGATCAACAGAAACCTGCTGAGTGAGATATCCCAGTTCTTGCCCCAAAAGGGTACAGGCTCTTCAAAAAACAATTCAGAGAAAGGAAGAGTCATTTGTCTCATTGTGTTCATCCAAGAAAAGGGAAAAGGCAGCAAGGTTCCCTGCAGAATGCCAAGTCAGTATCAGCCTTTCAGCAGAGCCCAGGCCCTGTTCACAACAGAGCTGGCTTTTAGATAGTGTAGACGCTGAAGACCTTTAGCACACATCAGTTATGGGCTTGATCCGGGAGAGGAGATTGCATCTAAGGCATATACTTCAGATAAGAGAGCAGAGACAACACACTGAAGAACTCCAGGCTCAGGCAGAGCCCACGGCTGAACAATCCTGTAATTAACAGATCTTCCTCCTCCTTTAAGCAAAGCAAAGTGACAAGTGCCACATTCTACTACCTTCAAGGAGATTCTAAGGACCTTTTTTTAAGCAGGAACAGGCAGTTCAGAAACAGGGATCGAGGTCCTAGAAACAATGAGGAAGTCAAAGGTGACTGAGGCATACTCTTTCTATGCCTCCCAAGAAACCTGTATCCCCATTCTGTCCTCACCAGCTGCTATCCAAGATAGAAGATACCACAGCTTACCCCTGCCCCTGTTCTGAGCTCTGTCTTTTGAGCCTATCATTTCAGGTATGCCTGAAAAGTCCTCCTTCATTTCCTCCTATAAAGGGAAATATCTTTCAATGAAAATTTCCAGTCCATGTGGAAAAAATGTATTTTACTAGTTTGGTCTCTTAATAGGATGGTCTCTGTTTCTCCTTCCAAAAATATTTTTTTCCAACTATACTGGTTTTTCTAATGAGAGTACTGTCTTCTCCACTGCATTTACAGCCAAAGCTTATAAAATCTCAGTAGCTTGGGTTGATTAAGTGAGCATCATTCTCAAATAGGACATTCCATCTAAGGCTTTGGTTGTACAGCCATTATTTCCAGTTATATATAATCCAGATATAAAAGAGCTGCTCTCCTTTACAGTAGGCAAAAAAATTGATTTAAGTTCAAAATTGACAAGAACACAGTTAAAGACTAACAAACCAGATTATCATCTTTCAGCCAAGAGAGAACAAATCTCTATAAACTGTTAATTCACTTACAGAGACCACCAAATGGTCAGACCATAAAACAAAATTCCTAATCATTCTTGTCACTAATGAAGAATAACTTATCAGGCCAAAAATGAACCCAAAACAAACAAACACACACCATGAAATTAGTAGAGAACAAAACTAAAAAGAGAAAAACAGAGGAAACAAAATTCTATTGCTTCTTTGGATTCACTTCTAGGAGCGAAGAAAAGACATGAGTAGGTTTAAATTTCCTATAGGGTATACTTCTTTTGTGACAAAATTCACCTGGTTCTGACAATTGAACCCTCTGGATATCTCAGTGGAAGATCTCCAAAGCTCATAAAATATAATTAATTTTTAGAAAGTCAAAATCATGATTTTCATATAGATATAAGATTGACAGGTATTAAAGATTTTATTTTACTCATAATGAGCAAGCCAGTCAGATGTTATAACTGTTTCCTGTTTCTAGATATATTCTGAAAGTAGATCCAAAGACTTCCTGAAAGATGGGATATGTGATGTGAATTATTGAATCAAAACTAAAATTTTTATCTCCCAACCATACGTAAATAGCTTTTTTTCATCCAGCATTTTTATAGTTGATTTTTCAGTATTTGTGAACACCAAAAGCATGTTCAGTATAACTCAAAACAAAGAAGAAAGCACCTGCTGTTAGGAACAGTCATTTTAAGTTGAAAAACATTATTCAGGAGAAAAAAAAACACACATACTGGGTTAGTGGCTTTATCTCTAAAGTGCCAGTTCTCAACCAAGACAAAAACAAACTTATGGGGAAATTTTGCTTGGAAAATACCTCCCAAATCACCAATAATTGCATTATAGGAAGACATATTTGGTTCTATTAATGTTATGAGTTATATATTCAATAGCCTTTTGGCTGACTGACCCATAATTTTAAACACTAACTTGGAGAATTCATAACATATACAATGAGCTCCATATTCAGTAGCTTTTCTTCGCTGCCTACCCCATATTTTAAACACTAATTCAGATAGTTCATAATGCATATAGATGGTAGACATTACATACTGGCTGTTTATTAAAGAAAACTTGGAATCTCCTATTTAGTGACAAAGGGATAAAAATTCATCAGATACAACTAATGTTGTATCTCCAGATTTTATTAAAGATGATTAACAACTTTATATCATCTCTAATCAGTTAATGTTATTGTTTATTTATGGTCCTGCCTTTGAGTAGGTAACAACTAATAGGTAAGTAAGTAGGTAAGTAGATAGATGAAGTTGAGTAAGGAAAAAGGAAAATACAGTTGATAAAACTGATTTTCTATTTTACAAAGGGCTATCTCACTCACTGCATTCTGAACTAGGCACCACCTAGTGTAGTGTACTTGCTGAGATGCCAACCTCAGCAATACTGTCCCAGACATGCTGGAGCATAAATGTTAACATGGTGGAACATGATGTAATTGATGATGAAATTATACTTTGCTAGAACCTATTGGTTCTATTACATTGTTTTCTCAAGAATCCATTCATTGTTGGAATGGATTTTCTGTAGTTACTGTAAATGCCTAGAGGCATTCAATGCCTATTCTTATAGGGGAACCAGCAATGACAGAGAATACCAACTAAAATTGGTTCATATCATTTGCTTATGTAGTGTCTAATTTGTATACAGAAATATAACTACCAAACCACCAAAACTGGTGCTGTTGCTACCTTCTCTGAAAATTTGTTTGATTAGCCCACATCTGTTCTGACAGTCCAGCTAGAAGGACAATATGATAGTTAAAAACATAATGATAATTACTAATCCATGAGAGATTAAAGGCAACTTCAGCTTTTCTAACATTAATTTTAAGCCAATCAGCCACTGTATTTAAAACTTACCGTATAAACAGCAAAGTTATAGAAAGAAATAGCACTGGATTAATAGTAGACTGGGAACCTAAGTATAATATGCCTAGGGACATTTGACTTCATTTCCCTGTGTTTTTTTTTTTTCCCCTCAAAAATAAACCAAATATTTGTTAGGGGAGTTTTAGTATGTTTAACACATTCTGCTGAATATAAATTTTCAGTATTTCACACAAGTTACCTATCCCTTCATGCATAGCTTAGTGGTGACACCCCATCATCTTTCACTACCCACACATCTAATATATGGATTAGCTAACAGTCTTTAAATATTTGGGGTCTTCTAAAACCCCTGAGGTGGCCAAGTTTGTTTTCTATTACTGTTTAAGAAATTAGGCACTAATTCATGAGTGTCATTTTCAATACCTAATATATTATCTCAATAATGCATTAATCACTTTAAAATGATGAAAAAACATTTTACAACATAGTTATGACAATTTTCCAAATAAAGCTTTTTTGAAGGTCATGCTGGAATCATTAGAGTCAATGGATTTTCAGGTTCACTTTAAACAGAACCATTTTGTGTTGCAGATAAAACATATTTCACTGATAAACTGAAAACAAACAAGTTTCCCATGTAGTTGCCCTCAATAAAATGTTAACACAGTGAGTCCAGCCTAATCATGAACAGTAACCAGATGGCTAGGCAATATCTGACACATATCTGTCAATGCTTATAGCCACATACTCAATTCACTCTGGGTTTGACCTTGATTGTCTTACAGACTCTGTCAATCACAATGGCATGTGATTCTTCAATCCAAGGTAAACTTCCTCTATAACTACAATCAGATGGTTGCTAAGGCATTGCTGTCAGTCACGGAGTTATCCCCAAAGGTAGGCTTTCTATGAGTGTGTGTGATAGTCAACAAACTTCCAGTTAAAATGCCATCAAAAGACAATTTATGCTGTATTTGAGATAAGTTTGCCAGGCCTAGCTATCAGGAGAGTCCAATTCAAGAAATTGAATTGGGAACCTAATTCAATGGATAAGGAAGGTCAAGAGTAACCCTAACAATCAAATTACAATTGTAAGAGACTCTATTCAAATCAAGTCTGTCACATAATACTTAGGGAAGTCTGGGTCATTCAAAATCCTCTTGCTAGGACCACCAAATGAGCAAGTGGACCCAAAATATGTGTTTCTTATTTGAAAAGCATGAGACAAAATTTGTTGTCAAAGAGAGTTAAGTTTGGATCACAGCTCACTATTCCCTGGACAATTTTGATAAGGTGAAACTTTCTGAGCCTCACTTTTCTAATCTGTAATGTAAGGATACAGAACTTATCTTTCTGGACTTTATAAGGATTAAGTTAGGTAATAAATATAAATGTACTTAACATCCTATATGACAGAGTAAAGCAGTTCATAAATGTTGGTTTTACCCCTATCCTTCTAGCAAACTTTTCGGGCACCTGGGTGGCTCAGTCATTAAGCGTCTGCCTTCAGCTCAGGTCATGATCCCAGGGTCCTGGGATCCAGCCCCACATCAGGCTCTCTGCTCAGCAGAAGGCTTGCTTCTCCCTCTCCCACTCCCCCTGCTTGTGTTCCCAATCTTGCTATCTCTCTCTCTGTCAAATAAATAAATAAAATCTTAAAAAAAAAGTAGGGGTTTGTTTAGGCTAAACATATTTTTTACCAGAGTATGAAACACAAACTGATAGAAAACCTATAAATCAGAAAGCAAACTATACATTATGACTCATATTCTATCATGTAGATACTGATCAATATAATCAATATACCTACACAATTAATTCGGTAGCCTCAAGCTATATGTGGCTATTGAGCAACTGAAATGTAGCTAAATTTGGGGGGGCTTAAAACAACAATAAACATTTATTATTTCACATAACTTTTGTGGGTCAGAAATTTGAGAGCAGCTTAGCTTAGGTGGTTCTGTAGGTTGCAGTCAAGAGGTCATCCAGAGAGGTACCTGAAGGCTTGACTTAGACAAGAGGATCTACCTTTAAGATGATTCACTCACATGACCAGCAAGTTAATGCTGGCTTTGGCAGCAAGTCTTAGTTCTCTGTCCTGTGGACATCTTCATGGGCCTGCATGAACATCCTTAAGGCTCCACATTGCCTCTGGCTTCCCCCAGAGCAAGAGATCCAAGAGAGAACAAGGCAAAACCTCCGTCTTTAATGATCTAGTCATGGAAGTCATACTGTCATTTCCAAAATGTGGCTAACCTGAATTGAAATGTGCTATAAGTAAAATGCATATCAGATTTCAAAGACTTAGTACAAAAAAAAGTAACAATTCATTAATAATTTTTACATCATCTTTGAATTAATGCTTATTTTATGACTAAAATTAATTTTACCTGCTTCTTGCTGCTTTTCTATGTGACTACAAGAAAAATTTGAATTGTGTATGTTGCTCACATACTATTTCTAAAGGACCATGCTGATATAAATAGTTGGATCTTTATGGATGTCTAAATGAACAAATTTGGGAACTGCTTTAACAATCATACATGTAGTTCACCCATTCTAAATAAAGTTTTGAAAATTAAAACAAAAACACTGAGTATGAGTATGTCACTATTAAAAGTTCTGAAGAAAGAATACTGTGGAAAAAATAAAAGTTCAGTGTAAAATTGCTAATGGTGGTGTTGGACATGAAAAACACATTGTCCTCAATGACATTCATAGTGTATACTCTTAATAGGGTAATATTTTTTGTTATAGTTAAAGGAAGGAAAGCATTCATCCATGCTGAAAGTTGAAGTTTATTATCTCAACTTCATTGGATGTGTGAGGAATCCCATTAATGAAATCTAACTTTGCCTCTCCTTACCAATTCATCCTATTTGGCGTAATATGGAAATCTCAGTTTGATGGATCAACTTTATCTACAAAAGAGAAGACCAGGAAGAAAACTTTCTTATTTAAAAAAAAAAATTTAGTCCCACGGATAATCTGTATTTGACCAAAAATATTTTAATCATGCGAGCACCTAATAAGGTACAAATAATTATGTGCAATTACATGATAATTACTTTCAATGTAATTACCACGCCTTTGCAGCTTTGTTAGAGATAATCAGATGGTTACTGGTGAACTGCAAATTAATTGATAACAGGACACTTATAATTGCAAATGATCATGATTACCTTCGAGTACTATGAGCACATTAGAAATATGAGTAGGATGGTAGGAAGATCAGGGACATTCATTTAACAGGAATGTCACAGAATAAGTAAGATTAGATCATAAATCTACTTGTTTCAGTTCTAAGCCAAAGGATGCCCTGTGCCTACTGTTAGCAAATTTTTTGGTCCTATTTCGTTCAATATATACACAACCTATTTGGGGTTAGTCTACCAATCGGAGATCTTCTCCCTACTTGCACCATCTGCATTGTGATCTGCACTGTGTATTTAAAAGGATCTAAGCAAAAATTTATAATTTTAGAGTTGGAAGGTAAATCGATGGGAGTGCCTAGGCAAAAAATAAATATAGAGGATGAGAGAGATAAAATGCCTTAGATCACACAGTGTGAGAGAGTTAAATAATTTCATATCTCTTCATTTTCAGTCTAGGATTACATGACACTAATATTTCACAAACCTAAATGCTTCAGATATTACCTCATAATGTTGCTATACTTACATACTGACCCTCTACTACTTAATAAATTCAACCCTAAATCAGTTCTCTGTTTTCACTTCATCCTAAACATTCATATCTGAAAATTTATCAGTTTGATGTTAATCACTTTTTCTAAATCACATTGAAGTTAACATGCATCTACTATTATAAATACTATATTCTGTTATAGAATGCCTACAAAACTTTGTGAAACACTGTGCTGTATCATACTCCCACTGTATGCTAGAATTCTTTAAGGTTAAGAATGGCTTAGAATAGTACCCTGGCACTCAGAAAACAAAAAATTCTAAGCACCTTTTTGTAGAGCAATGTATTATATAGCAAATTCAATGCAAAGATCTATTTGTTACCACCCTGGCCCTTGAGAAACTCAAAGCTCTCATACAGTATAAAGGCCTTACACAAATACATTCAATACCAAGCAGCATGAAATGCATGCAATAAAAGTGGTACATCCTCCTACAGATTGTCACAGGTCTTAGTTATATCATTCCTGGCTGAAGTAAACAGTAATGGCTTTGCAACAGAGGAAGAAAATGAGCTACGGCTTGAGGGTATTAAAATTTAGGAGTGTCAAATAAGGACATATAAGGCAGAAAATGCAGAAAGAGAAATCATGGCATGTGTGGTACTTAACTTTTATATATCAACCTAGTTAGGTTATGATGCCCAGTTGTTTGGCCAAAGAGTAGTCTTGATATTGCTGTGAAAGTATTTTATAGATGTGATTAACATATATAATCAGTTGAATTTAAGTAATGATTACCCTTCATAATGTGGTGGGCCTCATCCAAACAACAGAAGGTCTTACAGAAAAATCGGAGGTTTCCTGGAAAAGAAGGAATTCTGTCTCAAGACTATAACGTAGAAATTCTGTTTCCAGCCAGCCACCTGCCCTACAGATATCAGACTCAAGACTGTAATATCAACCCCTGTCTGAGTATCTAGTCTGTTCTGCAAATTTCAACCTCAAGACACCAACATTAACTCTTGCCTGAGTTTCCAGCCTGAAATCCTACCCTATTGATTTCAGACTTAGCAGCCTCCACACTGTATGGACCAATTCCAATGAAGGGGAGGAAATCAGAGGGGGAGATGAACCATGAGAGACTATGGACTCTGAAAAACAAACTGAGGGTTGCGGGGGGGGGGATGGGTTAACCTGGTGATGGGTATTAAGGAGGGCACATTCTGCATGGAGCACTGGGTGTTATAGGCAAACAATGAATTAGAACACTACATCAAAAACTAATGATGTAATGTATGGTGATTAACATAATAATAAAAAATAAAAAATAAATAAAAATATATACTTATTATAAATAATAAATGTATTCCTTAACACACAGAGACACACACACAATCCTATTGGTCTGTTTCTCTGGAGAAGCTGATAGAGCATAGTTATTTAAAGATTTTATTTATTTATTTGAGAGAGAGAGAGTGAGAAACAGCATGAGAAGGGAGAGGGTCAGAGGGAGAAGCAGGCTCCCCAATTAGCCAGAAGCCCGATGTGGGGCTCGATCCCAGGACTCCAGGATCATGACCTAAGCTGAAGGTAGTCACTTAACCAATTGAGCCACCAGGCACCCCTTGATAGAGCATATTAAGATAAAACTAAATATACACAAGAATACAAGGAAACCACTGAAAATTAGATTTGGAACAGACAGCAGAGGAACGCTGAAGAATTCAGATGTGAGAAGGAATTCATAAAATGGCCACTGAAGATGTGTGATCAGAGGAACAAAATAATCCAAGAGGTACTTTAGGAAGACAAATGTGTCAGCGGTATTCCCGATGGATCAAAGAGACAAAAGATACTAGATGCAGAGAAACCAGGTAAAAGGTTATTATCAACATTTAATAGTTAACCTTCCCAAACCAATAAAATCTGTGAAAATCACACTGATAATGTTGAATTCCTTCCTGTAACAAAAATGATATGGTAATAAAACTATACACTTCCACCTGTACATCTGACTTAAGAGCTCTTTTGAAAAAAACACTCAGTCTCAGCCATTCTTGCTTTAAACTTTCTTTTTTTCATGATTCCTTAATGGATATACACCCTAGAATTACTCACCACCACAATTCTGCTTTTATCTATATATAACTATCTGACATGCAACATGGAATTGGATATGCAGTGGTGTTTATGAAAAAAAAATTCCCTCTGACTCCTGAAAGTGATTTTTTTTAATTCATATTCTTGCATTCAGTTATATGTGACTGCAGGTTTCTTGGGTGCTAGCTACAAAGGTAACTCTTTGCTGATTTTCTATTGACTTCTGTTTGACACAAAAGTTATTTCTCAATACATTCTTGAAATTCAGAGAAGGTCCAATTTCAGGTCACTGACCTTGCCATGATGTTTATTTCTTGCATTATTACTGCTGGTACAGAGTACAGTTTCTTTATTTTACATTTAAATTGACTTTTAAATATATATCTCCCAAACCATATAAAATAAATTAAGATATACCCAATAAATTTAGAAAGCAAAAATAAAGGTAATAATCTTGGTCCAGTTTGCCTGTGGCATATCATGCTAATCTTGTAACACTTTTTCTTTAAAAAAGTCTTATACTAATTACAGTTATTAGTAAATATCCTCCATTATTTGGACCATATGTGCACATCACCAAAACTATTAATATTTTAAATTTAAATACTTATTTTACACTTGTCATAACCAAGAGAATCTAAGAAACCATGGATATGACATTTTGTTCTATTTTCCTAATATACATTGTAACAGATACATAACTATTAAAACAAAAGTGAATCTTAAATATGTCACCCAAAATAACCATAGTACCACTGAGTAGTAAGTATATTCTACTTAGCAAAACTCCATTAATCAATAAATTTTAAATCCTTCAGTTATACTCTATCTTTCCTTACTGGGGATAGTGATAAAAGATGAACCATATAAAGTCCTTACTGACACTTATTTGTTTCCTACAAAAAACAGGATTCCCCTATCGCTGAAAGATCTGTCTATCCCAGAAGGCTGTCACTGACCAGAAGGTTAGTGCATATTTATGAATTTGGGAAGCATGACAAGTACTTTTACAAGGAAGTTACAGGGAGGCATTTTTAAATTCAACATAAAAAGAGAGTCATTACTATCACAGAGATTACAAAATGATGCTGCATTAGTTAGGTTTCTTTTTTCCCATTTATAAGGAAAAAGCCACATTTTCAGGTCACTTTCATTAATGAAGTTTACTATCAAGATAAACAAGTTGGTAAAGAGGGACAGTAATCTTCTCCTGCCTCTAATAACTATTTTATCTTGACTTTATGCTGTGCAGGCTGCTTGCCCATGGTATCTGATTACTACCTGCTTTTTTTTATTTTTTTAATTTAAATTCAATTAATTAACATATAATGTATTATTGGTTTCAGGAGTAAAGGTCTGTGATTTATCAGTCTTATATAATACCCAGTGCTCATTATGACACATACCGTCCCCAATGTCCATCACCCAGTTACCCCATCAACCCACCCACCTCCCCTCCAGCAACCCTCAGTTTGTTTCCTAAGATTACTGCCCTCTCTTTTTTTTTAAATGTTTTTATTGTTATGTGAATCATCATACATTACATCATTAGTTCTTGATGTAGTGTTCCATGATTCAGTGTTTGTGCATAACACCCAGTGGTCCACGCAGAACGAGCCCTCCTTAATATCCATCACCAGGCTAACCCATCCCCCCACCCCCTCCCCTCTAGAACCCTCAGTTTGTTTTTCAGAGTCCATCATCTCTCATGGTTCGTCACCCCCTCCGACTTACGCCCCTTCATTCTTCCCCTCCTGCTATCTTCTTCTTCTTCTTTTTCCTTAACATATCTTGCATTGTTTCAGAAGTACAGATCTGTGATTCAACAATCTTGCACAATTCACAGCGCTCACCATAGCACATACCCTACCCAATGTCTATCACCCAGCCACCCCATCCCTCCCACCCAACCACTCCAGCAACCCTCAGTTTGTTTCCTGAGATTAAGAATTCCTCATATCAGTGAGGTCATATGATACATGTCTTTCTCTGATTGACTTATTTCACTCAGCATAACACCCTCCAGTTCCATCCACGTCGTTGCAAATGGCAAGATCTCGTTCATTTTGATGGCTGCATAATATTCCATTGTGTATATATACCACTTCTTCTTTATCCACTCATCTGTCGATGGACATCTTGGCTCTTTCCACAGTTTGGCTATTGTGGACATTGCTGGTATAAACATTGGGGTGCACGTACCCCTTCGGATCCCTACATTTGTATCTTTGGGGTAAATACCCAGCAGTGCAATTGCTGGATCGTATGGTAGCTGTATTTTCAACTTTTTGAGGAACCTCCATACTGTTTTCCAGAGTGGCTGCACCAGCTTGCATTCCCACCAACAGTGTAGGAGGGTTCCCCTTTCTCCACATCCCCGCCAGCATCTGCCGTTTCCTGACTTGTTAATTTTAGCCATTCTGACTGGTGTGAGGTGGTATCTCATGGAGGTTTTGATTTGGATTTCCCTGATGCCAAGCAATGTGAGCACATTTTCATGTGTCTGTTGGCCATTTGGATGTCTTCTTTGGAAAAATGTCTGTTCATGTCGTCTGCCCATTTCTTGATTGGATTATTTGTTCTTTGGGTGTTGAGTTTGATAATTCTTTATAGATTTTGGATACTAGTCCCTTATCTGATATGTCATTTGCAAATATTTTCTCCCATTCTGTCGGTTGTCTTTTGGTTTTGTGGACTGCTTCTTTTCCTGTGTAAAGGCTTTTTATCTTGATGAAATCTCAGTATTTCATTTTTGCCCTTGCTTCCCTTGCTTTTGGCGATGTTTCTAGGAAGAAGTTGCTGCAGCTGAGGTCAAAGGGGTTGCTGCCTGTGTTCTCCTTTGGGATTTTGATGGACTCCTGTCTCACGTTTAGGTCTCTCAACCATGTGCAGTCTATTTTTGTGTGTGGTGTTAAGGAAATGGTCCAGTTTCGTTCTTCTGCATGTGACTGTCCAATTTTCCCAACACCATTTGTTGAAGAGACTGTCTTTTTGCCATTGGACATTCTTTCCTGCTTTGTCAAAGATGAGTTGACCATAGAGTTCAGGGTCCATTTCTGGGCTCTCGATTCTGTTCCATTGATCTATGTGTCTGTTTTTGTGCCAGTACCATACTGCCTTGATGATGATGGCTTTGTAATAGAGCTAGAAGTCCGGAATTGTGATGCCGCCAGCTTTCTTTTCTTTTTCAATATTCCTTTGGCTATTCGGGGTCTCTTCTGGTTCCATACAAATGTTAGGATTATTTGTTCCATTTCTTTGAAAAAAGTGGATGGTATTTTGATGAGGATTGCACTGAATGTGTAGATTGCTCTAGGTAGCATTGACATCTTCACAATGTTGGTTCTCCCAAACCATGAGCATGGAAAGCTTTTCCATTTCTTTCTGTCTTCTTC
Source organism: Callorhinus ursinus (assembly GCF_003265705.2). NCBI lineage: Eukaryota > Metazoa > Chordata > Mammalia > Carnivora > Otariidae > Callorhinus > Callorhinus ursinus. The sequence continues at coordinate 32,055,145 of NW_027397077.1, read as the reverse complement.
AATTTCTTTCATAAGTATTTTATAGTTTTCTAAGTACAAATCCTTTGCCTCTTTGGTTAAATTTATTCCTAGGTATCTTATGGTTTTGGCTGCAATTGTAAATGGGATCGACTCCTTGTTTTGTCTCTCTTCTGTCTTGTTGTTAGTGTATAGGAATGCCACTGATTTCTGTGCACTGATTTTATATCCTGCTACTTTACTGAATTCCTGTATGAGTTCTAGCCATTTTGGGGTGGAGTCTTTTAGGTTTTCCGCATACGGTTTCATATCATCTGCAAAGAGTGAGAGTTTGACTTCCTCTTTGCCGATTTGGATGCCTTTGATTTCTTTTTGTTGTCTGATTGCTGTGGCTAGGACTTCTAATACTATGTTGAATAGCAGTAGTGAGAGTGGACATCCCTGCCGCGTTCCTGACCTTAGGGGAAAAGCTCTCAGCCTTTCCCCATGGAGAATGATATTCGCTGTAGGTTTTTCATAGATGGCTTTTATGATATTGAGGTATGTACCCTCTATCCCTATACTCTGAAGAGTTTTGATCAAGAAAGGATGTTGTACTTTGTCAAATGCTTTTTCTGCATCTATTGAGAGGATCATATGATTCTTGTTCTTTCTTTTGTTAATGTATGGTATCAGGTTGATTGATTTGCGGATGTTGAACCATCCTTGCAGCCCAGGGATAAATCCCACTTGGTCGTGGTGAATAATCCTTTTAATGTACTGTTGGATCCTATTGGGTAGTATTTTGGTGAGAATATTTGCATCCATGTTCATCAAGGATATTGGTCCGTAATTCTCCTTTTTGATGGGGTCTTTGTCTGGTTTTGGGATCAACGTAATGCTGGGCTCATAAAATGAGTTTGGAAGTTTTCCTTCCATTTCTAATTATTGGAACAGTTTCAGGAGAATAGGTATTACTTCTTCTTGAAATGATTGGTAGAATTCCCCTGGGAAGCCATCTGGCCCTGGGCTTTTGTTTGTTGGGAGATTTTTGATGACTGCTTCAAATTCCTTAGTGGATATAGGTCTGTTCAGGTTTTCTATTCCTAGTTCAGTTTTGGTAGTTGAAACATCTCTAGGAATGCACCCATTCCTTCCAGGTTATCTAATTTGCTGGCATAGAGTTGCTCATAATATGTTCTTATAATTGTTTGTATTTCTATGGTGTTGGTTGTGATCTCTCCTCTTTCATTCATGATTTTGTTGATTTGGGTCATTTCTCTTTTCTTTTTGATCAGTCTGGCCAGGGGTTTATCAATCTTGTTAATTCTTTCAAAGAACCAGCTCCTAGTTTCGTTGATCTGTTCTACTGTTCTTTTGGTTTCTAGTTCATTGATTTCTGCTCTGATCTTTAGGATTTCTCTTCTCCTGCTGGGTTTAGGCTTTATTTGCTGTTCTTTCTCCAGCTCCTTTAGGTGTAGGGTTAGGTTGTGTATTTGAGACCTTTCTTGTTTCTTGAGAAAGGCTTGTATTGCTATATACTTTCCTCTCAGGACTGCCTTTGCTGTATCCCAAGGATTTTGAACAGTTGTGTTTTCATTTTCATTGGTGTCCATGAATTTTTTTAATTCTTCTTTAATTTCTTGGTTGACCCATTCATTCTTTAGTAGGATGCTCTTTAGCCTCCATGTATTTGAGTTCTTTCCCACTTTCCTCTTGTGGTTGAGTTCTAGTTTCAAAGCATTGTGGTCTGAAAATATGCAGGGAATGATCCCAATCTTTTGGTACCGGTTGAGACCTGATTTGTGACCTAGGATGTGATCAATTCTGGAGAAAGTTCCATGGGCATTAGAGAAGAATGTGTATTCCGTTGCTTTGGGATGGAATGTTCTGAATATGTCTGTGAAGTCCATTTGGTTCAGTGTGTCATTTAAAGTCTTTATTTCCTTGTTGATCTTTTGCTTGGATGATCTGTCCATTTCAGTCAGGGGGGTGTTAAAGTCCCCCACTATTATTGTATTGTTGTCAATGTGTTTCTTTGCTTTTGTTATTAATTGCCTTATATAATTGGCTGCTCCCATGTTCGGGGCAGAGATATTTACAATTGTTAGATCTTCTTGTTGGATAGACCCTTTAAGTAGGATATAGTGTCCTTCCTCATCTCTTATTACAGTCTTTGTTTTAAAATCTAGTTTGTCTGATATAAGGATTGCCACCCCAGCTTTCTTTTGGTGTCCATTAGCATGGTAAATGGTTTTCCACCCCCTCGCTTTCAATCTGGGGGTGTCTTTGGGTCTAAAATGAGTCTCTTGCAGACAGCATATTGATGGGTCTTGTTTTTTGATCCAATCTGATAGCCTGTGTCTTTTGATTGGGGCATTGAGCCCATTTACATTCAGGGTAACTATTGAAAGGTATGAATTTAGTGCCATTGTATTACCTGTAAGGTGACTGTTAACTCTCTGTTGTCTGTGTTCGTTTCTGCTCTTTGCTGCTTTTAGGTTCTCTCTTTGCTTAGAGGACCCCTCTCAATATTTCTTGGAGGGCTGGTTTCGTGTTTGCAAATTCCTTTAGTTTTTGTTTGTTCTGGAAGCTTTTTATCTCTCCTTCGATTTTCAGTGATAGCCTAGCTGGATATAGTATTCTTGGCTGCATATTTTTCTCGTTTAGTGCTCTGAAGATATCTTGCCAGTCCTTTCTGGCCTGCCAGGTCTCTGTGGATAGGTCTGTTGCCAATCTAATGTTTCTACCATTGTAGGTTACATATCTCTTCTCCCGAGCTGCTTTCAGGATTTTCTCTTTGTCTCTGAGACTCCTAAGTTCTACTATTAGATGTCGGGGTGTTGACCTATTTTTATTGATTTTGAGAGGGGTTCTCTGTGCCCCCTGGATTTTAATGCCTGTTTCCTTCCTCACATTAAGGAAGTTCTCTGCTATAATTTGCTCCAATATACCTTCTGCCCCCCTCTCTCTCTCTTCTTCTTCTTCTGGGATCCCAATTATTCTAATGTTGTTTCGTTTTATCGTATCACTTATCTCTCGAATTCTGCCCTCGTGATCCTGTAGTTGTTTCTCTCTCTTTTTCTCAGCCTCTTTATTTTCCATCATTTGGTCTTCTATATCGCTGATTCTCTCTTCTGCCTCATTTATCCGAGCAGTTAGTGCCCCCATTTTGGATTGCACCTCATCAATAGCCTTTTTGATTTCAACTTGGTTAGATTTTAGTTCTTTTATTTCTCCAGAAAGGGTTTCTCTAATAACTTCCACGCTTTTTTCAAGCCCAGCTAGTATCTTTAAAGTCATGATTCTGAACTCTAGGTCCGACATCGTACTAATGTCCGTATTGAGTAGGTCCCTGGCTGACGGTACTACCTCTTGTTCTTTTTGCTGAGGTGATTTCTTTCGTCTTGTCATTTTGTCCAGAGGAGAATAGATGAATGAGAGAACGAAATGCTAACAGGTTTACAACGTCCCCAGCAAATATACTGTATACAAATCAGAAAAGACCTGAAACCAGGGGAAAAGAAAGGGAAAGAAAGAAAAAAGAAAGAGAAAAAGGAAAAAAAAAAAGATAAAAACAAAAACAAAACAATACAAAAAAAGCAGAATATGATCAAATATGATCAGGCTAGTGCATAGATCAGTGTCACACACTAGATTTTGGGCGTATTTTGGTCTGTTAGAAAAAAGTGCCTCCTAAAATTTTAAAGGAAGAAAGACATATGTACAAAATAAGGGTTGATACAATGAAGGGATGGAAGATGACTGTAAAGATGAAAATTATAAAAGGTTTTATAAAAGGACTTGGTAAGATAAGTTGTTTGAAAAAAGAAAGAAGATTTAAGAAAAGAAAAAAAAAAGGAAAAAGGGAGAAAATGTGATCAGGCAGGAGACTAGAACAAAGCCATACACTAGTGATTTAGGGTATATTTTGATCTGTTAGAAGAAACTGTACCTCAAAATTTTAAAGAGAGAACAACTTATATATATATGCCAAAAATAAGGGTAACTAATATGAAGGGATAAAATATGACTCTAGAAATGAAAAATAAAAAATGTTTTTTTTTTTTAAAAAGGGATTGATAAGATGTTGGTTAAAAAAGGGAAAAAGAAAAATAAAAAAAAACAGTCAACAAAAATTAACTTTGATGAAATAATGAATCATGGTAAAAAAAAAAAAAAAAAAGCCATGAATCTATGTGCAGTATTCCCCTAGCGCTGGAGTTCTCCCGTTCTCCTTGATCGATCAACTTGGTCTTGGCTTGCTGGCTGTTTGTGCTGATCTTCTGGGGGAGGGGCCTGTTGCTGTGGTTTCGAAATGTCTTTGCCGGAGGCGGAATTGCCCCGCCCTTGTCGGTCCGGGCTAAGGAAGCTGCTCCGGTTTGCTCTCAGGAGCTTTTGTTCCCTGCAAGCTCTCCGTACAGCCTTGGAGGACCAGGGCAGAAATGGTGGCCTCCCAATCTCCACCCGGAGGAGCTGAGAACTCGGGGCCCCATTCCTCAGTGTGCCCCCAGAGAAAAGCAGTCACTTCCGTGTCCCCGGTCTCTGGCCGCACTCCGTGCTCACCCGGCCTGTGATCGAGCATTGCTATCTCTGGCACCCGACCCCGCACGGAGTCTCCAAACCCAGCAGATCCCTGCAGTGCGTTCCCGCACCGCTCCTCCCAGGGAAGGAAGGGGAGTCTCCCCGGATCTGCCGCTTGTTGGGTCCCTGCTGGAGGAGCCGTGCCCCGACTGGGCCGCAGATCACAGTTTATGGCAACCCCGAGCTGAGAGCCCGCGACTCTGCTCCGTCTCTGCAGCCGGCTTCCCTGCTCTGATACCTGGGAGCTCTGGCGCACTCAGGCACCCCTGGTCTCTCTGTGACCCCAAGGGTCCTGAGACCACACTGTCCCGGGAGGATTCCACCCCCTGCTTAGCCACTGCAACGACGTCCCTCCGCCGAGCCAACTTCTAAAAGGTCCGATTTTGTGCTCCGCGGCTCTAGCACTTGCCAGAAGCGGGCGACGGAGGCCCCCTCCCCCACCGTCTATCCTCCCGAATATCGCCTCGGATTCACTTCTCCGCACGCCCTACCTTCCAGTAAGTGGTCGCTTCTCTGTTCAGAGAGTTGTTGCTACTCTCCTGTTCAATCTCCTGTTGAGTTCGTAGGTGTTCAGAATGGTTTGATCCCTATTCAGCTGAATTCCTGAGACCAGACGAAATCTAGGTCTCCTACTCCTCCGCCATCTTGCTCCCTAAAATTTAAGTTTTTAAGAAAACCTAACTTATCTTTTTCTTCTTTTATAGCTCCTAGATTTGGATCATGCTAAGGAGGTCCCTCCCCAAAAGTAAAAACTATTTTCTATTTTCATCTAGTAGTGTGTGATTAGTTTTAAGGTTCAGGTTAATGTGAATTTTTTATTTGGAGTCTTGATCCAATAAACAAATGGACTTTCTGTAGTATTTGTTATTATTCCATACTACTATTCATTTTATTTGACAAATTTAATAAACTCTTAAATTTCTAACCATAATTTATCCCGTATCTATTAATCTATATCTGCACAATTTTTTACTACAGTTTTTTTAACTATTTGCCATTTTAATTCACTTTTACATCTAAATAAAGACCTCTATCCCTTCTTCTACAACATTCTATTTCTTAATTACCCTATATATTTCTAGCCACTTTTCCTCCAGATCCAATTTTGATTCATTGTTTAAGTTCTGCCTGCCCTAAATCTAAGTACAAAATAAATAAACCTGTTGAGGTATTTATTTGGACTTCAATAAATTTATGTATTAATTTGTACACAGCTGACATCCTTAAAAGGATAGGTCATTGAATTTTTAGATGCTGTGCTTTATTTGTCAATCAAGCGTTTGTTTTATATTATTTAATAAATGGCAATACTTTCCTTCACATAGGTCTTGAATATTTCCCACTAATTTTATTTCTATTTTTTATTTCTTTTTCCTATGAATAGTATTTCCCTACATTTCTGATTATCTTTTATCTAACTATATTGTTAAACTCATTAGTTCTTAAAATTTTTAAGTAATTGTAAACTTCTGTTGTATAACACAAATATAATCTGAAAATAGTAGTAATATGTCCTTTCCCATTATTTATTCTAAATGTTGTTTCCATTTGAGTTTCTACAACGTTCAAAGCATTATTTTTTTTAAAGATTTTATTTATTTGAGAGAGAGAGAATGAGAGAGAGAGCACATGAGAGGGGGGAGGGTCAGAGGGAGAAGCAAGACTCCCCGCCAAGCAGGGAGCCCAATGCAGAACTCGATCCAGGGACTCCAGGATCATGACCTGAGCCGAAGGCAGTCGCCCAACAAACTGAGCCACCCAGACGTTCAAAGCATTATTAACTAAGCATTGATAAAAGGCATTTCTGTCCTTTTTGATTTTGAACAGGAATGCTTTTAATGTTTACAATAAATTGTCATGTTTACTATTATTTTTCATAAATATCTTCAACTGTAATCTTGCTAACACATTTTATTTTATTTTTTTTAGTTTCTTAAGAGCTTTATTTGGGAGTGTCTATACAATCTTATCAAAAGTCTTTAACCTCTATCAAAATAATAATATGGAACTTATTGTCTTTTAATGGATCATAATGAATTACATTAACACACCTCTGAATACTGAATTCTTCATACATTTTTAGGATAAATGCATTTGATAAGTTTATATCCTTCTTTTAATGTAATAATAACTTTGATTCATTAATATTTACATCAGCAATAATAAGGAAAATGGTCTACACATTTTTTTTTTGTTGTTACCTGGTGCAGCCTTTCTCAAATTAAATATTTATGTTAGACTCTCAAAACATTAATTAAATGAGATAGAAAAATGTTCTTTTAATTAGTTTTAAAATTCTGAAACACTTAAAATCACTTCGTGATGATTTGTTTCCTGAAATGTTTCTGTTTGTTTCAAGATTTTATTTAAATTCTAGTTAGTTAACATATAGTGTAATATCAGTTTCAGGAGTAGAATTTACTGATTCATCACTTACATATAACACCCCGTGCTCATCACAAGTGCCCTCCTTAATAACCATTACCCATTTAACTCAACCCCCTGCCTACCTCCCCTCCATCAACCCTCAGTTTGTTCTTTATAGTTAAGAGTCTCTTACGGTTTGCCTCCCTCTCTTTTTTTTCTCCCTTCCCCTATGTGCATCTGTTTTGTTTCCTGCACTTAACTATAAATAGCCATGTGATTCTGTGCATTTTTGTGGAACTAAAGCTAAATCTAAAATGATATTTTTCATTCCTCCCCCCCAGGTAATTCATTTAACTGGGAATTTTTCTTTTCGTGAAAAAAAATATTGGTACAGTTTTCCCCAAGAAAACTGTCAATTCTGTCTGCATGTATACAGCCATAAAATCACTGATGATTTTGAAAATGTTTTATATCTCTCAGGTCCTATCCATTTTATATTTTAATTTACATATTTGTGGACTTCTCATTTTCCTCAATCAGACATGACAAAGTTTTATTGTCGATTTTACCAGTCTTTTCAAAATATGGGCTATTTTTATTCTATATATTTTGTAGGGAAACAATTCACTAATTTTTGCTTTTTACATTACTAATTACTTTTTACTAATTTCTCCTATTTTGTAATGTTTGTTTTCTAGTTCATAAGTTCAATATTTTGTTTACTTAATTTCAGTCCTTAATATTTAAAAAATGCAATAATGTTCTTTAAAAACTCTATGTGTTAACAGCTGGTTATGTATTAGAATACTGAGTATTTCTGTACTCAGTATTGGTCTTTTTTTTAAGATGCCAAAATTTTAGTCAGGATTTCCCCTTTAATCCAAGAACCATTCAGAAGCTGTCTTTTTTCTTTAATTTCCAAGTAATTCCACTTTTGCTACTTGTTAACTTATAATTCTATTGCTAATTAGAGAATATCAGTAAGATTTTAAAATTTCTAAGTGTGAAACTTCCTTCAGATTATATAACCAATTTTCATAAACATTCCACTAATACTTTCTAAAGAATGTAAAGGCTATGTTTGTAGTGTATAACTTTTATGTTATACCTTTGAAATAAATCTTAACTGAATTATAATACTCAAATCAGGGATCCTCAAATGAGAAAACAGGAATAGCACATACTATAATAACCCAAAATGTCATAACAAATGGATGAAGATGTGTAAACAAATTAGTGCTTTATTGTAATGCTTTAGTTTTTTGTTTTTGTTTTTGTTTTTTTAAGATTTATTTATTTGAGAGAGAAAGAGAGAAAGCACACGCACCAGCAGAGGGAGGGGCAAAAGGAAAGAATCTTCAAGCAGACTCCCTGTTGAGCATGGAGCCCTGCACTGGGCTCCATCCCAGAACCCTGAGATCATGACCTGAGGGGAAAGGACAAGTCAGAAACTAAATCAATTGAGCCACCCAGGTGCACCTGCTTTAGTTTATTTTTAGTCACCATATCAGTTTTATTTTAAAATTGGAATGATATTAGAAAAGGTAGAAGTTTATGTTTTCAAAGAAGAGGTATGAACTTAAAATTGTAGAAAGCATTACATTATTTATTTTGAATTTCTTTAGTACAATTCTAGGAGATGTGTTAAAATTTCCCAGACTGGTAGCACTTGTGTTAATTTTTCCATGGATTTTTAAGTTTCAAATTCATCATACTTTAATGCATGTTTTTCAGTGTGTAAAGGTTTAATGCTACTATATCTTGTTTTACGGTTGAATTTAAAATATTCGTGTGTGCCAGCTAATTACTTTGAAGTGATAGTGGTATAAATAACCCTGATTTTTTTTTTTTTTTTGGTGGTGATGGTGGCAGAAACCTCTTATATCTTTGTACATCCATTCATTCCATGAGGTGACAACCATTTTTGCACCACATGCTCAACCATGCTAAGTGCTAGTAATATAATTGTGAGTAATCTGATTATTTTGGTGCAATTTTCTTTAAAACGTGTCTTTTAAACAGCATGTAACTAGGTTATGTTTTTCACCTAATGTAACAATATCTGTTTTGTAATTAACATTTAACCATTTGAGTAAAACTTGCATGTATTCTATCACTTTATATTAGTTTTTGTGTTTATATTTTCTTGTTCCTTTCCCCCCAATTTTTACTATATTGTCAAAGATTCATTTTTCTCCTTGTTTATTATTTTCCATGCTCTAGCCATATGGATCTCTTCATTTTATCTCTACTATACTTAATTATCTTGAAATACATAAGCATATACAAATATCAATGCTCAATAATTAAACTGTCTCTAAGAGGTCCCCCTTCAAGAACCACGTTGGCAGTTAAAGGCTTCTGTTTCTTCAGTGATCCCTTCACACTATACTCCCCTTCTCACTCTAATTTATACACACTGTCCACTTCTGAAATAAGGTAGGATTTTAGTTTTAGGGAAAAAAAATTACCTACATTGTATTCTTTGTAGTTAGATATCTTTTCTAAAACACCATATTACCATTTCATGACTGCATTATCAACCATAACTTGGGTTATGTAATTTACTGAACTCATTACTCACAGGTTACCAGATATGGCTGGGTATTAAATTACTTGGGGATCTTATTAAAAAAACAGACTGTGGGACTCTATCTCAGGTTTATCTATTTTATCCCTAACTGTGGACCCTAAGAAAGCATTAAAAGTCTGATTAGGTGATTTTAATGCAGCAGCCCAGGACAGCATTTGTGACCATTATATCTGTCCTCCTCATTCATGACATATTCTGACTCATCTTTAGTTTGGGTATGGTACGTCATTACATTTCCCCTCCTCTCTTTTTATTTTCCTTTTTCTCTTTCTCTTTGTCCTCTCCCTTTCCCTCCTCCCCCTCTAGGAACAATTCATTGGTAGAATATTTTGAGTCCTTTTATTTATCAAAATGTAGTTTTTCCCTTTTTATATGAGCAAACAGTATCTTAATAAAGAATACCAGGGCTGTAACTCTTTTTACTCAGTTACGTTGCACTGCCCTCCAGCATTTTGTGTTATAGATGAGAAATTAGGTAATAAATTCTCATTTATTTTAAGTAACCTATTTTTTGTGTGTCAACTTTTCTATGAATTTTCTTTGTATCCTGAGAATTCAAAATTTTCACCATTATATGCCTAAAAGCTTTTATTTTCACTAATCTTCACCAGCCTGTGGTGAATTCATTTAATATGAAGGATTTAAGAATTAGTTCCACTTAGGGGAAATGGTAATCTATTGATTTGTCCTCCTTCCTCACATCTGTTCTCTATTTCTAAAACTCCTACCATTAGCTATGAGATGAGCCCCAGAGACTACCTTACATGTTTCATCTCCTTTATAAACTCTTTTTACTTATAATTATGCTCATTTTGCCCCCTTCCCTTAATTAATTTGGTTTTCAATAATATCCTCATATTTATGGCTTCTACTAAGATAGATGATTTGTGCTTTTTCCCCTACCAATCTCTTTTTTTTTTTGCTTAATTTTTAATGTTTCCCTATTTTTTAATGGTTGCTTTTGTTTGATAAATGCAATATGCCCTTATGTCTGACTGGAAACTTCAACTGGTATATCGTTTTAGTCCTCTCCTATATGTAGCTTTAAATTTTCTCAAAACAATTATGGTATGAACTGTGACAGGTCAGGCCAGTAGATAGCAAGAGAATCTCTCCATTCCCTAAGTTTGGCAAATATTGTGTAATATAAAACAGGTCACAACAGCTAACCCACACCTCTTTTTTGCATGAATGGCAGACTGGACATACTTCAAGATTTCAAGTATATAGGGACCCTTAATGATTTCCCAATTGTGGGGCACTATTACATTATGTAGTGGAAAGTGGAGGAAAGAAAAGAAAGCCCAAAACCAAGCAAAACAAAACAAAAAACCTGATTAAAGTGCCATCATCGTCTTATGCCCAAATAATTTCACAGTGAAAGGATTACAATTTTGTTAAATCTAAATATACATACATGTATACAATATGTGAACATTAAAAATGAATATTTTTCAATACAATGAACAGAATTCTGAACACAAAATACTTAATTCTTGATCAGATAGGAACCTCAAGGCAGTGAACAAAAATGAATAACTCAAGTGCAAATCAAGTTCAAATTATAATATGCTGAAACGAATAAAATACATATAAGAAAACTACACTAAATTATGTGGTTGGAGTGTGGTAGTACCTTGAGACTAGAGGAGAAACACACAGCAGGAGTGCATTTTTCCTACACACTCTCTATAGTGCAGTCCACCATTTCTATCAGTCTTGTGCCAGAACCCAGAACTCTTTTGTGATTTGGCTGCATCTGGAAAAATTCTAATCATATATTAACATTCATAATATCTGGAGCTCAAGACTGAAGTGGAGTCATTCTTGGCACTTCTTCCCACCTCTGCCAACATGCCAATCACACACCCGGGTCCTTTACTCTACCTTCTGTGCATCTCTCAGATTTCTTTCCACCCCCACTCTCCCCACCTCTCACAAGCCACCGTCTATCCCCAAATAGCTCTCTGTTTCTCATCTTCTTCCCTCAACCCATCTTCATGAGCGCCAAAATGGTCTTTTAAAAATATCTGGTCATGGCATTTTATGCTAACAATCTTCCAAAAACCTTCCATTCTCTCCTAACAAATTAACTTAATGCAGCCTAAACATTCATAATCTAGGTACCTTCCTCTCCGGTTTCAACATCCACCTTGCTTCAGCCACAGTGAATTTCTATCCATTCCTAGAATTACAATGTTTTTCCCTCCCTGCACATCAGCACCATGTCTTCAAAACACAAACCTTTCTGCCCAAATGCCTACCTAAGACCTATTCACCCTACAGGCCTTCATGTTGATCCCTTCTTTTACTCACTCATGGTACTTGATATTCATTTTTATTATTTACCATAACCATAAATAAACAGAAGTACAATTGTTTATAATCTATTCTCCCACCCAGAACATAAGCTCTTTGAGAAAAGTTGTTGTGCCCTGTTGTTCACAACTATATGCTCAGGAATGCACAGAACTGTGTGCACACAAAGAAGGTGCTCAATACCTATTTACTGAATTTATTAATTAAATATTAAAATGGAAATCAGGGTAGGGGGATGCAAACTTAATAGTATACACCCATATACATTGCTGAACCACATAAGACACCCTCAACAAATGACAAAACACATTAAGCTTCTGTTGAGGATGTTGAAAAGGCCTCAAGAAAGCTGTTAGTGAGTTTGGAAGCATTGTTAGAAATGGGTGATAAAATCAACCTGGGCTGTTGGTCAGAATACTGAGTAGGATAGTGACAATAAGAACTCAATGAGGATTTGCTATGGGCTAGGCACTCTATCATGCGGCTGGCATGGATTCTATCCCTTATTCCTCATCACAACTCTCTGAAGTATCACTGTTATCTCCATTTCAAAATTGTTGAAACTGGGGCTCAGAAAAGTTACTGGCTTGCCTGAAGTCATAGCAAGATAATTAATGTTTGGTCAGCCAACCAGGACACAAACCCAGTTTTGTCTGCCTTCATATCCTAAGCTCTTAACCACTATACAATGCTATCTTCTGCTTCCAACACTAGCATTTATATGACCTTGGCCAAAATACCTCTCCTACTTGCTTCACAGTCACCTTTTCAGTAAAACAATGGTTTCAGAACAACTGACTACCAAATTGCACTCCACCTCCAACAATCAACAGAATGCATATTTATAGAGTCATGGACCGAATACCATGAAACTGATGGTCAATGATGAAAATTTCATTTTTTTTTTAATTTTATCTTTAAGTAATCTCTAAACCCAATGTGGGGCTCAAACTCACAACCCTGACATCAAGAGTTGCATGCTCTCCTGACTAAGCCAGCAGGGGCCCCTCAATGATAAAAATTTTAAATTACAATTTAGTAACATGTCCTTCCCATCACACTTTAGCTTCTGCATAAAGAAACTAGGTAATTATACATTTAACTAGACTATTATTTTTCAGTAACTTTATCAATATGAACATAACAAGTTAGAAAGATAGAGGGGAAAGCTAAGTAAAGAAAAAGAAGAGTCTGGGTGAGCTTTGAAGTTCAATAACAATGAAAAAGAAACAGGCATTTCCTAATTTGCAAATCACATATCAGCAAAGACAGGTGGTCCAAGGTTAAACACAAATGTGGGCAAAGGTTTGTCAAAGGATTAAACTAAATGTTAAAAAAAAAAAGGCTGTCAAGCTGACCTTATTATTGTTCAGATAATAAAAAGATCATAGTGGGGCACACATAATCCATTCAAACACTGCTTTAAAAATAAAATAGGGTATTTTAATGGCTGCTCACAGATCTCATACTCTACAAATCACCTGCAAAAAATGGCTCACATCACAAAACAGAATGCTTCATAGTCCTCAGAGAAAGGCAGTGAAGGGGGAAGGTTGAAAGTCCCTGGCAGATAGATAATCCATCCATTTAATATGAAATCCACAGGGCAGAGAAATTGGATATCTTTCATGGGGACAGTCTCAAAACCAACTTTCTAATGCCTTTTGCATCATTTCCTACTGCTCTGAGACCTCGGCAATTTCCCAATGCTCAGGTAAGACTGGCTTGTAGCACTGTAGGTAAAGCTTCATAAGGAACCTAAGATAGATCAGGACAAGGGGCAGCAAAGTATGCCTAATGATTTTGTGTTGTGCTTTGATATTTAATTTTTTTAATATTAAGAAATAAGGAAGAGTTAAGGCATAGATATAGTACGCTTTGGGGATATGCTGAAAATTACTGTTTTATTTTAAAGTGCAAAAAAAATAATGTTCAAACTCTTGAAAGCTGTGTGTTTACACTGAGGAACAAAAGTCTTAGTGGAAAGACCCTTGTTAAAAGTATCAATTCTGGAGCATCAATCTTATACAACCATCTGCCTGATCAGATTTTGTCTTGTGCTAAGACAGTTAGTACTCCAGGAAATTTTGTAGGCTTGATGCCAGGATTGATGACTGTGATCTGAGAATTCATCCCTACCTTACCCTCCGCCTCTCAGAATTCCCACATCACAGAGTAGGCCTCAGAAGCTGTGAACTGAAAGCCCATGGGCGAAATTTGGCTCACAGAAATGTCCTATCTGGCCCGCACAGTATTGCCTACACTGATTTATGCTTTAAAAAGAATGTTGGGAGGCGCCTGGGTGGCTCAGTCAGTTAAGCATCTGCCTTCAGCTCAGGTCATGATCCCAGGGTCCTGGGAAGGAGCCCTGCATCTGGCTCCCTGCTCAGTGGGGAGTCTGCTTCTCCCTCTCCCCGTCTCTCCCCACCACCCCCCACACCCCACTCGTGTGCTCACGCTCTCTAATAAATAAATAAAATCTTTTAAAAATAAAAAAATGGGGGCACCTGGGTGGCTCAGTCATTAAGTGTCTGCCTTGGCTTAGGTCATGATCACAGGGTCCTGGGATTGAGCCCCGCATCGGGCTCCCTGTTCCACAAGAAGCCTGCTTCTCCCTCTCCCACTCCCCCTGCTTGTGTTCCGTCTCTCGCTGTGTCTCCCTCTGTCAAGTAAATAAATAAATCTTTTAAAAATAATAATAATAAATGAAAAAAACAGAATGTTGGGCTGGTTCCCTACATTTTTAAATCTGGAGACTTAACCCCGTCATAAAAAATAATCAAACAAAGAAAAGCCAACAGATACCTTGCTTCTTTTGAAAAACTAAACCTCTATAAACAATGACCTCAAGTTCCCAAATGGCAAGAATGGACCGGCACTGACCAGCCACACATAACTTCTCTGCAGCATTTCTAGCCCCTACAAACTCAACCACTGATAGATTCTATAACTAGTCTGCTTCTCATATTTAGATTACCTGATGCTCTCTGTGGTCCCTGTTGATACAGACATTTTCACTTCCCTGTATCAATGATGACTCACATCACCAAGAATTTAGGCTCTTTTCATATGTGGAACAGAAAAGATGAAGATAATCTGTCCAGCCATTTTCATCTAAGAAGCAAACATTTCTGATGGTTGTCTTTAGTACAAAAGCTCAGTTTGTCCTTCATAATTCTTTTAGTAGTTGTTTAGACCACAACCACATTTGTATGGAAAGAAACTGTTAAATAAAAGCTTTTATTTCTTTATTATTTATGAAATGTATTTTAAGAAACATTGAGAATATATATATATACTAAAATATTAATGGACAAATGAAGGACAGCAGATTTCTAGAAACATGTCTAAACTTCTCACATTAATACTTTTGGAAAACAACATCTCCCTTTGTTCGTCTTTTTGTTATAAGTTGCATTTTCAGGAAGATAAAATTTGATGTGTAACTTTACCACTCTGTCCTATTTACAAGGGCTGTTAGAAAGCTCTTCAAACATTTTCATTACCCATGTAGTGCAGCATGCCCAAGATTAAAGAACATGTGAATTAAATCCTGGCAACTTCTACTAAATTGAATCCAGACACTAGTGCTTGTAATTTAGGGCAGGAAGTTGAGGCTTACTCTAATTTCAGTATAAATGAAATCATCCTCCCTAATTTGGGGTTCTTTTCATTTATTTTCATAGATTTCTGGGAGTGATTTTATGTAAATGTGTACTTATTCAGTCATGCCTCTTGAATGGAAACAATGATTTATTCTATACTTAATTATGAGAGACTATTCATTTCTGAGAAAATCCAAAGGGAAAAGTTTATAAGTCAGAAACTAAATAATTAAACTGAAAACATTCATTCAAAACTATAGCTTAATCAGTTACCACTATCTGGATTGACTATATTTTAAAATATAAAACTAGCATTTATAGGACACCTCCTCTGAACCAGCTCTGCTCTAGGATATCTCATTGGATATTTCACTTTATCATCAGAAAAACCAAATTTTATATATGAGTCTTAGATCTTAAAAAGCTTACCCAAAATAACCCAGGTAGTAAGCAATAAAGTCAGATTTCAAAGCCAGAAATTATGCCAGGGTTTTCTCATGTTATTTTGTAGAAGTAATCCCCAGTTTATACATGCATAACCTATGAAGATTCCTTACCAATCAGCTGCACCCATAACAGTGGATTTTTATAAGCTCCTCTAATGATCTTCACACCAGTCCTTTGGCAGCTTAGGGCTATTCCACTGACTCCAGGAATTCCTTCCCAAGCCATCTTTTCCTCAGCTGGTTCTGACTAATCCCAGTGAGTCGCTCAAGCCCAATAAACACATATATCTCGTTCTTCCCCACCTGTCTCACTTCTCTCTGGGGTGAACACCTTTTATCTATACCTTCACACCTCCTATGTTAAAACCCTCTTCCTCTAAGAAGCGATCATTAGTTCCCCCCATTCTCTCTTTTATTTTCCACCAGGCCTTACATAATCTATTTTATTATATTAATGTGTTATATTTTATATATATATATTATATATTATAATATACTTTAATATATTAATATTTCACTTATCTCACTTTTAAAATATTTTCTTCCATTTACTGTGTAAGACAGTAATTTCAGATCAGAAAGCAAAACTTCTCTTTCCGTAGAAATCTACTTAAGAAAGTGATGGAAGAAAAATGCTTCAAGGAGGCAGGCAGAAAGAAAAGGAGGGAGGTACAGACATGCCGAGAGAGATCTGAATGACCCCTGAAATGATCGAGAGAACAAGCACCCCCCCACACACATTTACCTATTCCAAAATAGCCAGGAATATCCCTGGCATGTTTCCAAAGGAGGGAATGGACCGTGACCTCTTAATACACATCACAGCAATTTGTCCAGCCTTCCTCATGATGTAATTCAACCACAGAACTACCAAAACTGGGGCCAGAAGAGTCACATCACATATTCTTATCCTAACTCTACCATCAACTAAGGCTGCGATCCCATAATAAGGTACTTGAGTTCTCTTAGCCTCCATCTCCTCCGTAAAACATTTGTTGAGGATCTACAATGAATCTTACAGTCCAATGGAAACAAATTTGTCTCTAAATCAGGGCTCATATACAGCTGAATTTCTTATTCTTTCGATTTCTTTCTTCATGTCTCACATGCATAATGGGCAGAAGCCTAGCACATCCACACTAGGGAGAAGCTATCTGATCACTGCCATTCCTTACTATGGTCACATGGTGGCACTCTTCAAGGATGCTGCCCAGTGGGTGAAGCCACTGCCGTGATCTCTTCCTGGTATAGATCTTTGTACATGTCCCATATGACACAGGGAAGACAATTTCACTTTTTGAATGCTTAGCTCATCCAAGATGGTCAGTACTTGAGCTTCCAAGTTTCTCAAATTGAGTTTCCAAGAGCTCAGTTTTTTGTTTTGTATTGTTTGTTTGTTATTCCCAAAAACCACCACCTCCCAAGACCCCAGTGGGTCATGGAAGCACTGGGAAGGAATGGCTCTAGCATCTATCATCTCTTTGAAATTTCATGTTTTCTCTCAAAAATACCAAGTATTTTGCTTTTAAACTTGATTTTACCCCTTCTGGGGCAGCCATGCTACTTGCCTGCCCTCATGGAGAAATTCACATATATGCTTCTAAAGGGAGTGATTTTGGAATATCTATCACTGAGGAAGAGAAAAAGCAAACCCAAGTGTAACATTACTTTTGTAGGACCTCATCTATAAAACAAAATTATGAACTACATTAAATATTTTGATGGAAAAGTCAAGATGCAGTGAGGAAACTACACAGGGAAACCTAATGTAGACAGGAGGGCCAAAGGAAGTGGCTGAAACTGAAATCTTAAAGATGAATGGGGATTGCTGAGGGGTATTTCAGGAAAAATAAACCACAAGCACAGGGACACTTGACAGTGTGGCTTCACAGTAGAGAACAAAGAGGAGAGTGAGAAGATAAACCTGGAGACGAAGGTCAGGTGAAGATCCAGTGGAGTCTTGTACTACGTGGTCTCCAAGACACTTCCAGATGACCATCTTCAGGACTCAATAGCTTTTAGAAACATCGCAGAAACAAGTTTATTTAAAACTAGTTTCCAGTCAAATCAGTGAAAAAGCTTGGTCCTGTAATATAGAGATTGTCAGGGTATCCTCTATGCTTATCACCACTCTTCTGAGTAGCTGATCCTTGGAGACCCCTACTCATAAAAGTTACCTCCCAGGTACAGATAATCCGTGTTTGAATATCCTATGGCACCAGGTGCCCCACTTCCCCATAAAAGAAACACAGCCTCCACCTTCAGAAACCGATGAGTCGTGTATCTGAGGCAAATCTGCATCGCTATATGGAAATTACTTAATGCAGGCAGGGAAGCATTGGGAGAGAGAGAGTGATAGAGAGAGAGAGATGGGGAATTCAGGTTTAAAATCAGCCTTCTAAACATAATGAGATTATGTATAAGGTTCACTGTATTACAATCCCTAGCTTTTTCTGGAAACAAGTCTTTCAGAGCAGAAACAGTTAAATAAAAATGACTAGCAAGATGCCAAAGTGTAAGACACCAAAATACTTAAATTTTGAGAAGGTACTTGAACCAAGAAAGAGGCAGATGATGGAAAAGGTTTTGTTATTGTCAGATTTGGGACACCGAGGTTTTGTTTTGTTTTGTTTTGTTTTGTTTTGCCATTTATCAAATCCATTTACCATGAGCAGGACTTTTTTCTCTGGACAGTCCCATATAGATAGAGATTCTAGTGATTTAATTTCCTCTGTATTTCTGGCTCTTTCATGGATCACACAGAGGATGATTAAATAGCTTTTCTTATTGTTTGTTAAATTTGTCTCTTCCCACGAATTG
Organism: Callorhinus ursinus; assembly: GCF_003265705.2. Classification (NCBI taxonomy): domain Eukaryota; kingdom Metazoa; phylum Chordata; class Mammalia; order Carnivora; family Otariidae; genus Callorhinus; species Callorhinus ursinus. The sequence goes on along the minus strand of NW_027397077.1, from coordinate 32,036,474 downwards.
GAGGTGGTCCCCATGGGAACCTCTGGACCGGGTGTAAGAGCAAAACAGATCACAGACAATCATTTGAGTCTTTACTGAAAGCACAGTTGGCAAAATACTTTATTCACCACTTCTATAGGAGCAATCCTCTAGTAAATATATAAATATAACTTCAAGATCTAAGGAAGTAAAAGTCTGTTTCATTGTTGTTTAACACTCTTTCTACATAAGGACCATGGAACTCCCCCCCGCCAAAAAAAAGTTATTTTGCACACAAACTCACACAAGGACATTATACCAGAAACTGTCTCTAATGTTACCAGCAAAAAAGGCTAGTGTCACTGGAATGGTTCAGAGTGGAATGGAATTTGAAGGAGAGAACAATGATCGTATGCATTTTTCCACTGACAACAGAAATTATCATTTTGAAAAATGGCAGAATGTAAATTTTAATAAATTAACCAACATAACATACTGCTTCAAGGAGGCACTATTCACTTAAGGTACAGCTAGAAATAAATTATAAAAAGTAATTCTCATGTGCATTTTTTATTTTCATTCAATCACAAAAACTTTTTAAAAATCTTTAAGCTAAAGATCCCATAGTGTCTTTCTAACAGCATTAGAAATAAATTGTAAAATTTATGCATGAATTTCTACATCTCCATGCTACAACTCTAGTGGAAGACAACACAATGTCTTTTAGGAAACAGAAATAGCCTCTTCACTGCTCTCCCCACATCCTTCCTGATACAGCAGCCAGAGCAATATTTAAAAGGCAGAGATGGGGCGCTGGGTGGCTCAGTCCTTAAGCGTCTGCCTTTAGCTCAGGTCACGATCCCAGAGTCCTGGGATCGAGCCCAGCATAGGGCTCCCTGCTCCGCAGGAAGCCTGCTTCTCCCTCTCCTGCTCCCCCTCTTGTGTTCCCTCTCTGACTATCTCTCTCTGTCAAATAAAGTCTTTAAAAAATAAATAAATAAATAATAAAATAAAAGACAGAGATCAGTATTTAAACACTTCAACTACCTCCCACCTCATTCAGAATAAAACACAACACCTTTACCTTGGTTTACCATTCCCTTTGTGATGGGGCCATGATTTAATTTCATTTCTATACTCTTTCCACAAAATTCCCCAGAAAATTATGCTGCTTGCTATCTCCACAAAATTCCCCAGAAAATTATGCTGCTTGCTATCTCCAGTTACTCTTTATTAATGCACTCTTACCAGGCTCCTACTTCCACCACACCTGTGAACTACATGTATCAAGGTCAACAACAGCCCCCTGGTTACCAAATACAATGACCAATCCTTAGTAGTCACCTTTGACTGTTTATCACTTCCTTCCTCCACATTGTTTTTATCCACTTAATGTTTTACAGCAATTTATTTTCCTTCTACCTCCCTGGTTGCTCCTTTAAAGTTTTCTCTGCTTGTTGCTCCTCTTCTAAAATCTTGTAATGATGCAGTAATGCAATCTGTGGTTACCTTCTCTCCTACATTCACTCCCATGGTGATCTCATTTCTTCCTGCGGTTTTAAATACCATCAATACGCCAATAACTCCTAAATTTCTATCTCCAGGCCAGACCTCTTCTGAACTTCAGACTCTTATATCCAACTCCCCATTTCGTGTCACTTCTTAGATACTCTATTGGTGAGTTACTGCCATAAAACTTCTGCATAACAGATTGCCACAAAACTCAGTGACTAATAACAGCATCCATGGATTCTCACAGATCTGCAGGTCAGTCAGGGTATAAAGATCTAAAGTGGGCACAGCAGGCAGCTTCAAGCTGTAGGTCTAGTTGTACTTAGCTGGGGTAGATCTGCTTCACTTGCACTCACTCACATGGGAGCTGAGTCCTACGTCAACAACTACCCAGGGGAAGCTCTTTTCATGATGAAGACAGAAGCCCAACCCTGTGAACACATCTCAATCTCCCATTCCATCTCATCTCTAAGGATCCGCTGGCCAAAGCCAGTCACACTGCAAAGACTAAGTCAGGCGGGGAGAGACACTGCCCATGGACACAAGGAACAATAACCACCATGTATAACAGATGTCTCTCACTTTACATATCCAAACTTCACCCAGTCCAAACCTACTCCAACCATAGTCTTTCCCATCCTAATCTACTTATCAAGACCACATGCTCAGAGTCATCCTGGACTCTTCTTTCCCTCCCATTCCACTTTCAGAAGCCTTCAAAATATATTCAGAATCTAATAGTCTTACCATCTCTACTAACACAGTGTATGTATGAGCCACCAGAATGTGTCCCCTGGCTTAGTACATTATTCTTCTGGCAGGTGATACTGCCTCTAACCCCCCAGTGCAGCCAATGTCCCTTAATTTACTCCCCGACATACACACACAGATGGTACTTCATTTCACCCAGGGTCAAAATGAATACTGACAGTGGTTTAAAGGCTTTACATGATACCCCTCTTATTACCCATACAAATCTTTTTTCTGCTACTCTCTGTCTCACTCACTCATATAGGATTCCGAGACATCCTGAACAAGCCAAACTTAATGCCACCTATCGCTTTTGCACTAGCTCTTACCTATGCCTAGCAATTTCTTCCTCTAGATACCCATGTAGCTAACTCCCCCAGCTCCTTCAATATTTTGCTTAAATGTCACCTGTTCTATGAGGGCTACCTTGACCTCACTATTTTACATTTAGCCCACCCACCCCACACTCCTAACCCCCCCATACATGATTTTTTTCATATCACTGATCAGCTAATACTCTACATAATTAACCTATTTAATAGGCTTGCTTATTGTCTGCCCCTCCCACCCCACTCAAATACCGTCCACCTCCCCAGCCTGACGATGTAAATGTCATAAGGGGGAAAAAGTTCTTTTGTTCACTGGTGTACACCCCCAAACATCTTAAACAGTGCCTGGAATCTAGAAAGCTACAAAAAATGAATTTTTCACTGACACTCATTCTCACCCAAACAGAGCTCCTTCTTGCCTTGGAGCCCTGACATTTGTTGCTCCTTTTGCCTGGAACCTTCTTTGCCTCTCACCATTCAAATCTCTGCCTACACACCACTTCCTCATAGAGGGCACCCTAGGTCACTTCATCTAAAGTACACCCCTTCCTCCTGCCTCTTTGGACCATTTTCCTGCTTCATTTTATTCATCATACTTCCACACTTTCAAAAATGACTTATTTATTTGCTTATTATTGTCTGTCTTCTATGGGATTAAAAGCTCCATGAGAACAGAAACTTGGTTTATCTTACTCATCCCTGCCCCCTCAACTCAGTGGTGGCTAGTGGGCTAGAACTAAACACATACACACACACACACACAAACTTGTTTAATAAAGGTCCTCCCTCAAAAAGGAGGCAAAACAAATCTTGTCCACCTAATGTAGAAGACAAATGATAACTACACTGAAGGGAGGGCAAGATTTAAGAAATTAAACAGAGGGAACATGAGTTTTGTGGTTAAACAGAATGTTCCCAAGTTCAGTCATCCTTAAAAGCTATAGGAGAGTGCCCTACTCTTCCAAAATAAACATGCTTGAGAACTACTTTAAGAGGAAAACCAAGAAAAATCAGCTTCTGGTGCTCATTTTAGGTTAACTAATTTCCTCAATAAGAAAACATGCATAAAATGAACAAACAAGTTATTTGATGTTTCAAATGATTAAGTACAAGCTGAGGTAGCTTTGAAGTAGCTGCTACGTAATCCCCAGGGGAAGATCTGTAGCCTAATAACCAAACCATCTCTCAGAAACAGACTTCTCCAACAAGGGAGAAAAATCAAAAAAAGGTGTCCTACACCTGGGTGTAGCTACTTGGCAATTTCAAATTTCCAAAGAAGCCAAGGAAATGAAAAGATCCCAATTTTCCAAGAATGTTAAAAAATACAGTTATGTTAAGAGTTAGTTTAAGAATACATTACAAATAACAACTGACATTTAGCTGGTATTTTTATTACTATTTTCTTGCTTATTAAAAAAACTGCTATAAATGTTTTCATACATTTAGTACTTTTATTTCCCATAACCACCCTATGCGGTATCTCCCCCTTCTATCTCTATTTTGAAGATGAGGAAGCAGAGGTACAGATAGGTTAAAAAAGTTATCTGAACTCACTCAGATTAAACCCAGAGAGTTTTGCTCCAGAGAGTATGCTCCTAATTCTTATGGTAAATGCTTCTTCAAGGGTAAAGCCAATTTATGAGACACTTACAATGAGTTAAGTATGGTGCTTAGTGCTTTGTAGATATTAGCTGGTAAATGTATGTCAATCAACCAACTCATTATTTTCTCAGTTCTAGTCCTGCAGTCTAACTGATTTATAACATAAAAAATAAAAGGCTATCGCCACTTCATTCCATATTCAATTTGTACTGAGACTCAAAGGTTTGCCTGACAATCTTGTGGAAATTCTTTTCAGTTATTGGACTAGCATGGGTCAGGCCCCTGGTTATGTTGTCACTGTGACAAAGTGAAAACATGTAAGTCAACTACGTAACCTACAGGCAGCTGGTTCTTGCCATTTTACTAAACACTAAAATAATTTTTATTATGGGGAAAACTTGCTGCATCAATTTGTATAAATTTAAGCATTACTGTTGTAGGGGTCCTGGGCAGGCTGCCCCAAAATGTGCCACTTTGGCATAAATATTATTTACAGTTAAAATGATAAAAACCAAGCGGACGCAGGAAAGGTGTTCTGCCCACCCCCACCCAACCCACACACACACCCATAACTCCCTGAATTTACTCTGGAAAGGAGAGCCTACAACAGCAAAAGAAGTATTAACATAGGCCCCCTTTACCAATGGAACTTATCTACATAACAGGGCAACCATGTTTTTCCAAATATTTCCTTTCATCTTCCTGCTAATCAGTTTTCTCCACTAACCCTCTCCTTAGCTCATTTAAGCCTCATTGTCTTCGGAATTTCATGTCTGTGTGGATTCCTTGTTTGTACACCTATTAAATTTGATTTTCTCCTGTTAACCTGTCTCAGGTCAATTTGATTCTAAGTCAAGTTACAGGGACCACAGTGCAGAGGAAGGTCTTCCTCCCAGACAGTTGGCATTGTCAGCAGGATACTTTAACTTGCTGGACACCGCTCACCCCAGATGCTGCTACAGCTGAGAGATTCTTGGGACATTTAACAAGCAGCTGACCGAAGGTGACATTTCTTACCATGTAACCCCCCTGGAATCTCTATCTGCTGAGTTCTAAGGAGAGAGTGGTGAGAGTCCTTTTATCTCTAAATTTAGATTAGCAGCAGAAAATATTTGTGGAACTAGTTCCTTGGATAGTGATTCTTTGGTTAAATTGGGCCGAGTACTTTTTGGTTACTGATCCATTTCCTCCCAGACGTGGTCTTTGTATTTTTTTGTCTGTGTCATTTGATGTGCACATGAGGTACAGGCTGCTTCTAAGGGACATCTTGGAAGCCAAAGTCACAAAATGGGTGGGCAAGGCATGAGCACTTAGATGGTAGAGCTCTTATCACCTCAAAACTTCTATGATGGGATAAACTGGTCATGGAACAGGTTAGATTGATTGACAGTAGGTCACCTGCCAACCTCAAGAAAACTTCAATGCATCTGAGGTACACTGTAAACCAACACAGTCTCCAACCCTGTGGCACATCCCTCATAAGTATTAGTGTGGCTCCAAGAGACCCAAGGCTTGGCCAAGACTGTTGATGTGCATATATTTTCTCTTCATCTTGTTCTATGTCTTAAGAGCTTGGCTTTGTGGCTTTGAGAATATTCTCTTTGGTCTCCACCATCAGGAATATACTTTGATGGCCAGTCAGACTGGGGATCTTACTGATACTCTCTCTCTCCTTCTCTCTCTCTCTCTCCCGCCATGCCAGCTCTCAGGGCTGTTGGTCAGGGGAGTTTCCAGCCCATGAGAACCTTTGTTGCTTGTTAGTGCTGGAAAGTCCCATTCCAGTATTGTCTACCCAGTGTCACAGATTAGCAGGCCTGTGACTGGAGGCATCTCACAATTTTGTGGGAGACTGGAGACACAATTTTCACCACATCATCACCATGTGTGCAAGGAATGTCTTTGATTCTTAGACTAATTTTGGGAGTAGACTTTTGGATCATGGGGCTATATCACCTATGCCCTCTTTGGGTCTTTGGTTAAGCCATTAAGGCTTATTGATTTGAGTCACTATTAGATCTTACTCGTCATTGGCCAAACAATGGATCCTTTAAGTTAGCTATATTTAAAAGCAAATATTCTTTATAGAGAGCTCTCAGTTGTCTTAGTAGAATAATGGCTGGCCTTAGGGACTTGCTTGACAAGATAAAATCACAGAAATTAGGCTTAAGACTTAGAAATAAATGTCCACATCCAATGTAAATTTCTCCTAAAATCTGGCCTCATCTGTCTGTTTTAATTTACCTTTCCCTGTAAGATTTACAAGGAGCACTCAGGCCTAATCTCTAGGTTCAAAGTGTACAGGTTGCTCATGTAAATGCTAAAAGCCAGGAAATAAATTTGACAAAAGCACCTGAAAACGGCAATAGACTTGCTTTGCTCCTACCTTTCAGGCATTGATAATCAGGCTCTGCCAGTTTCAGGCATTCATGTGCAATGTCCTTTGCAGGTGTACCCTAGTTCTCCCACTGCAAAAGAATTTGTATCTCCTGGACAGCAGCAAAATCTTTTAAAGTATAAGCCCTTTCACTTCACTTTTTAAAGACCCTACAAAATTCAGGGAGAAATTTAAAAGGTTAATGACTTATTTACTACCTTTCCACCGGGGGAAAAGATGACCAAAATTTCTTAATCCCTCCCATAAGTGATCTGTGAAAGACCAAAGACTAATAGAAGCCAAAGTCAAATTAGAAGGCTTTTATTGAAATGCTTTGTACAAATAAAATCTTCTGATTACAATTTTAGTTAAAAATCTCCGTACTATAAAGAAATGTATTTAAAAAGGCAGAGCACCTTTCTTGAATCTACTGGGTTTTTATTACTTTTAACTCAAAATAATCTTTATGCCAAAGTGGGACATTTTGGGGTAGACTGCCCTAGGGCCCACATTGTTCCTTAAAAAAAATGGGCGCTTAATTGCATTTGTAAGTATAGATTAAAAATACACATGATCTACAGTAGCATCTACATAGCATATGCTGTGTTTAACACATCAAACAGAGTTACAGAATTACAAGCAACATTTCTCGTGATCTAGAGCAATGACATTTTCTAACTATGAAGATCTCTATCTACATCATATAAACCTGAAGGTGCTTTTAAAGTACAGCAGTAACTGTGAGCCAATGGGGAAGTATGTATATATTCATCTCAAAATGATAATTTAAGGTCAAGTGACACACTTCTCAATATAACCCTCTATAGACTAGAGGTTGTCATTGAACTTGCCATGATATAAGTTCTATGTTAGTCATTTAAACAACCAAATGCAAGGTTTAAAATAAAATAAAATAAACCACTGTATACTATCCTGGGATTTTTACAATACTAGTACTCTTTAACCAAACTTCAAGGCCACTGTAAGGCAGACAAAACATTTCTAAAAGGATATACTAATCTAATAGTCGACTCCAAAGCTTGACACAGTGTGAAATCTGCCCAGCTGACTCTAAATTACAAAAATAAATCTCTCAGATTAGAGCAGAATCAATAAAATATACCAAACTCAATGCAATTGAAGAAAATCTACAATAATTTAGTATTTGAGACTGCAATAAGAAAATTAATAGACTCACTAAATAGACACCACAAAAAAAATTTAAAAATCACTGGAGGAAGGGTGTGTAATATTTAACTGGCACCCATAGGAACTGGCTAAATGTTAAAAAGTGTTAAACATGTATCTCACAGAAAATTACATTTGTCTTTGACTTTTGCTTCTCTTGGATCCACTTGTTATTAATATATCATAATACAGTATAAATGCCACATATTAGAACTGTCTCAAGGCATATAGTTATATGGAAGGAGAGATATTAACATTCAGTGACTTATTTAATTCCATCATCATCTGATAATTATTAAGTCCATTTATCAAGCCTCATAAGATTTATAAAAATGGGATAATTTTACCTTACTGTCAGAGCCCAAGAAACAGTGTATATTTAAAGCCAAAGTTGCAGAATTGCTATTAGTCCTACTATGATTCCTCTGAATTATCTTCAGGGATATAACCTCTCCACCTATCAGCTGTATGGGACCCGTGAAGTACTTTCAACTTGAGACAGACTCTATATGCCTTGAGATATGAAGAAAAAAAGACCCTAGGCATTATGAAATAAATCAGACAGAGGAAGACAAATGTTATATGATATCACTTATACATGTGGAATCTGAAAAAGCTAAACTCACAGAACCAGAGACTAAAATGGTTACAGTGGCTGGGATTGGAAAATGGTGAGATGTTGGCCAAAGAGTACAAACTTCCAGTTAGCAGATGATTAAATTCTTGGGATCTAATACATAGCATTGTGATTATAGATAACAATACTGTTTTATATACTTGAAAGTTGCTAAGACAGTAAATCTTAAATGTTCTCTAAATGGAGGTGTTTATTAACATGGCAGTGGTAATGATATTGCAATATATAAGTACACCAAATCAACACATTGTACATCTCAAATGTTATATGTCAATTATATCTCACTAAAACTGGAAAGAAAATGAAAAATAAAAAAAGAGTAAATTATATTTTTCTATGAGTTTGACCATTTATTTCAAATGTGTTTCTACAGTGTGGAGATGATATAAACAACACCATGGACACATCTACAGATAAAGCTGATATTGAAAAGTAAAAAAGAAAGGAGAAAAGGGAGGAAGGAAGGATGGAAGGCAGGCAGGCAGGCAGGCAAGCTGGCCCTAGGAGGTAGCTTCAGAAAAATCAATGTCAGTGGAATATGGGAGTGAAGGTAGGGTCAGTTTGAAGAATCACAACACAACAGGCAGCTCTGACATGGAATCTGAAAACAGGAGTAAAGTTATTAATGAGTAGAGAAGGACTAGAAGAAGGATACTCTAGGTAGAAAATAAGGAAAGGCACAAAGACTAGAAATTGTGAGATCCATTTGGGGAAAGAAAGGTCATCTTGTTTGATCAGAGCAATATATGTAGAGATTTTAAAGGAAATAAAGCTCCAAAGGTAGGCTAGTCCTGTTTCATGAAGGTTCCAAATCAGGCTAAGGAATGTATGACAAATATGAAAAACAGCAGTGATTTAGTGAAGGCTGCTGAGCTGGGAAATAACATGATTAAATATTTGACTGAGAAAGACCTTGCTGGCACCTCTACAAAAAATGGGCCAGGAAGGTTAAAGAGTGAGTGCCAGGAAAAATGTCCTAGAAGATGTTACAAAAGGTGGTCATAAAAAATACTTAAATACAAGCAGTCATTTCCATTCATGACACGTAAAAATTAATGAGCCCCTTGATTCTGTTCTGCTTTCTGGATTACTTAACATTGGCCTGTTACGACTGATACAAGTTTTTTTCTTTTGCTGTTTTTTTGTTTTGTTTTGTTTTTATTGGTTTTTATTGGTTTTTATTTTTTAAGATATGAAAAACAGAGATACTTAAAATCACAAGTAGTATAAAAATCTGATACCATGCTGGAATGCCCAAACAACTAGACATTTTCTGTCATACTATGGAATGGTAATTAAAGACAAAAGTGTGAACTTTAAAGGCAAAAGAAATTGGACATTTACTGACTACCTACTAAGGACCTAGCCTTGCAACCTCCTAGGGAAGTACTAAGTATCACCATTTGATTGATTGATTGATAGGTGACACATAACTAATATATATCTGGAGGATCTGAACACAGGTTTCTGAATGAAAAACCATCTCATTTTCTATCTACCACACTACACCTGAACAAACTACAAACTGCAGGTCATGATTCTAAAGGAGTTATAAAATATTGTGGGTCAGGACCACCATATATTTTGAAATGGGATAAAACACACAGTATCAGTGAGCACTGACTACACTAAGGATAACCAATTTTTTATGAAATGTTAGTCATATACATTTATTTATTTTTATTGGTGTATTTAAAGGGATGGTATTTAGGGGTGGTTGGCTGGTTCAGTTGGTGGAGCATGAGACTCTTGATCTCAGGGTTATGAGTTTGAGCTCATACTGGGTGTAGAGATTACTTAAAAATAAAATCTTTAAAAAATTAAAAATAAAAATAAATAAGGGATGGTATTTGTTTGGCATTACAGTAAAATATGTTTGAAAGCTACTGTACTTACAAGATCCTCAAACAAGACATAGACAGACATTACTAAGCTTACTTTTGAAAATAAATTTTTAGTCCAATTTAAAATTCTAGTAGCAATTACTCTATTTGCATATGAGGCCTGAATTAATACAATAGTCTATTATATTATTCCCCAAAATCACAATAAAGAAAACCAATAATTAATATTAATTCATGGCAAAGTCTTTGATTTCTAGAATACCATCAAATATAAAATAGACATCATAGATAAAATAACGTAGCAAGTTTACCTGTTTGCCAGATGACTTTTAAATTTAGATAATATAACTACTTTCTTAATTATCAAATCTCAAATAAAACTGCTAAAGAAAAAAAAAACTAATGTCAAGACACCCTTTTTTAAAAAATAAGAAATATTCTAGTACAGTGATTAAAGGCATCCAGGGTTTGTGTCCCAGCCTACTCTAACACGCTGTATGACTTTGGTCAAATTACTTATGCTTTTATGCTTTTTAATCCTCAAATATCCTTGCATTGATAGTGGAAATGATACTACTATTCATCATATAGACTTGTAAGGAGGATAATGAGAAACTGTATGTAAAGTGCAGTGAGAACACCAAGCTCTTAGAAAATGTTCAACAAATATGACTCAAACTGCATTTCACGTTTATTGGTTGGGATGATTCATTTATGCAAAAAGCCAATTGCTGCTTTCAGTAAATCTCATAACAATTAAACTGAACATGAGGCAAATGAATCACAGAAGCTCAAGTTCTGAGGATATTTTATCATTATTCCTGCATTTTTCCCCAATTTGTCTGCTCTTTCCCGTCAGTCTTCCCACTCTCTGTTAACTTAGAAAAATTAAAGGCTCATCTCCCTTTGCCACAGTATTGTGTTTTACAGGATTATTTCCAAGCCTCTCAGGGGCAAAGCCTCCTGGCTCTGTCCTGAGGTATTAATGGTAGAAGAGGGAATGAAGAGAGATGTAATGTGACAAAGCCAGAGTTGCTAGGCCAGCAACATGACCAACTGTACCTTAAAATTCCCTAAATGGGTTCAGATCACCATGGTGTGATAAATGTGTAGGCTGCTTTGTAAAGAATTGCTTACCAGTGATTTATTTCCAGGGGAAAACAAAATGACACCAGAACTAATTTGATGAAGTGACAAGAGAACACAGATTTTAGTTGTGGGTCAGAGACTCTCTTTACCCTTCTGCTACCGTATGTCCAAATGAGCATAGGAGATGTGAAGTTGAAAACTACTCTGTTTGGGGAAACAATTATGAAAAATAAACCCAGAGCATCAGAGATAACCTCCATCTGCACATCTACTCTCATGAGACCCCCCAAAATGGTTTTAATCAGCAGTGCTTTCCTAGGGAAGGAGAGAGGATGTGTACCATGGTGTAAAAGCCTTATGGTGGTCTTATCTTCCTTGCATATGTATTCCTGTTTATATAAATAAAATAAATCTGCTATGAACAGGGTGACTTCAGTGTTGGGAAATCTGTCCCAGGAAATGCTGGGCGTTTTTCTCTCTTAACAAGAGGATACCAGGGGCGTCTGACTGGCTCAGTCAGTAGAACATGCAACTCTTGATCTCTGGTTTGTGAGTTCAGCCCTATCCTGGGTGTAGAGCTCACTTAAAAACTAAATTAATTAAAACGAATTAAAAATATTAAAGAAGTGAACAAAGAGAGGATACCACACCAGTCAGACACTCACTGCCTTGTTTATCTTGAGGTCCCCAATTCCAGGTTTAAGAAGGAGCATTAACTCTAGGAACTAGGGTCAGAAAGTTGAATAAAATACAACCCAGATCTTCAACAATCCTCGCTGCCATGTAGAAAGAGGGGCATCAACTATTACAGGTAATCAAGTGTCACACATACTTCCACAACCACCATTTACCCCTGCCTAGCCTGAACTCCTTGAACAGTGTGTACAGCCAAGGCTGAAGAACTTTCTACAATGGGAACCATTCTTCAGAAAAGTGCCTTTCTCTTCTAAAATATCTATGAAAATCCATAAAGTAGCCACAGATAAAGTGAAAAGTCATCAGAATTGTTACAGAACCTGTCTACATGAAAGTTTTCAGGTAAAAAGAACTCGTGACTTCTCAATCTAGAAGGAGAACAATTTTAGGCTGGAGGCTAAGACCTCCAGTGTCCCGAAGAATCCCAAGGCTTTGTATGAGGGCGTTGTTAAAAAAAAATAAAGGGATTATACTTTGTTCACAGCTAACTCTAGTTTATCCCAATCATCGCTATAATTTAAAAAAGGGGGCTCAGAAACCCTATTTCCCACTCATACCATTCACTACAGCAGCTGAAGTATGATACCTCAGAAGGCATAAAAATAACCAAAATATTATGGTATAAATCAACTTGCATTACCCATTGAAATTAGTCATGGCTGCCTTTAATTAGCACCTCTACCTTTAATGGCTCATCACAATGCAAGATCTCAGACTCCAAAGGATTACAGCACATCTTTTTGGTTTCCGATTCTGCACTTAGTAACAATAGAACCTTGTTCTATTGATTGCAATCACTCAACCATGAACTCATTTTCCCCCCCTATAAATAAAAGATAATAATAGCTCATAGGTTTGTGAATTAGTTGAGTGAGTGTAACTAAATGACTGGGAACAATGCCTACCTAGTATATAGCATACACTTAACAAATACTGGTTATTAATAAAATTGGCAAAGTGGTATAATAGTGGAGTGAAAATTTAGACTGATAATCTGGGCTCAAAATTACACTCTAGAAAGTGACATCACCAAGACAGCACATAGGCCATCCCTGACTTCACTCTCCCTTCCAAGAACAACTAACAACTATAAGAACAAGACACCACTGAGAATTCTGGCACATGAGGATGAGACTGAAGCATCCCTCCCCATCCTGTACCACAGAAACTGAGACAGACTGCATCAGAAGGGTAAGAGAAGCAGCTATATACTGACAGCACAGCACCATGCCAAGAAGTTTCCCTTGAGCCTCCAGTTCCTCTGGTGAGAAGAGAAAGCCAGGGATGGCAAACATCCCCGCCCCCAAGCACTGTGGGTCACTTTGTGAGAGCCACTACTCTGATCTTGTCCCATGGGGATACAGGGGAATCTGTGGGGCTCAACCACTGGGAACCTGACTGTGATGTAAAAGGTGGGGAGAGACCCACAAAAACCAGCACATGGACCTTGTCAGACTGAATTTATATCCGCAGCCAAAGCAGTAATTCTAACCAGCATTTTTGCTCATCTATAGAACCAAGTCAGGAAAGCACTCTGACAAGGAAACTTGGCAGGGTATAGATATGACCAATCTGGATCCTCAAACAAGTTTTGCTGGTCCTAGAACCCAGTTTGCCCATGTCCAGGTAAGGAGCTGAATCCCAGCTCCACCTGCTGTGGAGAGTGTTTTCTGGCCTCCTATGACCAGAAGGTCCACTGATAAGTCCTAGAAGTTGTGCAGCCCAGCAGTGCTCAGGCCAAGAAGTAGAACAAAGCCAGTGGCTCTGTTCCATTGGGAACTGGAGGTGCATGTGACCTTAAGCTAAGACAACAAAAGAGCTCTACAGGCTTTAGAGTTGCTTCGTCCGCTGAGCCCAGGCAGAGACTCTAATTCATAGCCCTGCTCATCGCTGAATACAGCATTCAGCCTATCTGACCAGGAAACCCAACCATGGCACATGGAAAGCCGCACAGCACATTCAACAGCCCTACCTTCAGTGGCACTCCAACAGAAAGTAGAGCCTGGGGCTTGCCCCATTGGCAGAGCAAAACTGGTGGCCTCACCTGACCAAGAAGGCAGGGCACACTTTTGGCCTGATTGGGGTTTTCAACTGGGCCCTGGGTCTTGTCCTGTTGCCCTTCAAGGATAGAAAAGCTAATTCATAGCTCTATCAACTACTGAATGTAATACAGTCCCAAACACCTAGTAAGTCTGAATGTAGGCAGCATCAGAGCATATCCTACAGCCTCACTTGGGCAGGAAACCAAGCCAGCACTCCTACCAGCTGTTCTCAGCCCCCATCCCCACCCTCAGAGCTGGAACAGTTGCCTCACCTAAAAATAAACCCTAATAGTAGGCCCCACCTACTCAAGGATATGATCAGCAGAAATGCCCAAAACCCAAACTGACCTGACTGGTGATAAACTGTCTCTGTCAAAGCAAATCTGTAATGTCTAGAAGAGGAGCCCAAGTACTCAGATGCACAGATACCAACCTGATTAATCAAAGATCATGAAAAATTAGGTACACATGACACCATGCAAGAAAAGTAATAAAGCTCTAATAACTGACCTAAAGAAATAGAGATCTATGAATTTTCAAAGATTTCAGAATAATCCTCTTAAGGAAACTCAGAGAACTACAAGAAAACATAGATAACTAAATGAAATTAGGAAAACAATGCTAAACAAAATAAGGAATTTGGAAGAAAATAGCAACCACCAAAAAAAATTAATATATAATAAAATAAAATAAGTGAACAAAAGAACTCAATAGAGTTTCAAAGTAGACTTGATCATGTAGAAGAAAGATTTAGTTACCTGGGGAACAGGACATTGGAAATTACCCAGTCAGAGGAACAAAAAGAAAAAAGAATGAAAGAAAGTAAAGAAAGCCTGTAAGATTTATAGTACACACCAACAGCCACAATATCAACAAAATTTGCATTATGGGAATTCCAGGAGAAGAGAAAGAAAAATGGACATAAAGTATAGTTAAACTAATAATACAGGGGCACTTGGGTGTCTCAGTTGGTTAAGCATCCGACTGTTGGTCTGGGCTCAGGTCATGATCTTGGAGTCCTGGGATTGAGCCACATGTTGGGCTCCACACTTGGCAGGGAGTCTGCTTGAGGATTCTCTCCCTCTCCCTCTGCCCCTCCTCTCTCTCTCTCTCTCTAAAATAAATAAATAAATCTTTAAAAAATAATAAATAAAGTAATAAAAGCTGAAAACTTCCCAAATCTGGGGAGAGAAATGATCAACCAGATCCATTAAGCCCAAAAGATGCCAAACAGGTTGAACCTAACTATAGCTACAAGATACATTATAATTAAATTTCAAAATCAAAGACAAAAAAAAATAGTAAAGCAGCAAAAGAGAAAAGTTACACAGAAGGCAACCTCCAGAAGACTACTGGTGCATTTCCCAAAAGAAATTTTTCAGGGTAGGAGAGAAAGGGATGACATATGCAAAATGCTGAAAGTAAGTCTCAACCATGAATTCTAGGCCCAGTAAAGCTGTCCTTCTGAAATGAAGAAGGGATAAAGACTTTCCCAAACAAACAAAAAGCTGAGGGAGTTTATTACCAATAGACCTGACTTAACAGGAAATGCTGAAGGGAGTTCTTTGAGCAGAAGTAAAAGGAATCTAATTAACATCATAAAAACATTAAAAAGGTAGAATAAATCTCGCTGGTAATGGCAAATATATAGTCATCATTAGATTCTACAGTGTGGTAATAGTAGCGCATAATTCACTTACAACTCTAATTTAGAAGTTTAAAAAAATGAACATAGTGAAAATAACCATACCTACAATAATTTGTTACTAGTTCTACAATATAAAAAACATTAAATTGTAACATCAATAACCAAAAATATGAGGTGGAGAAGTAAAACTGTAGAGTTTATGAATTCTATTGAAGTTGTCATTTTAAAATAGGTGATATAAGTTTAAGATATTTTATGTAAGCCTCATGATAACCATAAGGAAAAAACATGTAGTAACCACCCAACAGAACACAACAAAGAAGACAAAGCATACTGCTACCAAACAATATCAAAACACACACAAATAAAGACAGCAGGATAAGAAACAAGAAACAACAGATCTACAAAACAACAAGAAAACAATTAACAAAATGGTAATATTAAGTCTTTACTATCAATAACTTTAAACATAAAGAGATCAAATTCCCCAATTAAAAGGGCACCTGGGTAGCTCAGTCAGTTGATCACCTGGCTCTTGGTTTTGGCTCAGGTTATGATCTCAGAGCTGTGAGATTGAGTCCCATGTCAGGCTCCATGCTCAGCAGAGAATCTACTTGGGATTCTCTACCTCCCTCTGACACTCTCCCTCCTCCCCCTCCGCCCCACCACTCACATGCATGCTCTTTCTCTCAAAAATAATTACATAAAAAAAAATTTTTTTAAAAGACACAAAATGGCTGAATAAATAAAAAGATAAGATGCAACAATACAAGATACTCAGTTTAGCCTTAAAGACACACACAGACTGAGTGGAGGGGTGGAAAAAGCTATTTCAAGCAAATAGTAAACAAACAAAAATCAGGGGTAGCTAAGTTCATGTCAGACAAAATGAACTTTAAACAAAAACTGGGGGCAAAAAAAAACAGAGAAGATCATTATATAATGATAAAAGGGTCATTCTATCCAGAAGACATAATAGTTTTAAATATGTATGTGCTTGACATTAGAGCACCTAAATATATAAATCAAAAACTAACAGAGCTAAAAGGAGAAATAAATAGTAATACAATAATAGTTGGAAACTTCAATACCCAACTCTCAACAACAGAATGATCATCCAGACAGATAATCCATAAGGAAACAGTGCAATTGAACAACAGTATAGAACAAATGAACCTAACAGACATATACAGAACATTCTATCCAATGATAGCAGAATATACCTTTTTCTCAAGCATACATGTAACATTTTCTAAAGACCATATGTTAGGCCACAAAATAAGCCTTAGGAAATTCAAGAAGGCCAAAATCATACCAAGTATCTTCTCTGGACACACTGGCATGAAATCAGAAATCAATAACACCCAGGAAACTAGAAAACTGACAAGCACATGGAAATTAAACAACACTCTCCTAAACAAGCAATGGGTCAAAGAAGAAATTAAAGGGGAGATAAAAAAAAAAAAGTCTACTGAGAGAAATGAAAATGGAAAAAACATACCAGAGCTAGTAGGATGCAACAAAAGCAGTTCTAAGTTCATAGCAATAATCACTTACATTGAGAAGCAAGAAAGATACAAAACAAAGAAACCAACTCTACACCTTAAAGAAAAAGTAAAAGAAGAACATACTGAGCCCAAAGTTAGCAGAAAAGAAATAATAAAGATTATAGCAAAAATAAATGGAGAATAGAAAAAACAATGGAGAAGATTAACCAAACTAAGAATTGTTCTTTGAAATGAAATAAAATCAGCAAACCTTTAGCGAGACTAACCTAGGAAAAAAGAAAGGAGCCAAATCAACAAAATTATAAATGAAAAGGAAACATTACAATGGATACTACAGAAATTCAAAGAATCATAAGGAGCTATGAACTATGAACAATTATACACCAACAAGGTGTTGGTGTAATAAGGAAAAATCCTTAGAAACATGCAACTTAGCAAGACTGAATCAAGAACAGAAAATCTAAATAGCTCTATTACTAGTAAGGGGATTGAATTAGTAATCAGAAATCTCCCAACAGAGAAGCCTAGAACAAGATGGCTTCACTTGTGAATTTTACCAAACATTTAAAAAAGAATTAACACCAATCCTCAAACTCTTCCACAAAAAATCAAAGAAGAGGGAGGAGTCCCAAACTCATTTTATGAGGCTGCATTATCCTGATACAAAACCAGAAAAGGATACTATTAGAAAGGAAAAATAACAATATTCCTGATGAATATGCTTGCAAAAATTCTCAATAAATAACTAGCAAACCAAATTCAGCAGCACATTAAAATGATCATTCACTAAGATCAAGTGGGATTTATCCAGGGGTGCAAGGATGGTTCAACATATGCAAATCAGTATGATACATCTCAGTAGTAGAATGAAAGAATCATATGATCATCGAAATAGATGCAGAAAAAGCATTTGACAAAATTCCATATCCACTCATGATAAAAACTTTTAACAAGAGAGTTTAGCAACATGGTAAAGGCAGGATATAACAAATCCACAGATAACATCATACTCATTGGTAAAAGGGTGAAAGATTTTCTTCTAAGATCATGAAAGATAAGGGTGCCCCCTTCACCACTCCTATTTAACACAGTACTGGCAGTCCCAGATGGAGCAATCTGGCAAGAAAAACTGCATTCTGCTGGTGACTCTCTGAGCCTCAGATTCTTCATCTCCAAAATAGGAATATTTCCACCTCCTTGTAAAAGTTATTTTGAAGACTAAACAAAAAAGGAACATTTATTGAACCTAATATAGTTTGGGCACATAGTTTAGATGAAGTTAGAACTGGTAATCTTTAGTTTAAGCTCATTAGCAATCAAAACATTTATGAAAACAACTGTGAACCAAAGCCACAAAGAAAGGAAGAAGAAAACATAGATCTAAACAGAACTATTTCATTCATTAATTTGGTCATGGTTCATTCCAAGTTACAAAGAAAATGGAAAACCTTAAAAATGCAGTCTATAAAATGAATCAATGAAAATGTTCCACAAATCATGAGATGGTGGGAAAATGTGTGGCTGTAATTGCAGTATGGTGAACCATCCAGAGGGGATGAGCACTGACATTTCAAGTGACCTTGAGATTAATCAGTTATGTAATGAGAGCACAAAGCAAGACATACACTTGAATGTAGTTAAGGAGAAAAGAGTACTCATTCTGTTTCTTCAGAGGAGAGCAGAAGTACAGTAGAGTTTCATCAATTTACAATCAAAATAAAAAACAGATACAGCTCATTCATAAAACCCGAAAGACATGTAGAAACTTTCTCCTGGATTCTCTCTTAAGATCTTGAATTATATGCATGAAATCAAACCCTTAATTTCTAGTAAACACTGCTGCTTCCCCTTTCCGTTTTCCTTTCTCATCCTCCCCCCGTTCCTTCCCTATCCCCACTTCCTCTTCTCCTTGCCTTCCTCTGACCATTTGCGAAGGCAGCTCTACTAGCTTCTGAGCTGGTAAGGGAAGGGATGATTAAGAAAACTTGAGTGAGAAATGAAAGAATTCGGGGAAAAGATGTATGCATCCACACTGTACATCCTGGGCTTCTATTCCTGGCTGTATGACTAGTCAAGATAGTCCCATGGGAAAGCAAAACAATGTCTTACAGGTTTGTTGTGCGAATGATTAACAGGTCTATGACAGAAACAATTAAAGTGTCATAAAATAAGTGTATCAGGATGAAGAAATATGTACTGATGGTAGCAAGGTCCACTGGCCAGAAGGTTTATTTTTGTATACCCACCCTTAGCTCCTGACTAGCAGTCAATGATTTAGTGCATGTCAGTCTTTACTTTTATTAAAGCTGGATTCATAAAACGGATGCATCTGCCAAAGATTTTAAGCTTTTTGGAGGCAATCACCAGAACCCCATGTAAAAAGCATATGATAGTGAGAGTCCATCTGCCTGAACAGAAGCATGGTATAATTAATTCTGCTTATGGCAAACCTGAGAACAGTAAAGGTGAGTATATAGGTATCAGTTTGAGACTCTGAGAGTCATATCATTCTAAAGTCTGAGTTTCTATGGTTTCTTCAACTTCACACCTGCAATTCCTTTCCTCTTGCTGATGTGAAAAATTACCACAAATGTAGTGCTTTATATCAATAGGAATTTATTATCTTATAGTTCTAGAAGTCAGAAGTCTGAAATGGGTCTCCGGGGTTAAAATCAAGTGTTGGCAGGCTGCATTTCTTTTGAGGGGTCTTGTAGAATCTGTTTTCTTGCCTCTTCTAGCTTCTAGAGGGGGGCTCTCATTCCTTAGTCTGTGGCCCTCTTCACCTTCAAAGCTAGCTATCTCATCACTCTGCCACCACAAGGTCTCCTTCTCTGACTCTCCTCTCCCCCTTTTTCCAGAGATTAGGACATGGACATCTTTGGTGGGGGCCATTATTGTCTACCACAAGACCCTGCATGACTTTATAGAAAGCTGCCTTTTGTAATGGAGGAAAAGCATTTAAAATGCTTTCCCCAACTTTCCCAGCAACTGTTACTCCAGCTGAAACAGGATTAAGTGATAGCAATTTGAGGACTCCATATAACCCTCTACCTTGTAGATTGTATACTGAGTTTGCTCAGGCTGGTAAATTATAAAACTTGAAACTTCAAAAGAAAAGAAACTGGGATTCTTAACAATATCAGAGGGTACTCTTATCATAATGACACAGTCAACGCACACATATGACAGGCCCAAGCACATACAAGTAGAGAGCAAATGAAAAAGCAAAAAGGAAAATGAAGTATTTTTTCCAAATGCAATATAAATTTTGAGACAAACTCCAACTTTGTGCTAATATACACTACCAAAAAAAAAAAAAAAAAAAAAAGGAAGCCATGGGGGCACCTGGGTGGCACAGTCAGTTAAGCATTCAACTCTTGATTTCGGCTCAGGTCATGATCTCAGGATGGTGAGATCAAGCCCCAAGTTGGGCTCTACACCCAGGACAGAGTCTACTCAAGATTCTCTACTTCTCCCTCTGCCCCGCCCCATGCACGTGCTTTCTCTCTCTCAAACAGATAAATATATCTTTTTTTTAAAAAAAGGAAACCATGTTTTCATATAGGCCTAAGTCTTTAAATCTTTATTGGCCTGATATGAGCAGCAAAGACAGTCATTTTTTTGTTAAACATATCAGAAGGTGTGTCACTCATAAGTCAAGAAATATTTTAAAAGCTACAGTATGTTAGGTGAGTTTCATGGATTAAAAAGAAAAGGCTACACACATCTGTGAAAAATGCCCAATTGATTTAGAAAAGGAAACAGAACAGAAGGAGGGTGACTACACTGAGGAGGAGTTTTTAGTGTGTGCTGTGGCAGAGCTTTTGTCAGCTCTTGGTTCTAGAATCATCCAGGTGCTGTTAACACTCCCAATTAAGCAGTGCTGTAAAAATGCCCTTAATCTCTAATTCCCATCACCATCCATGAGAACTTCACTGACAGCCTAACTCCATGGTTCGCAAGTTGTGTTGCACTTCCAAGATCGTTCCAGGGAGTTCAGTTTCAACAACAGATTGCACTGCATTCCTTTTGATGGTCATAACTTTGCAAAGCTAGGTCTATATCGATGCTGTGACAAAATGGGCTGCATAAAAATAAGTGTGGACAGGAAATAGGGTGACAGTGTCAAATCCAATTCCAATGTTTGAGATGTCACTCAGAGCCCAAGAAGGAAAGATAACCTATTTGAAGGTAATTATGGTTAAGACTGGAATAAAAGTATTTTCCTTTGAATTGATACGTATTTTCTTCAAATGGTATAATTTTATCAAGTTATTTTGCAAAATAAATACTTAGTAATTTCTTTCCACCTAAGTAATTAATAAATGAAAGTGCTGGGTATTTCCTCGGGCCTAGGATGCTATGAAAACATTACTAAGACACTAAGGACACCATGAACCAAGAAAGTTTGGGAACCTTAGATCTATGCTTTTCCCTTTAAAGAGATGCTCACAAATATTGGCTCTCCTGTTTCATTAACAAAACCAAGTACCCAGAAGGCCACATCTTCATCTGTTAGAGGAAAAAAGGCATAGTATCCAAGTCTCTTTGTCCCTCTCCTGCTTTCCAGAAAGCTTATCTCCTCTCCCCAAAAAACCATACCATGACAATTATCTGTTCTTTGGCTGCCAAGCATTTGAAGCCTCTTCCTTTTTTTGGGAAGTATCCACCATCAGAAGACATACTGGGAGACAACTGCATTCCTGTTATAGAAGCCAAAATACCAGGCTACTCACTTTCCCAGCCTCCTTGCTGCTTGGGAACAAATGCCCGATACATGCTCAGCCAACAAGATATACTGCTCCCAGGACTACAAATGGGATCCAGAGAAGTAAATTATTAGGAGTGCTGTGAGCATGGTGGCTACAGAGACAGCAACATTCAGACTCAAGGACAGCAAGAGCAATGGTACCAGCAGTAATGTCCAATGTCACTGGCGCAGCCAGCCCTGAGCAACCAGGACAGTTTCCCAGGGAAGTTGTAGTTAGCGGATGCCTATCTGGCCTCCTTGATCCTTGCCATTTTCTATGACTGACTCTCCAACGTTGGACACATTTCCAAAAAACTTCATTTCTTTCTGCTTTAATCATCTGCAGTAACTTTCTGTCACTCGTGAGTAAAACCATGATGAGTATAGCTCCCTAAACACAATCTTCTTTCTACAGAAGGTTCATAAACCTCCCAACACGATAAAGTCACACCAAACAATACAAACAAAATTCAAGCAAGTGAATCAATGCCAGGCAACAAAACCCATTTTAAAGAAAGCACCTTGCCAAAAATTCCACCCCCAACAATTATCACAGGGAAGGTGGAAAAGTAAAGAGAAGACATCCTGGCTTGGAACACTGCACAGTGCCAGAGTTAGGACAATGGAGAAGTACGCCGCCCCTCCACACATTCCCTTTGTCTGCAGTGGCAAGGCAGTCCCATTGCTGTTTTCTCTGCTTAGTTCATTTAGAATAAGACCTAAATCACTTGCTTTTTATGGGTAAGGCTGACATAACCTTAAGTAGAGCAATATGAAATGTGCCACTATAACATATGAAATTGACATTTCATGTCCATTTTAGATACAGCTTGATGACCTTAGTCTAAAAGAGCCATTTTAAGTGAGAGCCAGAGTTTTATTTTTTGACAGATGGGTGCCACAGCTACAGAATTTATCTAGGTTATATCTGAACTCAAGTATGATCTATACGATTATTTTGATTCAATGGATTTAGACATTGTGAAAATATTCTTCCTCTCCCAGATTCTAATTTGTTATGTCACAGATGTCCTATTTAAAGACCTTTTTTTTTTTTGCATTTCAGCAATCACATGAAGCCAGATGACATGCAACTAGTCCTTCAAACTGATAATCCATATATTTCTATCTTTACTTATTTTGGGTTTGTTGGAGAAGAGAATTTATAATTAATTAATTCCTGTAGTACACTAATAAAAAAGCAAACAAACACGGCCAATTCTGTTGAGAGGTATGTGTAATTGCAAATACCATAAAGTGCATTGCCTCTGTTTACACACCTAGAACACTTGATTTCTTCCTTTTTTCTTTCTTTCTTCTTCTTCTTTTGTTTTTGTTTTCACCAAGGAAACAATGTAACCCTTTCATTTTTAAGAATTATACTCTCATAAATTACTATCATATCACTTCTAAAATACAACTCTCTAAAATATTAAAAAGTGCCTTAAATAAAACACTGACAGAGAGAACCTATGCATTTTATTAAACTCGCCAAAACACAAACACACAAAATGGGAAATATTATGAATTTGTTCATAAAGACTAAGTAATGGAGTATGAAAAACTATTCCTTGAGTTATTATTTGGCTGTAACATTCTTTTCTTGTACAGTTTCCCCTGTATCAGTGTATTTCTAGCAATTTTTTTCAGTCATCAGTAAAAGAAAATACAACACAAAATGGTATAATCAAAATGAAAATTTAATGGTTTACATAAGTGAATTCTGCAACTAAGTAGGCTTCAGGTACAGCTTCATCCAGGAATACAGACAATATCATGTGTCTCAAGCTCTTTTCTCCTTTGAACTGAATATATTTTCAGTTAGTGCCTCCCTTCAGGATGGCAAGATGACAGCCAAGAACTTGGGATTACATCCTCACACCTCAAAATACAGAAGTAAAGAAAATAAAGTCCTAGAATTAGCATCAGCAGACCTAAATGGATCACGTGAAATCAAGGGTCCATTGCTGAAAGAGGATTACAGCCAAATGCCTCTGAGACACTACCTACAACACAAATTCAACCCTAAAACCAGGGATGAAGTCAACAGCTCACAGACCAAACAAAACAAACATGGGGAAAGAATATCCCCCACGAGAAAATAGGTTAAGTATTTATCAGAAGGGTGATAGACTATGAACTTCAATGGGTTTCTGCTGTTTCATGGTAGTAGCCTCTTCTCTCCAATTAGACATTAAGTTGCAAGAAGCTAGGAACCAGTTCCCATAATTATGGTAATCCTTCCCGTTCTGAACAACCAATCTGGACACAGATCAGGCAATTAGAGATGCTGTTATAAAGACAATAAACAGTGCGTTTTAAATAACAAAGTTCCAGGGTGCCTGGGTGGCTCAGTCAGTTAAATGTCTCACACTTGACTTTGGCTCAAGCCATGATCTCGGGGTCATGAGATCAGGCAGTTCATCAGGCTCTGTGCTTGGCTAGAGCCTCCTTGAGATTCTCTCTCCCTCCCACTGCCTCTCCCCCCAGTACACTCTCTCTCTCAAAAATAATTAATTAAATCACAAGGTTCCCACACTACCCCTTCATCTGCATCAACCAGCTCCAACTCCCCCCCAAAAAAGTTCTATCAACACTATCGACCCATTACTAGCCCTGAAAAGACAACATCAATTGCCCCACTCTTTCTCAAATGTCTCCTCTGATGACAACAATCCCAGAATGCTAATTCACCACCATATTCTCTCTGGCTCACTTATGCTACCATTCTCTAGTGTTTTTAAGTTTTTAAGGCTCAAGAACCACCATCAGGGTGTGTAGAATAGAGGAGATTTACCATCTTAAAGCTGATATTAAATATGCTTTGTTTTTTTCAGACTATATATTTGTATTTTATATGACAATTGTAGGGAAAATAATATTCCAGTGAATATGCCTCTTTCCAAGATCTTAATATGCATTAGAACCCTTACTCCTGTCCCTAGCTTTCAGTCTATGTTCATGCCTTCTCTTCCTCCTTACCTCATCTGGCTTCCTCAAGGGCCACACAGCCCCTCCAAATGCTCTCCTGTCTGGTTTGTCACACTCTTTTCAATGCTGGAGCCCAGAATATTTTTATTTAATGATTGAATTGAACTTCACTAGATCAGAGTTCCTCAACCGTGGTATTATTGACATTTTGGACTAATACAGAAGCTCTCTCAATCACAGTAGGGTGTTTAGCAATATCCCTGGCCTTTACTCATTAGATGCCAGTAGCATTCCCCTAGTTATGACACCCAAAATGTCTCCAGATATTACTAAATATCCCCTGGGGACAAAACTGCCCCACTGGGCTGAGAACCTCCACACTAGAGGTTAACTGGAGACACCATGAGGACAACTAGGGACAAAATATGTCTCAGAAATAGCACAGATTTTTAGCAGTGATTATGTCATTATTCACAGCATCCAAGTGTTTTTCTTTTCTTTTTTGAGAGAGACAGAGATACCAAGAGCACAAGGAAGAGAGGGAGAAGCAGGCTCCCTGCTTAGCAGGGAGCCCGATGGAGGGCTCGATCCCAGGACCCCAGGATCACGACCTGAGCCAAATGCCCCTGCCTAACCAACGGAGCCACCCAGACACCCCTCAAGTGTTTCTTAAATTAAGGATGTCTTCATGTTCTCCTCTTAAAGCTTTTCTATGCTTCAGACCAGATTCTGTCATCCATCAACCTGCTGTCCTGTCTATAAAGGAGTTCTCAGACTCAAACTGTGTATGAATTCAAATCACCTGTGAGGCCCTAGAGATTTTCATTTCATAAATCTGATAGTGGGGCCAGGGAATCTCTATTAATAAAAAGTTTCAGGGGCGCCTGGGTGGCTCAGTTATTAAGCGTCTGCCTTCAGCTCAGGTCATGATCCCAGGGTCCTGGGATCGAGCCCGGCATTGGGCTTCCTGATCGGCAGGGGGCCTGCTTCTCCTTCTCCCCCTCCCCCTGCTTGTGTTCCCTCTCTCTGTGTGTCTTTCTCTGTCAAATAAATAAATAAAATCTTTAAAAAAAATAAAATAAAAAGTTTCATAGCTGAGTCTGATAGCCCCTACAGAAGCACGATTTTCCTAAAATTGCAGCAAGGATTGAGAGGCAAATGACCACCAGGAGACCAAACACCTCTAGACACAAGCAAGTATTCTGCCTCCTAATGGTAGTCATGCCCCAACTCAACTGTCTTTCCAATAAGTGAAGAACGATCATAAAATGTCCTTTTACTTCTATGGGCTACTTCATCAGATGAGGTCAATTTTTTTTAATTCCATCAATTCTTAAAGAATTATCTTTCATGACAAAAGAATAAGCAAAGTCATAGAAAAGAAATGTAGGCTTTATAAGACACATACTCAATTTTCATAAGAAAATAATAAGCCTTTAAATCTAATTCTGGAAAGTGACTTTTAATAAATCAAAAGATTGTTAAAGGACCTAACCAGTGATAAATGTGAAAAGGAAAGTAACCCTAAATGAATAATTCATGAACTCAGGCATACAAGTAATTTCCTAAAATTTTCTAACAATTCAAGCTGCAGTACACATATATTTACTTTGCTACATTAGAATATAAATTTCCCATCCTCAAGGGCTTTCATTCATCCATTTTAACTCTAAAGAGAATCAGTAAATATTAAGGATAATGTAAACAATGTAATGGTTTCAGATTACAAATAAGAGACAGGCTCTTTGATTTTGGGTTTGTGATCTAAGACCTAGAAACTGTCCACACTGGGACAGGAATCCAAGTACAGATTCTAAGTTCAATATGTAATATTTTCCTTGAAATAAAATCTATGTACAGCTAAGAAAAATACAGAAATAAGAGACTTTTTAAAAAGCTATGGAGAAACTCTGAGTTATTCTCTTTTGAGAAGAGATCCACACTGGAATGTGTAACTTACTCTCTATTACTCTTTTATAAAATAGCATTATCTTCTTCTAATCCTCTGTGCTAGCAACGATCACTATATTTACAGAGACTCTAGGTTTGATGAGACAATGTCACTTAAGAAACCTGAAGAACTACATGGTAAAACAGACTTTGCAGAAAATGCCATTTGATTGTCAACAACTATAATAGAAAGAAAACAATCCAGGTCACCTATTTTCTTTTTCTCTAGAGAGAAAAGAATTAAATAAAGCTAAAATTAACTGCAGATAGGAGGGAATGAGCTCAATAGGTGATGATGTCCCAACCAACCCTTACTTGCTCCTTTCTCTCTTCCAACACTCCTCCCATTCAACCTACCACAGATTGCTCTGGTGTTCCAAGATCAAATCCATCATTTCTTCCCCTCTGTGTACCTCCTACTTTCTTCTTTCTTTGTTTCATTATCTGCTTGCTTGTAACACCACCAAAAAAACAATTTCTCTCTGACATTCACTCCAGCAGCCTTTCCCAATTGTTGGGAAGCTGCTCAAACAACTACTCAACTCTTACTGCCACTTTCCAACACATCTTATTTCCGCTTTAGTTTCCTAGGCAGTCTATAAAAACAGAGGAATGGACCCTGTGTCATCCAGAATGAGGACCCATCAGATGTTCTACATATTGTCATTGCTATAACAATAAAGGTCTGTTATTGTAGAAAATCCGACTCATTATGAAAAAATAAATATGAGTAAAGAAAAGATAGAATCTTTAAAACTCCTCCAGTAAGGAAAAAGGATGACTGGCTTGGCTGCCAGCCAATCACAAATATTCACTCTCTAAACTTGTCCAGGGAATACAGAATGATCACTATCCTCATCACAATGGCAAATTATAATGAAACCTCTGAGGATATTAGGGAGAAAGGCCTTGATTTCAGGATTGTCAAAACAATTATAATAAAACAGCTGCTCACCTTCATATGAGGAATTTAACACATTATGTCCCTTCTTCACAACAAACCTGTTTTTGAATATCTAGTGCTGGATAACAAACCACCCCAGAAACTCTATGACTTATTACCATGAATTATGAGTTCTCATATTTCTGTAAATGGGCTCAGCTAGGCAGCTATCCCTTGGGGTCTTCCATGCAATTATAGTCAGACAGCACTTAAGACTGAAATTATCAGATGGCTTGGCCAGGTGGGGTTGTTCAAGGTAATTCACATGTATAGCCCATCAAGTGGGATTACTAGAACTGCCCGTGTTTGACCAGAAGTCACTCTTTCTCCACATGGCTAGCTTGAACTTCCTCACAGCATTTTCGTCATTCTTCTAACATGGCACCGGCTTCTCCCAGAGTAAACATGCCATGAAAAAAGTAGATGCTTCAAGTCTCCTTGAGACATAGTCACAGAAGTCATGCAGCATCACCTCCACTGCATCTACTGATTGCACAAGGCCAGCCCAGATTCGGTATGGGAGAGGACCACACCGGGTAGAAACTTCCAGAGGCTCCTTGGGCCATATTAGCTAACACAACACCTGCTGGGTAACCAGGGAAAAGTACTGTTTCAAATTACAAACAAGAAACAGGCTCTTTGATTCTGGATCTGTGATCTAAGTTCTACAAATTATCCAAAATGGGACAGGATTCTAAGTACTTAGATTCTAAATTCAGTGTTCAGCCCATAACAGTCAGATCACAATGTTAAAATGGATTACACTTAAAAAGATGAATGAAGTTTTCATCCAAACGTTAATTTCATCTACAATTAATTAAATGTCCATGTAGTGGACATTTCGGGACAGCCCACTATCCCACATTAATCACATCTTCTTTTGCTAACAGCCATCAGTTTTTCTTTAGGAACGCTGGTCCACCCACACAGGATTCAAGATGTCCTGCTCTGCCTTAGCTAAGGAGAGCATACGCTCAACTATCTCCATTCTCTCTTTTTTTCTTTCTCTCTATATCATCTGACTCTTAAACATAATGGCAAAAGGACTGCAGTGTTTGAAACACATTTATTCTAGTGGCAATGTCCTGAAGAGAATGCCAACTAATTGTTGCTAATGAGACCCATGCCCTACCCACCCCTGTGATCCCCTGGGCCTGGCAGTCAGGCCACTTGATGTCTTTCCCATTAATTCCCTTTGTACTGATGTAAGCCAGAATTTACGGCCCACAGGTGAGATACACTGGATATGCAGTAGCCAGGATAGGAAGGATACTGTAGTCATTATACACAACGGCTCTGGGATCTAACCCAGGTCAGTTATTAAATATGATTCTGCCACTTCCTTACTAGGTGTACGCATCCTTAGGCAAATTACTTAAACCCTATGAAGCTGTTCCTCACTTATAAAACAAAATGAACAATATCTTCTTCAAAGAATTGCAAAGATTAAATGAGATGGTACAAGTAAAGCATAAGGTCTGGCTTGTAGTAAGTGCCTCAGTAATTGTTAGCTATTAGACTTACTATTACAGGTCCATAATTGCTTATCTGTAATTCTAATATCCAAAAAGCTCTGAAAACCAAACCACTGTCAGCAAAACCTGACCTGAAGTGAAATAGGGCTCTCTGTGATCTTTATCCCATTCAAGTGACTGCTCTTGTTCCACCGCAGAAACATCAATATGCTTGGGTGCTGCCCAACATCCTATTGTAACATCACACAGTGCATAACACAGGCAGCATACCACCCCTTCTAAAAGGTAAAATTCTAAAACACCTTGACCCCAAGGGTTTCAGGTGACAGAGTATAGACTTGTAAGTTATTATTATTTAAGAAATTTAAAATAAAAACTGCACACACTGAAAAGAGTGGCTATGGAGAGCTGTGAATGATCCTACAAAAATGCATCTATTTATCAAAATCCAGAAGTTATACTAAAGCCAATTTCAATAACAAACAAACATTTTATACTGAACTAATACTGCTTATATAGGGAAATTGTGCCAGAGGAACAAATTTACATATAACTGGATAAGCTACTCTACAAATATCGTACTTCTAGTTGAGGCATGTAATTAGAACTGCATCTTCTGGCTTTTTAATTTAGTGTATGTTTAAGAATTATATTTTATTACCTGAATTAAATACCATTGGTTCCACACTTGTGGTTTTCTCACAGGCTACTGTTCACTCATATCACATCCTCTTACTCACACTGAATTGGAAAAATCAGAGGTTTGAATTATAATCCCACCCTGGGACTGTTGCTTTCACTTATACTATCAGATCTGGCTCTCAGTGGTTCGGAGCTCCAGAATAAAAGACTACACCACCGCAGTATCTTTCCACTAGGGTTAAATTTTAACTTCATACTAAAGATTCTGAGGCTCTTTTTTCCAAAATTAAAATGTAAATTTGAGGATAAACATGTACAAATCCCCATATGACAAATAAAAAAATTAAAATTTGTTAAAAAGGAGAGAGCAGGCCCAAAATGGAGTTATTGTGTTAAATGACATATCAGCAAACCAAGACTCAATCTCCATCCTAATTGCAGTTTCAATCATCCAGGAATATAACCTTTAACCAGTCAACACAAGGGAATTACCTGGTCAGCACTAGTGAGGTGTTCCACAGGACAGACCCTTCCATCCCCCTTGGGAGGGCAGCCCGGCCTGAACAGTGCATACTTTCCTAATAATTTCCTTTCTCCACCCCTTCTCTGCCTTCAAAAACCTTTCCTTTTCTACAGCTCTGTGGAGCTGCTTTCTATCGCTACATGAGATGCTGCCCAAATCATGAACTGCTGAATAAAGCCAATTTGATCTTTAAATTTAAGCACATAAATTTTCATTTGACAATTCAAACGAGAATGGCATATTACCTCTGATAATGAATAAGGTTGTGATGCACTCTATCATTTTTCCACTGCAGTTTTTTAGATCATTTTAAAAATTCTTACAATATATCTTATTTATTTTTTATTAAGCTTTTAAAATTTTAATTCTAGTATAGTTAACATAGAGTTATATTCATCTCAGTTGTACAATATAGTTATTCAAAAATTCTATACATTACTCAGTGATCATCAAGGTAAGTGTACTCTTTAATCCTGATCACCTATTTCACCCATCCTTCCCCACCCACCCCCTGCTTAAGATATATTTTAATTCACAGTGTAAATGGTTTTTGGGAGCCAGCAAATGACAACAGGTAAAATTTACATATAATGCCAGTTTTGAAAAAAACCTTTATTTCAGAGTCTATTTGCCAAAATTGCAAGATTCATTCATGAAATCAACAGAAATTTCTTTGAAAGGAGCTATCTGTTCACATAAACACTGATATGTGGTATGCCATTTTATGTACAATCTGGCTAAGCAGTAGGTAAATGAAGAAAAGGGAGTTCTACAAAAGCCAGGAAGTTTGCTCAAGGTCATGAAGTTAACTGCCAAGCAGATGAGGGAAACGACCATTCATTAAAAACAGTCTAATAACAGGGTGAAGAGCTTCTCTCCAAAGTCTTCAGCACATTTTCAGTTTTCATGAATTTTTCAGAGAGCATCTGTTTTTAAGTAGAAACATACCCAGGGAAAATAAGACCCGTTTTAAGAAATGAAAATCAAAGTCCAGACACACGTTCTTCTTTACATGTTTGCTAAAGGAAATTTAATGCCATCAACACTTGATTATTTCCAAGTATACAAGAGAGTTCAAAACAGCATATCGAAAATAACTTTCCTTATCCATCCCTGCACTGTTTAAAATTACTGGTTTCTTCTCATAAATCTGTTAATAAGGGCAAAGGTTCTTTTGTTTCTAATTACAAATAGCTACATCCAACACCCAAAGAAGGTCTCTGCATATGTAAGTTTAGATGAGTATTTGCAAACAATTTTATATGGGCTCTTAATCCATGCCACAAGATGAGTTTTGTGCTATTTTAATATAATAATAATTTAAAATCTTGAGAAATTCACAGTTAAATAAACTGAGAAATTCTTTTATTTTGTTTTCCTGAATAATTTCTTGGCCTTTAATGTTCTAATACATATTATGAATTGACAAAATAAGCATTTCCCCAATATTTGTCCTCAGAAAATTATGGCTTGTACGTCCTAGATGTTCCATACAGTGTATTTGGATAATGATTCTCTATAATACATCATAATCCATTGATTTAAGATTCCTTAAAAAAAACAAAATCTAGCCTATTTTTTAATGTTTCTAGTGACATCTCAATACATGTTGAGACACCCTATTTATTTTTGGACCATTCCACTCAGTTATGTCCCTGTGGTTTCCTTAGTATGTCTTGGTTCTTACCTCTATATAAATGCAAAACATATATTCTTCCACTTAAAAGCCTTTTGTGTAAGTGAGGACATCTACTCCAATCCCCTGCACTGAATTTCCATCACTATAAGCTAAATATCCTAAATTCTTCATGCTTTAGATGTCATCACTTTCCAAACTGACCTCCTCATGATATATGTGCTTGGGAGATAAAAGTAGTATAGATCACAGTCCTCAGAATGCGGTCATGTCAACACTGGATGAATATTGACCCAGTTTTCCAAGGGTCTAAGCCCTAACTCTGTCACTCACTATCTTTGAGACTTGGACAAGTTAGCTAACTTTCTTTAAGCCTCACTCTACTCATTAGGAAAACAGTAATAATGATAGTTCTTTCCATCGTGAGGTTTCTATGAACATTAAATTTAATATATTGAATCTGCCACATAATATGTATTCAGTAGTATTAGCTACTATTAATATGGACATTTTGAAATACATATTTTCTTTTAGCCAATTTAAAAAAGTAAAATTCACCAAGTACTCAACAGTGACTGATTGGCTCAGGGTTGTAATCAGCAGGTAATGCAACAGTGAGGAAAGAATCTGGCAGAGGATTAAAAATAAACCACAAATTATCAGCAAGTAGATAAAGCCTTGACTACATAATCATTACTGAAGACTCTATCTTTGTCTTCCCATGTAGTAACATGTCACTTTCTTTTAAGGGTTTCAGTGAAACACACTCTGCAAAAGCTTTCAATTTGAACAAGAAACGGGGGTGTAGAAATAAACATCTTGTAACAACACAGACTTCAACTTTTCCCTGCTCTGTTTGAAAGAATGGCATTCAGAGGCAGAACAAAATTCAGTGTCAAGAAATTTCCTACTCATGAACTGATGCCACTCAACTTTGAGTTTGCTTTTGGCTACACCAGTGGAGCTTACAATCTTTTAATTCAGTGCATGAGTTATAGTTCCCTGTAGCACCTTTTGAACACTGGCAGAGTTCTACAACAATGATGAATGTGGCTCCATTTAGCCCAAACCTTTAGCATCTCATAAGTGAAAGAATTGTTAGCACTAAGGAGTTGTACTGAACTTGGCATATATTTCCAATATGGATTCTGATCCCTCTACAACTGGTGGAGTTGTGGAGAACACTTGACAGGAGTATAAAAAGTTAAGAGACTCAAATTATCTGTCATGCAATTTCTCTGATATTTTAGGAATGTTCTTGATTTCTAGCAATCAATTAAAAAAAGTGAATAGAGGAAACAGACGAGTTTCAATCATGTACTTGTTCTCAAAGGATTATTATCATTACATAGTTAAATTAACCTGAATTTCCCATTATATTAGGATCAGGTAACCCATTTCTCACTCACTTCACTTAATTTGATCAAATATTGAGTTCTTTTAGTTGAAGGCGACCCCCTCAGCGACACATATCGGGACTGTGGTGGACACCTGGTAAAGGGTACCTGATCACAGAACAGGACTCTACCAGGTGGCCCCTAGCAAGGGCACTGCTCCCAGAACTGGAGAGATCCAGTCTTTTTATGAAAAAAGAGCAGGTAATTCACTTGGAAAGAGAGAAAGAGAGGGGGGAAAAAAGCACAGACTACAAAATATGAGAAAGATAGAATGAATGGGTAAATCTCCGTAACTGTACAACAGTGGAATAGGGATCCTTAAACTCTTAATGTTCCCAATGAGGTAAATGTCAAAAGATTCCATATAACCTTCTAGTCCTGAACTTGCCTGTCCTAGTTGAGGTCTAGATGTACCACAGCTGTGTAGCTTTCCCAAATTCCCATTCAAACCTTCCATGTGGAAGATATTTCCCTCTTCTTTATGTCTGTATTTCACCTTCTGATAACCCCCATTACTTAACCGAAACTAAGTAATTCTTCACTGCTTTCAACCAAAGGAGGACAAAGCACATCTAAAATTAAGAAAGCCATTACCTGATGAGTTTTCAACCATGTTTAAAGTTACATTCTCCCTTCCTCCTCTCAATCTTTTCATACACAGCACTTAGTTTTGTGTATCGAATTAACCTAATTATCATTCCATTCAAAACAATTATGTGCTAAGGAGCTAACACCATCAAGTGCAGGGCTATAGAACTGCAAGGTGCTCAGGAAATCTTATTAGTTAATGATTAAATAAAGCCCACAGGACAAAAAAATTATTAAATCAATATTTCTTAATTATAAAGCATAAATCTACCAGAAACCCAGATCTCTACTTCTTATTGCCCAGAAAGTACAAGAAAAGGTGTCAGATAAAGAAACCAAAAGTAGAATTCACTCAGATTTACAGAGCATTTTACTATCAGGGACTGTGTGACACACTGAAATGTGCCATGTATTGGGAACACAAAGGAAACACAGTCAATTATCTCACACTCTAATAGGAGATATGGACAAGAAAATATCATTACACACAGCAGAGATGCGGTATTCATTTTCCATTCTATCTCATAAGAGCCTGAGGGGGTCTAACTAGATAGAAACCGGTGAGCTCCCTAAAAAACAAAAACAAAGCCATGTGCACTGTGGACACTCCATAAAGACAGTGAAGTGTTTAATACTCAGACTTTCCAATGGCTATATTCACAGCTCTGTAGTCAATAAGATAACAGGTCTTAAGAAGTCATAAGATAACACTACAGGAAGGGCTTCTGATACAACACAGCTGCAATCAATGCCAATATACCCACCAAAAAAGATATCCTAAACATGATAGGATTTTTTAAAATTAAAACACACACACATACACAACTCAGGGACCTAAAAGTCTTAACAGAAATCTATGCAGACAATGGCTCTGAGGAATGCATTACTTCCAAAAGAACCCTCTATTTACCAAGCCATTATTACCTAAAAACACCCCATTTTAACAACATTCCAAGATTACTTTAATGGCATGGTTAATGGGGTTGAGAAAAGAAGTGTGAATGCAAATTGATACTGACATTTTTCTCACTACTACACTGTTCATACTTCTTGGATAATCCCTTCTCCTCTCCCTTACTACCTCAACTCTCTAAAATCTTTCATTGGGCTGGACATTTTACCTGACTTCCTCTGGCACTCTGTTAGACAGAATATGTTGCCTAACTATTGTAAGTGACTTCCCTCTAATCTTTATTCTATGTGCAAGCCTTGCCACAATGAGATTCCTCTTGCTCTCCATGTTTTGAGTTTTGTCTTCGGGCTTGTCTTTGTGGAATAGTTAGAAGTTTTCCAGGATTCTTGGCTTTGACTAGCTCACAACTTAAAGTCTTTTCATCTGTTTATATATTTAAAAATTCACCAGGGCCTAATCAAGAAGAATTAATCTGGCCATGTACCTTCTTCGGCACTCTTAATTGCTATTCATTTCAGTTTTACTTGGAGACAGAGTCAGGATGATGTCAAGTTGCCTGGTGATCCCAAATGTAGTTTTGATGTGTTAAGTGGTGCAGGACAAGAGCTGTAAATCTGAAACTCTAACACTTGTCCCCCAGCCCCAAAACACAAAGTAAATTTCTAAGGAAACCTCTAGTAATAAATCATCATATGTCAACGACTAATTACAGTCATTGCAGTGCTAGAAAATTATAGCATCTCAATAAATCTTGTGAGATGTCATTTCAAAAACAGGTTGTGGGTGGTGTGAGGGGACATAGCACTGCTGGATTCGGTACAAGAAGACATATCTGAACATCCCTCCAAGCAGTGGTGACACAGAAGCTGGATCAACCAAAGAAAGGGACTCTTTAGACAAAGAACCATTTAAAACTGCCTGGATATTGGTCAGAAAGGACCTCTTTTTGCATAAAGATTAGTAAATTTATGTGATTCTGAATGGTCAATTGCAATGATGCAAAATAAAAGGGGAAACACTCATGGAAGCAGGTATAGCTATGTCACAACAGTCAACCATGACCTTGTACAAGAATGCCTAATCTAAGCTGCATTGCCTGGGTATGTGATCACTTTGAGGCTTTGTGAAAATCACTAATGTTGACAGATTATGGAATGAACTTCTGCTAATCGCTAGGAGGCTACCAAATGAATTCTGAAGTTATGAAGACATTGTTTGGAGAATGTAAATTGTGACCATTTCTTTGGAAATGGTCTGGAAATAACTATAAATGTCAAAAATGCAAAATGCACTACTTTTGGACTAAGATATTCCAATTCCTCTTTCCAGAATTTATTCTACAGATATATTCACATATGTCTACAAAATTAATGTTTTTACTAACAAAGGCCTATAAAGAACATAAATAATGATGAGCAGGGTTCTAGTATTATGACCTTGATACAAGGGAATATATATTCCAAGTAGTCATTGGTAAGCAAGAGACAGCTATGTGTAGACTAATGGGGACTACTATCTAAGACTCACCTTTAAGTGAAGAAAGGTATTCCATGTCATTGTTTTTATAGATGTTCAGATTTTTCTTTTAATTAAAGTGACATACACATGCTCATCTACAAGTAAACATCCCTGGAAAGATAAATAGTTAAAAGTAATACTGACTCTAGAGAAAGAGCTATCAGAAGATGATAGAAAGGAAGATCAGTTTTGACCAAATACCCTTTCATACTATTAAAATGCCCACTCACAGACACATAACCTTTATGTAAAAATAATTTAAAAACACAAAGGGTTATAAGGCAAACTGAAAAGGAAAGTTCAGACATTATCCAGGGAAATTAAATAACATTAACAGCCAGTCCAAATCAATCAAGGTCCCAGACCCTACTTTTCCATCAGTACCAGAATTTTTAGTAAAAATAATATGGATAATTACCTTAACTTTTCATTTTCAAGAGTGTTAGACGTACAGTTGAATTCTTCAAACTATGAAATGGGATCTCTTCCAAGTTACAGGTTTGACATTTGCTTAAATTCTTCAGTGAGAGGCTTCTTATTCAGCACAAGTTCTAGAGTAACCTATTTTATAATTCTACATGACTGGAGGAGAGTTGAAATGATATATTCACCATCCCCAATGCTGTAATGACTTCCTAGCCTTTGGTAATGACTTGAGAATAAAAAGAAGAAAGACAGGGAGAGAGAAAAGAAGAAGGAAAAAAGAAGGGAAGGGGAGGAGAGGAGAAGAGAGGAGAGGAAAAAAGGCAAGACAAAAAAACACAAAAGATAGCCATACTATTAAAATTCACAAAGTTGGTAAGTCTAGAGTTTCAAGCAACTTGAGATATTGTGATAGCCTCTTCAAGTATGGAGAGCCTTCCAAACCAACAATATGATACTCTGCAATTTAAGATCTAGACAAGTATCCATAAGCTAGCGTTAGATAGTAATCTATGTTCACAACAGTCATATTCATACTAAAAAACTATTACCTAGATACCTCACGTATGATTTAAATAGTATGAAAGCTAAACATATTTCAAAACTAGTCAAGTATGAAATTAAGGTTTCTCTATAATACTCTCAAACTTCAATCCACCTAAACTAACTTCATTTTCCCAGTGTTACATTTTCCTACATCATTCTATTCACAGCCTTCACTCCCAACATCCTCCTTCGCTCAGCTTTGTCTAAGGCTTTCCTGACCAATGACAACTTCATCATTTATACGTAACAACTTAAGTTGTGAATAAACCTCTTCCTTGCCTACTGTCTCTTTACATGTTATTTTCTTTATCTGGGACTTCTTTCTCTGGTTGTTTGTAGGACTAGCATATTCTCAAGTTCCAGTCTCAAAATTCACATTCACCAAAAACCCTTTAATTAACTACACCATCTAAGATAGATACTTCCTACATTATTCTCCATCTTAGCACCCTCATCTCCTACAGAACACGTATTTCAGTTAATAATTATTTTTACTTTAAGTATTAATTAACCTTTTTTTACAGTCTCCCCTACCAAACTCTAAGCTCCATGATGGCAGGGTCCAATTCTGGCATTTTTCTTTTCTACCCATGGGACCTAATGTAGCCCTAGCACTTAGAAGTACTCATTACAATAGGTTCCATGGATGAGTGAAATTAATTCTAAAAGGATAGTCCACTCACATTTTCCTAAATTATCCCACTTTGACAAGAAGACCAAAGCCACATCTGAAAACCTGTAATACCACAAATTTGTAGGAAGCAGTAAATTCCATTCTGAACTTTCTATGCTCTCATTGACTCTATATGGCATTTATGAAATCGCCCAATTCATGGGAAAATATCACCAGTGTTGGAGATGGCAGAATTCAGTGCCATCTACTGCTCCTCATTCTGCAAAAATATGATGGCAACTCTATGGACAAGAACATCCATGTAAAATCCTTTGAAAAACTATAGGAGAACCTCCTTAAATCAGACAGAATCTTGGTGTAGTAGTTAGGGTTTTCCAGAGAAACAGAATAATAGTGTGTGTGAGTGTGTGTGTGTGTGTGTGTGTGTGAGAGAGAGAGAGAGAGAGAGAAAGAGAGAGAGAGAGAGAGAAAGAGAGATTTATTTTAAGAATTTGGCTCATATGATGGTGGAAGCTGTCAAGTACAAAATCTGTAGACTAGGCAGGAGATCTATAGGCAGGAGACACAGGGAAGAGCTGGTGTTGCAGCTTGAGTTCAAAAGCTGCTGGAAAAACTCCCTCTTCCTTAGGGAAGGTCAGTGTTATTGTCAAAGCCTTCATCTGCATGCATGACGCCCACCCATATTATGGATCTGCTTTATTCAAAGTCTCCTGATTTAAATGTTAATCTCAACTAAAACAAAACAAAACAAAACAAAAAAAACATAGTAACATCCAGACATGTTTGACCAAATATGTAGACTGTGGTCTAGCCAAGTTGACACATAAGGTTAGCCATTATACTTTGTTAAGAAGACCCCATATTGTCACTTACATTTACTCAATTTATCTTCTCTGGCAAACTGAAAGACATACAACTGAAAACTTTTTATAAATGTCATCACAAGATATAAAGGCATATACTTTTAAAATGAAGCATCATTTTCTGAGTGACTAATAAGCATGCATTTGAACCCATGCATAAAACCACTGAGTTTTATCGCCAATAGTCAAAATCATTCTTTTCCCTTTGTTTAAATTTATAGCCAGAATAACAAAAATCTGTCAAACTCAATATTTTCTAGAAGCTTAGCAATACTTGGAAGGCTATCTTTATGAAAAATATATTTATACAGTGAATTTTGAGTATTCAAATACATTCAGAATAATTAATATAACATATAATTTACATATGCAAATAACCAATTTACTATAACTACAAAAATTCTGTTTACACGCATGTGCCAGTGTTTGTTTGAAAAATCTTCCTATTTAGAAAGGGTCCTCAACATTTGAAATATCTTCCCAAACCCCTGTAATTTATGAAGATTTACCATCCCTGCAATAAAATATAATTCTGAAAGCAATGCATACATGCTGATGTCTTTTAACCATATACTGATCATCAAACATAAAATCTCTTCCTTTGCCAGGATTCCAAACTGGTTAGAAGCTTTAGGTCACAGACAGGCATACTGGGGACCTGACATCAGTATTGACATTTACTAGTTGCATGACCTGAATCAAGTTATTTAATCTCTCTGACTCTTAGTTTTCTCATCTAGGACCTAGGGGTCATCATAGTTCCTAGCTCATAGAATGATCATAAGTTTAAATAAGATAATATAATAAAAGAATTTAGCAACTTACCTGGTACATTAAGTATTCAATTAATGTTACTCATTACGATTAAAATTTACTTAGACAACCCATATATACACACACGCATATCCTTTTTTTCTGATGGACTGTCTCCAGTGATGGGGGGGCTATTTCTTCCTGAAAAGTAATTTCTATTATAATCAGAAAAAAAAAATTGAAAACCTACACTGAAAAATATGGCATGAAACATATATAAATTGAGTAAAGCCACCCGACAGATATGAAACAATAAAAAAACTGGGTGATATGAGACACACACATTAGGAAAAAATTTCCTAAATCATATTCCAAAGAATATTTCACTCTATGTAGCTTAAACTGTGCTGCATTTAACAAAATCATCTTGGAAGTTTTTTAAAAATTCCATTACCCAAAACCCACCTTTATTCTGGACCAACTAAACCAAATTATTTTAATGAGCTGCCAGGGCTGATAACTAAAACCATTCCATTTTTAAAAGGCAGGTATTGTTTCTTAGTTGCCATAGACTGAAAGTTTGTCAAAATTCAAATATTGAAAACCTTATCCCCCATGTGATGATAAATGGAAGTTTGGCCTCTGGGAGGTATTTGGCCATGAAGGCAGAACTCTTATGAATGGGATTTGTGCCTTTATAAAA
The DNA here is from genome assembly GCF_003265705.2 of Callorhinus ursinus. Lineage (NCBI taxonomy): Eukaryota > Metazoa > Chordata > Mammalia > Carnivora > Otariidae > Callorhinus > Callorhinus ursinus. Next base: position 31,996,109 of record NW_027397077.1, on the reverse strand, counting down.
AAGACCCCAGTGATCACACTGATTGTTCCTGAAGCAGGAAGTGGGGTCTCACTACACACTGAATATGCCAATAATTTGGTCCCAAATTTCCCAGTCTTCAAAACTGTAAGGAATAAACTTCTGTTGTTTATAAGGCACTCAGTCTATGGTACACTGTTAAACACTCTACAACGTTACTCAAATAAATTTCAGAAACATGTATTTCACAAAGCACATAAAGATTCTGAGATGTACTAATGTAAAAAAAAAAAAAAAAAAAAACCTGTTTAAAAATCCAGAATTTCCTAAGCTCGTTCTCCTAAGAAAAATGTTTAAAGAGAATCTATTTATATCTTGAAGAATTAGTGTTCTGCAGAATATGCTATAGTTCCCAAACCTGGCTGAACATCAGAATCACATGGGGAGTGTATTCAAAATACAGCTTCCTAAACCTCATCCCCCAGAGACCCTGATTAAATACCTCTAGAGTGGGGCTGCAAATTTTTACGTTCTTCCAAAGTGCTAGGTTTTTCTCACGATCATATTTTGTAGCACTTACCCCAGAGAGTTTATACTTGGTTCAATAAACATGGCCCCCTCTTCTACTTCCAAGTTAATGACAGGGAATGGTCTTTATTTCTAACAGTAAGACTCCTGCAATGCCTTGCTTCTAACAGAAAGTCAGTAAGAGTTTAGTGGTGAATGACTATATATGAAAGAGTATTAGAAGATCAGGCCTGGAGGTACAACCCAATTAACAATGCCAGACCTGAGAGGGCGCCTGAGTGGCTCAGTTGGTTAAACAACTGCCTTCGGCTCAGGTCATGATCCTGGAGTCCTGGGATCGAGTCCCACGTCGGGCTCCCTGCTCAGCAGGGAGTCTGCTTCTCCCTCTGACCCTCTTCCCTCTCGTGCTCTCTATCTCTCATTCTCTCTCTCTCTCAAATAAATAAATAAAATCTTTAAAAAAAAAAAAAGAAAAGGTAACCTATGTGTCTGTGCTGCACAAGGTCCCAACAGAAAGATAAAGGGATAACATTTATAAAGCAGGTGGCAAATAAGACGCATCTCCAAACATATACTGGGAGAACTTCTTTACATTTCTTTGGTAGCAAGCAAAAACAACCAACGCTGAAAACCTAAGAAAAAAGGGACTCTATATAAAGGATCTGGGCAGATCATGGGACAGAAGAGAGAAATAGGGATCTAAGCAGCTCCAAAATTCCCCAGTAGCAGATACCACTGGACAGTTTAACCAGGACAATAACAAACTAAAAATAAATAAATAAACCTTCCTATTTCTTCGTCCTGTATTACTGAGCTCAGGATTCCAAATGAGAAGAAGAGAGTCTGATAATCCAAACATTCAGAGGTGCAGGTCACATGTCTGCACTTTTGGTATACTGAGGCAGAGGAAAGACCTGGCTGAGAAAGTCACCAGAAAACCTTCCTCATCCACTTCCTAGTAAGGGGGTGGGCTTGGGATTTATTGACCAATAAGACCGTGAACAGTGGAAGCAATTTTGCTGTTGAGAAGGTGAACTTGTTCCTGTGAATTAAAAGAAAAAAATGTCCACTACACTATCCATAGTTATTACTTGAATGTTGTCAAACAGCATTAATTTCCCTTCAACAACGCCTTAGGACAGCAAATGCTATTAGCAAAGGAATACACCTCAGTCACAGAAGAGAGATATGAAATGAAGCCAGAAAATATGGTAGATAAGCAAATGGGCCCTGAACATCTTGTAAACCTCTGACATTTCAAAAAAAAATGTATTTAAATTTAAAAAAAAAAGAATGTCTTAAACTTAATTGAAATTGTCCATTTGGTAACCTACAGCCATGAGACAATTATTTTCACACTGCAATATAAAATCACTTAATTACCTTGTGAGATGCACTTTTTTCATCATATGCATAAGAACCTTCATTGTTTGCTCATTTTCTGAGTTTTCTAATTTAAGCCCCAAATCACTTATTAATTCCTATGCATACTGAATTTAAATATGAAGTACATTAAACAAGCATAAATATTTCATATAAATAAAATGAAAATCCAGTTTTGTACCCAGTTTACTGTTATCCTACATAATTAACATGAACCAGAATAGGAAATAAGAACTAATCATATCCCTGCATGATGCAGGGATACATCTAAAAGCTTAGACAAGTTATGGATACCATTCTACATCCCACCCCAAACACATCACTCAGACCTTACATTGTTAAATTTGAAAGATCCATCTGAATTCAATCTGATGTCATCCTGGCCCTTTAAAATCTTATAATGGCTTTCTATGGTCTAAAGGATATAGCCCAATTTTCTCTTATTCCCCAAGTTGTCTCACATGCTAAAGATGCTACTTCACACAATTCTATGATACACAAATCACATTCACAACTAATGCACTTCTCCTCTGCCCAATTCTTGGGGCATCATTCTCATTCTAACCTATGAAATTGTATAATGCAAGGACTCTGCTGCCATACTCCCACATCCCTAAGGTGCACTGATACCCAGCTCTTTGACATTCTCTGACAACACTATTTTCTCTCATGAGCCATAACACTGTGCACACTGTATCTCTTTCTTAAGTGTTCTTTCCAAACCCAACATGCAACTGCTGTCCATCTTTCCACTTTATCTCAATTATCAATTCTTCCCCATAATCTCTATGCAACTGGCACCATAATATCCCATATCATGTTGTAATCTGAATTTTCATACTAAACAAAAAGCTTCTTGAAAGCATATTTAACATGTCTTTCCATACACACACACACACACACACACACACACACACACACACACAAGAAGTTTATCCTTAAAACTGGGTATTATGCTGAGCAAAATAAGTCAATCAGAGAAAGACATGTATCATATGATCTCGCTGATATAAGGAATTCTTAATCTCAGGAAACAAACTGAGGGTTGCTGGAGTGGTGGGGGGTGAGTGGGATGGGGTGGCTGGGTGATAGATGTTGGGGAGGGTATGTGCTAGCTGAGCACTGTGAATTGTGTAAGACTGTTGAATCACAGACCTGTACCTCTGAAACAAATAATACATTATATGTTAAAAATAAAGAAGAAGATAGTAGGAAGGGAAAAATGAAGGGGGGGAAATCAGAGGGGGAGACGAACCATGAGAGACTATGGACTCTGAGAAAAAAACTGAGGGTTCTAGAGGGGAGGGGGGTGGGGGGATGGGTTAGCCCTGTGATGGGTATTAAAGAGGGCACGTAATGAATGGAGTACTGGGTGTTATACACAAACAGTGAATCATGGAACACTACATCAAAAACTAACAATGTAATGCATGGTGATTAACATAACATAATAAAATTTAAAAAAACTGGATATGCAGAAATTCACTAAAGGCTCATCAATTACATCAAAGGGTAAAATGGTAGATACTGCACTCGAGGTTCCTAATCCCAGCATAAGCAAAAATGGCTTGAGATAGTCCACCATGAAGGGCTTCAAAAAGAACATGATGAGAACATATTCCTAAGAAATGAAAAAGCTTCCCTACAATGATTTCATTGTCTATCCCATTCATGTTGACCATATTCTACCTGAATTTGAGTGTGTGTGTGTGTGAGAGAGAGAGAGAGAGAGAGAAATATCTACCCTACTAGATTCTGACCATCCTTTGGCCAAACTTTACTGTACCTATCTTTATTCCTATAGTATTGGGTCCTTAATATATAATTAAGCATGCTGAGTATATACTTCATACTTAGGCCTAGTAGCAGGTAACCAGTTAGTTTAGTTAGTTAAGAATATGATGTAAATCAAAGGCTATCAATCTTTATGTGAATACACCTGCTAAAATGAAGATACTGATACAGTAGGTCAGAATGGCAACCAGAGTATTTCTCACAAGTTCCCAGGAAATGCCAATCTATGGAGTACAATGGTTATCAAGGTCTTGGGCAAACTTCCTCTATGAATGATATTCTGTTCTGAACTATAGACAGTATACTTAGACTCTATACATAGGCCCTGCTAGAATGGATGTTCTTAGTCAATGAGAAATAAGTATATAACATCGAGGATCAATAGAAAACTCAAATAATTGATGGACAATTCATTATGTATTTTCAGATATAAGGGAAACAGCCCCTCACTCCCTTAACCTACTCAGCCAGATAATTCTAGTAATTGGAAATGGTGTAATCTATCAATTTAAACATGTTTCTATACTTCTTTCTAACATCAGAAAGCCTAAGAAGGCAAAAATGGCAGAAATTCCATCCTTTCCATTCCAAAGGGTATCCTTTCAGACTTTCACAAATACTTGGTCTGGTGCTCTGAAAAATCACTTAAAAACTGTAGTACATAATGCATTTGGGGAATAACCTAAAGACAGAAAATACTGGGGCATTAATGATTAGAAGCCTGCAGTCAGGCTAATTTCCATAACAAAGCCACAACTTAGATTCTACAGGATATAAGTAATGGATGGAAATCTGTCAAGGAATTAAGATTCTGATGTGAATTAGTTTAGTAGATAGCAGGGAGAAAATGTAAATCACAGTGGAAGCCAGTAAATAAGTTCTTATTTGTATGTGTTAAAAAAAAAAAAGAAACATAAAAGTAATTTAAGAAATCTAAGTAATAATGTTAAATGATTAATTATAAACAAAACAATATAAAAGTATTACTTGATTTCCATAAAACACACACTAAACATACATACCAGGAGGAAGGAGAGAAACGTTCAAAACAAACTTACTAACAATGTTTCATTCTTTAAAGGTTATACAAAGAGGATGTAAAATAACAGTAACTTGTTTCTCTTCAAATAAGTAAAACTCCTTCATTATAGGCATATTAATAATACACCAGTCATTATGTTACATTTGCTAAGTTTTGAAATACAAAGCACCCATAAAGAAGCTGCTATTCTCCAGAAGAAACAGAAATTCATTTCTCAGTAATGTCACTATTATAAATAAAAAAAATGTATAAATCTTTTGAAAAATTTCAATCATATTTGACTGAAAGCAACTTGAAACACTTTTATATTTCTACTCTATCACATGTCAGCATTTCCCTTTGCAACATGGCAAGACAGACTGTAGCTGAAGTAAAAAGAATACAGATGAGAGGGAGAGCCTATTGGGTAATTCATTCTTTTTAATAAACAAGACACTTAACAATAGCCAAAACCATTTCTCCAAAATGAAATTTCGAATAGTGCTAATCACATTTCAGTTCTGAAACACTGGCTCTCTATAATAGTCAACCATAAAACAACACTATGGAAATGTTGCCTTCCTGTTTCTACACAGCCAAGAGAGATCACAATTATCTATCCATGGATAAAGACACAGGAACAAACATAAATCACTTTATTGAGTATTTTAAAAGAATGACATTTCAAGCTCATAAATTATAACTTTCACATGTTTCATCAACATAGGTATCATATTGAATAAATATATGAAAAGAATAGGATCATAATAATAAACTCGGCATTTTAAGGAATGGTCTAATTATGTGCTCAGCACTAGGCTATGTGTATATATGATTAATTAATTTTACTCTTCACAACCCTGCAACAATATCCCCATTATACAGGTAGGAAAATAAAGCTAGGAGAGGTCATATAGCTTACACTAATATTTGAATCATCAAATCATTCTGAATCACCAAGTATACCTATTGCCTCTCTTTTACATCATATAAAATAGTGTATTCCATCTGCAGAGACTGAATCCTAACCTAAAATACAGAATTCATCTTTTGGGATGTGCATTATATTATGTTCCTTTTCTTAAGAATTAATCTTAATAAGGCACCTGGCTGGCTCAACCAGTGAAGCGTGCAACTCTTGATCTCGGGATTGTGAGTCTAAGCCCCACGGTGGGTACAGGGATCACTTAAAAACAAAATCTTAAAAAACAAACAAGAAAAAGAGTTAACCTTAATATGCTGATTTAAGGAGCTACATTATAAGAAAACTACTAAAATTTGTAAAAGTTTATTAATTCAGAAGACTGCTGCTCTAAATAACTAATATTTTAAAAAACAGTGTTTAAGTGTTTATTTCAGTTATAGCACAGAATATAAACTACAATATGCTGGTAAATCGTGATTAATAAGAGTGAGTAGAGTTATTGGAACTATGAATTCATGATAATTCCATATTACGTAGTACATATACAGATGTTACCACCACCTTAATAATATCTGGAATTGTTGCAGTGTCTTGAATTCTGACCATTAGGTTCAAAAAAGAAAATGGAGGGGAAACACTAGGAATTTTAAGCAAGAATCTACTATCTGGTGAGTGAAACCTAGAAATGTGCTAAAGAAAATAAAAGGGAGTGACTTCATACAGTAAAGACCTTGTGCTTAGAGTACAGACTTTTGGACGAAGTTTATTGTACTGCAGGTAAGACAGTCAACATTCCACAAAACAGCAATCTTCACAAATGTGATTCTGCTGCAAAGCAGATCACCAACCCATATGACAATGTTATCAAAGCAGGAATTTTCTATTTCTACTGTACTGCAGTAACACTTTACCTCTCAGTTCCTCAGTCAGGATGTAGGAAAAGGTGAAACTGAGAACAGAGAAAATGTGAAACACCCATACTATTCTCTCACCAAAAAAAAAAAAAAAAGTCTGTTGGTGTGGAGAGGGGATTGGGGGGTGTAGGTAAGGAGAAAAAAAGAAAAGGTCCTTCAGAGCCTTTCAGAATCTACTCAAACTATTCAATATACTTTGAATGGCTTGTATATTTCATTATTCTGGTTCACAAACAGTAAGAAACAGCAAATAGAAAAGGCTAGTTCACTAAAGCAAGGAATCAAATATGACCATCAAAAGGCATCAGAAAGCAGACAGAGGTACCCATATCTCAGCTGCACTTGATGGGATCCTGTTACACAGTCAAGTATAACATTAAGTATTTCAACAAATATATAAAGCATCCATGTGTACTATGTTCTGTATAAACTGCACAGATTATAGTATAAGGCTAATTTGCTTAGTGCTTAGAATGTGCCACGAACACTGTACTAGTCTTAAACAATTATCACTTAATGTTCACAGCATCTCTATAAGATAGGCACATTCAACTTCACAGATTTTAAACCCTTAGGGAAGGTTAAGAATGTTCAAGATCACACAGCTGGTAAGTGACAGAACAAATCTAGGTCTGTCTGAATCAAAGTCTCATGTTCTACTCTAAACTACTATTCTATGTTCATCATGGTGATCCTGTGTCATCAAGAAGTAAATCATATTCAGCCACCTGTTTAAAGGGTAAAATAATATTTTTACACAGATTCCCATTTAAATAAACTATTGTTAAAGACAAACTTCTATTTACAATTACTTAGTTCCAAGAATTCTAAATAATCATGTTTGTATTATATTTTTTACTAAGAATTTGAAATGTGACCTGGGCGCCTGGGTGGTTCAATTAGTTAAGCGGCCGACTCTTGATTTCGGCTCAGGTCATGATCTTGGGGACTAGAGATGTAGCCCCAGTTTGGGCTCCGTGCTCAGCAGGGAGTCTGCTTGAGATTCTCTCTCCCTCTCTCTCTCTCATTCTGCCCCTATCCCTCCACTCTCTCTCTCTCAATTTGTCTCTCTCTCTCCCAAATAAATAAATCTTTAAAAAAAAAAGAAATGTGACCTAGGTAAACATTTTCTTTTTAAGGATGTCATTCACCTAATTAAATGCTGTAAAAGTAGTCCTTGGACTTGTAAATAATTTGCTAATCTGTGAGAAGTCTAGAATCACTAGCTAGCTAACAGCTAATCAAATGAGTCACTAAAGGCAAAAACTATTCATATTTATATTTCATAATTGAAGAGCAATCATAATACAGATGAAAATACAAATTTGTACAAATGAAAATGATGGCAATGTGCCTAGAATCAAGCCTCATAAAACATATTTGAGGATTTGAGTCATGTCATTATTTTTTTCACTTTTCTTCTCCTCCAAACTGGACCTATCTCAGCATAAGCACACTTGTAACACCTGTCCTCAATGGAAATTTCCACAAAAAACCTAAAAGGCATAGGCAACATGAATTATCAAAATTTCTATTAGGACACTTGTGAAAGGTACAAATTTATTTTTTTAAAGATTTTATTCATTTATTTGAGAGACAGAGAATGAGAGAGAGAGAGCACATGAGAGGGGGGAGGGTCAGAGGACGAAGTAGACGCCCTGCCAAGTAGGGAGCCCGATGCGGGACTCGATCCCAGGACTCCAGGATCATGACCTGAGCTGAAGGCAGTCACTTAACCAACTGAACCACCCAGGCGCCCAAAAGGTACAAATTTTTACACACAAAAGTTCAACTGAAAGGTGGAGAGGATATTTTACTATGGTATAAACAAAAGAGACTTCTGTATGCATTTTTTTAAAACCTCAAGATCATTATGGAATCAGCAGTGCTTCTGCTATCCTAACCCTCATTTTCTCATGAACCAAACTCCCTTCTCAGAAATGCAGCATTTTGATTTAATAGTGATAAGTACATATTTTAAGTGTTATGAGCTGAAATTGACCCTGTCCAAATATGGAAAATATTTTCTCTTTCCAAACCATGAAAATTGCTGACCCTGGCTTTATATAAGCCAGGAAAAATAAAACCTTGTCTAAAAAGGAACTCCTCTCACAGCTAATTCCTGCTTTTTTAAGTTTTAAGCACCAAAAAAAAATCTTTCTGAAATATTTCCTAATTACTCTCACTGACTTGTTTTTTCCACAAACTCCTGGTAATATCATTAATGCTCAATGGACATGTATTTTATAAGCTTAATTGTATCTTTGATGTCTATCATGTTTTAGGCAAGAGATATCCAAATATGAGTATCATCGATCAATTAAAATCTGTTTATTGGAGCTTACAAGGATTTAGAAACTAAAATAAATACTTTGCAAGCAGTAGTCCACATAATCTTCATAAAACTCTTGTGCCTTCAAAAACAGACACATAGATCAATGGAACAGAATAGAGAGCCCAGAAATGGACCCTCAACTCTATGGTCAACTCATCTTTGACAAAGCAGGGGAAAATGTCCGATGGAAAAAAGACAGTCTCTTCAACAAATGGTGTTGGGAAAATTGGACAGCCACATGCAGAAGAATAAAACTGGACCATTTCCTTACACCACACACAAAATTAGACTCAAAATGGTTGAAAGACCTCAATGTGAGACAGGAGTCCATCAAAATCCTAAAGGAGAACACAGGTAGCAACATCTTCGACCTCAGCCACAGCAACTTCTTCCTAGAACCATCGCCAAAGGCAAGGGAAGCAAGGGCAAAAATGAACTATTGGGATTTCATCAAGATAAAAAGCTTTTGCACAGCAAAAGAAACAGTCCACAAAACCAAAAGACAACCGACAGAATGGGAGAAGATATTTGCAAATGACATATCAGATAAAGGGCTAGTATCCAAAATCTACAAAGAACTTATCAAACTCAACACCCTAAGAACAAATGATCCAATCAAGAAATGGGCAGAAGACATGAACAGACATTTTTCCAAAGAAGACATCCAAATGGCCAACAGACACATGAAAAAGTGCTCAACATCGCTCGGCATCAGGGAAATCCAAATCAAAACCTCCATGAGATAGCACCTCACACCAGTCAGAATGGCTAAAATTAACAAGTCAGGAAACGACAGATGTTGGCAGGGATGCAGAGAAAGGGGAACCCTCCTACACTGTTGGTGGGAATGCAAGCTGGTGCAGCCACGCTGGAAAACAGTATGGAGGTTCCTCAAAAAGTTGAAAATAGAGCTACCATACGACCCAGCAATTGCCCTACTGGGTATTTACCCCAAAGATACAAATGTAGGGATCCGAAGGGGTACATGAACCCCAATGTTTATAGCAGCAATGTCCACAATAGTCAAACTGTGGAAAGAGCCAAGATGTCCATCGACAGATGAATGGATAAAGAAGATGTGGTATATATATACAATGGAATATTATGCAGCCATCAAAAGGAATGAGATCTTGCCATTTGCAACGATGTGGATGGAACTGGAGGGTGTTATGCTGAGTGAAATAAGTCAATCAGAGAAAGACATGTATCATATGACCTCACTGATATGAGGAATTCTTAATCTCAGGAAACAAACTGAGTGTTGCTGGAGTGGTGGGGGGTGGGAGGGATGGGGTGGCTGGGTGATAGACACTGGGGAGGGTATGTGCTAGGGTGAGCACTGTGAATTGTGCAAAACTGTTGAATCACAGATCTATACCTCTGCAACAAATAATACAAAAATATTTAAAAAAAGAAGAAGAAGAAGATAGCAGGAGGGTATGAATGAAGAGGGGGAAATCGGAGGGGGAGATGAACCATGAGAGATGATGGACTCCAAAAAACAAACTGAGGGTTCTAGAGGGGAGGGGGGTGGGAGGATGGGTTAGCCCAGTGATGGGTATTAAAGAGGGCATGTTCTGCATGGAGCACTGGGTATTATACGCAAACAATGAATCATGGAACAGTACATCACAAACTAATGATGTAATGTATGGTGATTAACATAACAACAAAAATTAAAAAATAAACTCTCGTGCCTTTAGGTACTATTCATTTTTTAAGACTGTCCATCAAACTAAGTGATTTAGCTTATTACATCTTTTAATTATCTGAACAACCCTACAAAATGCGTATCATCCCATTATGCAGCTCATGAAACTGAAACCTAGAAAAGGTAGGTAAATGACATAATTACACAGATAGTGTAAAATGGATTTAGGACTGGTGAGAAATCTGTCTGACTCCAAATTTCAAGCCCTTATCCATTGTCTCAAGGAACTCTCATGGTACTGAGTGACATGCAAAATAACATTACAATGTACTAGGTAGGGAAATAAATGTCTCAATTTGCCCAGGACCTTACTGGTTTTAACACTGAATGTCCAAGATCTTAGGAAACCCTCAGTCTTGGGAAAACTGAGAGGGTTGATCACCTTCATGATAGGTGTTATATCAGTGGCATGGAAAAAAAAAATACAATAGGGGTCCGTACAGAAAACGTTATCATTATGTCTGAATAATATTGAAAGAGGGTTAACAGAATGGCAATTGAGTTGAGCATTATGCAAACTGTAATAAACATTGTGAAGAAAGATGACAAGAGTAGACCAGACACAAAGGGAATGAAAACAAAGGCATGCAAAAAAAATCACGTGGCAGGTTCCAGGGTGGGCACCTAGACTGCAGACCCGTAAAGGGGAAAACAACAGCAAAGTGTAAATGGAAAGGAAAACATCATTTAGGACAGACCAAAGTAAATCTTACAAAAGGAAATTAAGCATGAGGATGTGGTTTTAACTTCCACTCCCCTCCACAGCTCTACAGAGATAGGCTCTGAAGAAATGAGGGCTTTCACTTTGTGATTTACTGATGACTATATATGCCTTGGTAGGGGGATGCCAAGTGATTCCTGACTGGGAGTCTGACTTATTACAAGCAGCAAAAGATCTCACTTCTCTACAGTCCTTCTCACTGTGCCCTATGCCCTTTCTAGAAACAATTACTGTGGATATGGAGAGCCAATACTCTTTCTTAAGTAGCAGAGCATGTTTCAATCCTTAAATAGGAAATAGAGTTTCACCCAGACCATACGCACTAAGAATGGGATAGTACCAGATGATGGAATACTCTTGAGCACTAAAAAGAAATGAGAGAGAGGGAGATATGAATAGACAGAATACAGAGAATTGTTAGGGCAGTGAAAATACTCTGTATGATATTATAATGATGGATATATGTCATCATACATGTATTTGTCCAAACCCATAGAAGTATAACACCAACGGTGAATCTTAAGGTAAACTATGAACTTAGGGTTATTATGATGTGTTGATGTAGGTTCATCCTGGGTAAAATATGTACCACTCTGGTAAGTAATGTTGATAATGTCTGGGAGCAGGAGTATATGGGGAATCCCTGTACTGCCCTCTAAATCTTGTTGTAAATCAGAAACTGCTCTTAAAAAATAAAATAACTAATGATGTATTAAATGTATTGAATTTGAATTTAAAAAAATAAGGTCTTGACCACAGAGTTGAGGGTCCATTTCTGGGCTCCCTATTCTGTTCCATTGATCTATGTGTCTGTTTTTGTGCCAGTACCATACTGTCTTGATGATTACAGCTTTGTAATAGAGCTTGAAGTCTGGAATTGTGATATGGGGAGATGAGTTAGCCTGGTGGTGGGTATTAAAGAGGGCACGTGTTGAATGGAGCACTGGGTGTTATATGCAAACAATGAATCATGGGGGCACCTGGGTGGCTCAGTCGTTAAGCATCTGCCTTCGGCTCAGGTCGTGACACCAGGGTCCTGGGATCGAGCCCCACATCGGGCTGTCTGCTCAGCAGGAAGCTTGCTTCTCCCTTTCCCTCTCTGCTTGTGTTACTTCTCTTGCTGTCTCTCTATGTCAAATAAATAAATAAATAAATCTTTAAAAAAAAATGAATCATGGAACACTACATCAAAAACTAATGATGTAATGTATGGTGATTAACATAACATAATAAAATAAAAAAAAAATAAGGTCTTAAGGAACACTTGGGTGGCTCACTTGGTTAAGCATCCAACTCCTGGTTTAGGCTCAGGTCATGATCTCAGGGTTGTGAGATCAAGCCCCACTTCAGGATCTGCGCTCAGGGCAGAGTCTGCTGGAGATTCTCTCTCTCTCCCTCCCCCTCTGCTCCTACCCCCCCAACGCACAAAATAAATAAATAAATAAATAAAGTCCTAAAACAAACAAATAGTAGAATGGGAGAGTAAAAAGGACCAACATTAAAAAGAAGAAAGGGACTAGACATTTACCAGGCAAATAACCTACACACTTACACATACACCACACACAGACACAGACACACTCCTTTCTCTATACCTAAAGAGGAAAATAGAGAATTGGCTGGCAATCTCACATTCCTTTATTAGAAATCTGCAACTGACCATTTATTGAAAAATCTACTAGTTATTCACTATACCTGTTTTCTGGGAACTCAGTGTGACTCCATTTCTTCCCTTCCCTTACAGAGAGGAATGGCCAAGGAAGAGAGTTCTGCCCAGGGAAATGTGGGCAGAAGCCATGACAACCAGAGGGGGGTGGAGCAAGATGGTGGAGCAGTACGAGACCTGGATTTCGTCTGGTCTCAGATAGTCAGCTGAATAGGGATCAAACCATTCTGAACACCTATGAAATCAACAGGATATCCAAGAAGGGAATAGCAACAACTCTCTGAACAGAGAAGCGACCACTTACTGGAAGGTAGAAGGTGTGGAGAAGTGAATCCGAGGCGATATTCGGGAGGATAGATGGCGGGGGAGGGGGCCTCTGCCAATTCTGGCAAGTGATAGAGCCGCCACAAAATCAGAACTTTTAGAAGTCGGCTCCGCTGAGGGATGTCGCTCCAGTGGCTAAGCGGGGGGTGGAACCCTCACGAGACAGTGTGGTCTCAGGACCCTCGGGGTCACAGAAAGACCGGGGGTGTATGAGTACAGCAGAGCTCCCCGGTATTGGAGTGGGGAAGCCAGCTGCAGAGACGGAGCAGAGGCGCAGGCTCTCAGCTCGGGGTTGCCATAAACTCTGATCCGCGGCCCAGTCAGGCCACTGCTCCTCCAGCAGGGACCCAACAAGCAGCAGAGCCAGGGAGACTCCCCTTCCTTCCCAGGGAGGAACGGTGCGGGAGCGCACCGCAGGGATCTGCTGGGTTTGGAGAATTCACATGGGCGCGAGTGCCAGAGAGAGAAACGCTTGGTCACAAGCCGGGTGAGCACAGAGTGCAGCCAGAGACTGGGGAGACGGGAGTGATTGACTGCTTTTCTCTGGGGGCACACTGAGGAGCGGGACCCCGAGTTCTCAGCTCCTCCGGACGGAAAGTGGGAGGCCACCATTTTCACTCTGGTCCTCCAAAGCTGTACGGAGAGCTTGCAGGGAAAAAAAGCTCCAGAGAGCAAACCCGAGCAGCTTGCTTAGCCCAGACTGACAAGGGTGGGGCAATTCCACCTCCGGCAGACATTTGGGAACCACGGCAACAGTCCCCTCCCACAGAAGATCAGCACAAACAGCCAGCAAGCCAAGACCAAGTTTACCGATCAAGGAGAAAAGGAGAACTCCAGCGCTAAGGGAATACTGCACAGAGAATTCATGGTTTTTTTTTACCGTGATTCATTAGTTTTTCAAAGTTAATTTTTTTCAGTTTTTTTTAATTTTCCTTTTGCCCTTTTTCAACCAACATCTTATCAATCCCTTTTTAAAAAAAAACATTTTTTATTTTTCATATTTAGAGTCATATTTTATCCCTTCATAGTAGTTACCCTTATTTTTGGCATATATATATAAGTTGTTCTCTCTTTAAATTTTGAGATACAGTTTCTTTAACAGATCAAAATACACCCTAAATCACTAGTGTATGGCTTTGTTCTAGTCTCCTGCCTGTTCACATTCTCTCCCTTTTTTTATTCTTTTCTTTTTTTTTCAAATCTTCTTTCTTTTTTCAAACAACTTATTATTTATCAATTCCGTTTATAAAATCTTTTATACTTTACATCTTAACAGTCATCTTCCATCCATTCTTGTACCAACCCTTATTTTGTACATATATAAGTCTTTCCTCCTTTAAAATTGTAGGGGGCACTTTCTTCTAACAGACAAAAATACGCCCAAAATCTAGTGTGTGGCACTGATCTATGCACTAGCCTGATCATATTTGATCATATTCTGTTTTTTTTGTTTTGATCTATTTTTGTTTGTTTTTATCTTTTCCTTGTTCCTTTTTTTCTCTCTCTTCTTCCTTTCTTTCCCTTTCTTTTCCCCTGGTTCTGGTCTTTTCTGATTTCTATAGAGTATATTTGCTGGGGACGTTGTTAACCCTTTAGCATTTGGTTCTCTCATCCATCTATTCTCCTCTGGACAAAACGACAAGACGAAAAAAATCACCTCAGCAAAAAGAGCAAGAGGTAGTACCATCTGCCAGGGACCTACTAAATACGGACATTAGTACAATGTTGGACCTAGAGTTCAGAATCATGACTTTAAAGATACTAGCTGGGCTTGAAAAAAGCGTGGAAGTTATTAGAGACACCCTTTCTGGAGAAATAAAAGAACTAAAATCTAACCAAATCGAAATCAAAAAGGCTATTGATGAGGTGCAATCAAAAATGGGGGCACTAACTGCTAGGATAAATGAGGCAGAAGAGAGAATCAGCGATATAGAAGACCAAATGATGGAAAATAAAGAGGCTGAGAAAAAGAAAGATAAACAACTACTGGATCACGAGGGCAGAATTCGAGAGATAAGCGATACCATAAGACGAAACAACATTACAATAATTGGGATCCCAGAAGAAGAAGAAAGAGAGAGAGGGGCAGAAGGTATATTGGAGCAAATTATAGCAGAGAACTTCCCTAATGTGGAGAAGGAAACAGGCATCAAAATCCAGGAGGCACAGAGAACCCCTCTCAAAATCAAGAAAAATAGGTCAAAACCCCGACATCTAATAGTAAAACTTACGAGTCTCAGAGACAAAGAGAAAATCCTGAAAGCAGCTCAGGAGAAGAGATATGTAACCTACAATGGTAGAAACATTAGATCAGCAACAAACCTATCCACAGAGACCTGGCAGGCCAGAAAGGACTGGCATGATATCTTCAGAGCACTAAATGAGAAAAATATGCAGCCAAGAATACTATATCCAGCTAGGATGTCACTGAAAATAGAAGGAGAGATAAAAAGCTTCCAGGACAAACAAAACTAAAGGAATTTGCAAACACAAAACCAACCCTCCAAGAAATATTGAAAGGGGTCCTCTAAGCAAAGAGAGAGCCTAAAAGCAGCATAGATCAGAAAGGAACACAGGCAATATACAGTAACAGTCACCTCGCAGTCAATACAATGGCTCTAAATTCATACCTTTCAATAGTTACCCTGAATGTAAATAGGCTAAATGCCCCAATCAAAAGACACAGGCTATCAGATTGGATTAAAAAACAGGACCCATCGATATGGTATCTGCAAGAGACTCATTTTAGACCCAAAGACACCCCCAGATTGAAAGTGAGGGCGTGGAAAACCATTTACCATGCTAATGGACACCAAAAGAAAGCTGGGGTGGCAATCCTTATATCAGACAAATTAGATTTTATAACAAAGACTGTAATAAGAGATGAAGAAGGACACTATATCCTAAGTAAAGGGTCTATCCAACAAGATCTAACAATTGTAAATATCTATGCCCCTAACATGGGAGCAGCCAATTATATAAGGCAATTAATAACAAAAGCGAAGAAACACATTGACAACAATACAATAATAGTGGGGGACTTTATCACCCCCCGACTGAAATGGACAGATCATCTAAGCAAAAGATCAACAAGGAAATAAAGACTTTAAATGACACACTGGACCAAATGGACTTCACAGACATATTCAGAACATTCCATCCCAAGGCAACAGAATACATGTTCTTCTCTAGTGCCCATGGAACATTCTCCAGAATTGATCACATCCTTGGTCACAAATCAGGTCTCAACCGGTACCAAAACATTGGGATTATTCCCTGCATATTTTCAGACCAGAATGCTTTGAAACTAGAACTCAATCACAAGAGGAACGTTGGAAAGAACTCAAATACATGGAGGCTAAAGAGCATCCTACTAAAGAATGTATGGGTCAACCAGGAAATTAAAGAAGAATTAAAAAAATTAATGGAAACCAAAGAAAATGAAAACACAACTGTTCAAAATCTTTGGGATACAGCAAAGGCAGTCCTGGGAGGAGAGTATATAGCAATACAAGCCTTTCTCAAGAAACAAGAAGGGTCTCAAATACACAACATAACCCTACACCTAAGGGAGCTAGAGATAAAACAGGAAATAAAGCCTAAACCCAGCAGGAGAAGAGAAATCATAAAGATCAGAGCAGAAATCAATGAAACAGAAACCAAAAGAACAGTAGAACAGATCAACGAAACGAGGAGCTGGTTTTTGAAAGAATTAACAAAATTGATAAACCCCTGGCCAGACTTATCAAAAAGAAAAGAGAAATGACCCAAATCAACAAAATCATGAATGAAAGAGGAGAGATCACAACCAACACCAAAGAAATACAAGCAATTAAGAAAACGTATTAGGGGCAACTCTATGCCAGCAAATTAGATAACCTGGAAGAAATGGATGCATTCCTAGAGATGTATCAACTACCAAAATTGAACCAGGAAGAAACAGAAAACCTGAACAGACCTATAGCCACTAAGGAAATTGAAGCAGTCATCAAAAATCTCCCAACAAACAAAAGCCCAGGGCCAGATGGCTTCCCAGGGGAATTCCACCAAACATTTCAAGAATAATTAATACCTATTCTCCTGAAACTGTTCCAAAAAAAGAAATGGAAGGAAAACTTCCAAACTCTTTTTATGAGGCCACCATTACCTTGATCCCAAAACCAGACAAAGACCCCATCAAAAAGGCGAATTACAAACCAATATCCTTGATGAACATGGATGCAAAAATTCTCACCAAAATACTAGCCAATAGGATCCAAGAGTACATTAAAACGATTATTCACCATAACCAAGTGGGATTTATCCCAGGGCTGCAAGGTTGGTTCAACATCCGCAAATCAATCAACGTGATACAATACATTAACAAAAGAAAGATCAAGAATCATATGATCCTCTCAATAGATGCAGAAAAAGCATTAGACAAAGTACAGCATCCTTTCTTGATCAAAACTCTTCAGAGTATAGGGATAGAGAGTACATACCTCAATATCATAAAAGCCATCTATGAAAAACCTACAGCGAATATCATTCTCAATGGGGAAAAGCTGAGAGCTTTTCCCCTAAGGTCAGGAACGCGGCAGGGATGTCCACTCTCACCACTGCTATTCAACATAGTATTAGAAGTCCTAGCCACAGCAATCAGACAACAAAAAGAAATCAAGGCATCCAAATCAGCAAAGAGGAAGTCAAACTCTCACTCTTTGCAGATGATATGAGACTGTATGTGGAAAACCCAAAAGACTCCACCCCAAAACTGCTAGAACTCATACAGGAATTCAGTCAAGTAGCAGGCTATAAAATCAATGTACAGAAATCAGTGGTATTCCTATACACCAACAACAAGATAGAAGAGAGACAAATCAAGGAGTCGATCCCATTTACAATTGCACCCAAAACCATTAGATACCTAGGAATAAATTTAACCAAAAAGGCAAAGGATCTGTACTCAGAAAACTATAAAATACTCATGAAAGAAATTGAAGAAGACACAAAGAAATGGAAAATGTTCCATGCTCATGGATTGGAAGAACAAAGATTGTGAAGATGTCAATGCTACCTAGAGCAATCTACACATTCAATGCAATCCCCATCAAAATAACATCCACTTTTTTCAAAGAAATGGAACAAATAATCCTAACATTTGTATGGAACCAGAAGAGACCCCGAATAGCCAGAGGAATATTGAAAAAGAAAAGCAAAGCTGGCGGCATTACAATTCCAGACTTCAAGCTCTACTGCAAAGTTGTCATCATCAAGACAGTATGGTACTGGCACAAAAACATATACATAGATCAATAGAACAGAATAGAAAATCCAGAAATGGACCCTCAACTCTATGGTCAACTCATCTTTGTCAAAAAAGGAAAGAATGTCCAATGGAAAAAAGACAGTCTCTTCAACAAATGGGTTTGGGAAAGTTGGACAGCCACATGCAGAAGAATGAAACTGGACCATTTCCTTACACCACCCAAAAATAGACTCCAAATGGTTGAAAGACCTAAACGTGAGACCGGAGTCCATCAAAATCCTAAAGAGAACACAGGCAGCAACCTCTTCGACCTCAGCCCAGCAACTTCTTCTTAGAAACATTGCCAAAGGCAAGGGAAGCAAGGGCAAAAATGAACTATTGGGATTTCATCAAGATAAAAAGCTTTTGCACAGCAAAAGAAACAGTCCACAAAACCAAAAGACAACCGACAGAATGGGAGAAAATATTTCCAAATGACATATCAGATAAAGGGCTAGTATCCAAAATCTATAAAGAACTTATCAAACTCAACACCCAAAGAACAAACGATCCAATCAAGAAATGGGCAAAAGAAATGAACAGACTTTTTTCCAAAGAAGACATCCAAATGGCCAACAGACACATGAAAAAGTGCTCAACATCGCTCGGCATCAGGAAAATCCAAATCAAAACCTCCATGAGATAGCACCTCACACCAGTCAGAATGGCTAAAATTAACAAGTCAGAAAACGACAGATGTTGGCAGGGATGCAGAGAAAGGGGAACCCTCGTACACTGTTGGTGGGAATGCAAGCTGGTGCAACCACTCTGTAAAACAGTATGGAGGTTCCTCAAAATGTTGAAAATACAGCTACCGTACGATCCAGCAATTGCACTACCTGGTATTTACCACAAAGATACAAATGTAGGGATCCAAAGGGGTACATGCACCCCAATGTTTATAGCAGCAATGTCCACAATAGCCACAATAGTCCACAATAGACTCTGGAAAGAGTCAAGATGTCCATCAACAGATGAATGGATAAAGAAGAAGTGGTATATATACACAATGGAATATTATGCAGCCATCAAAAGGAATGAGAGCTTGCCATTTGCAACGATGTGGATGGAACTGGAGGGTGTTATGCTGAGTGAAATAAGTCAATCAGAGAAAGACATGTATCATATGACCTCACTGATATGAGGAATTCTTAATCTCAGGAAACAAACTGAGTGTTACTGGAGTGGTGGGGGGTGGGAGGTATGGGGTGGCTGGGTGATGGACATTGGGGAGGGTATATGCTAGGGTGAGCGCTGTGAATTGTACAAGACTGTTGAATCACAGATCTGTACTTCTGAAACTAATAATGCAATATATGTTAAGAAAAAAAAAAAGAAGAAGATACCAGGAGGGGAAGAATGAAGGGGAGTCAGTCAGAGGGGGAGACGAACCATGAGAGATGACAGACTCTGAAAAACAAACTGAGGGGGCGCCTGGTTCACTCAGTGTGTTGGGCGACTGCCTTTGGCTCAGGTCATGATCCTAGAGTTCAAGGATCGAGTCCCGCATCGGGCTCCCTGCTCGGCAGGGAGTCTGCTTCTCCCTCTGACCCTCCCCCCTCTCATGCTCTCTCTATCTCATTCCCACTCTCAAATAAATAAATAAAATCTTTAAAAAAAAGAAAGAAAAAAGAAATACAAATTGAGGGTTCTGGTGGGGAGGGGTTAGCCTGGTGATGGGTATTAAAGAGGGCACGTTCTGCATGGAGCACTGGGTGTTATGCACAAACAATGAATCATGGAACACTACATCAAAAACTAATGATGTAATGTATGGTGATTAACATAACAATAAAAAATTTTAAAAATCAATTAAAAATAAAAGAAGCCATGACAACCACTCCCAGTGTGGGCCTATAAAAACCTCCTGTGAAATATGTCAGGACATTTCTCTCCTCACACCCCATTACATTGTCTGCACAAGGAGAACTCTAGGGACTCAGGAGAGGATGAAGCCAGGAGAGGGTAAGGAACCTGATTCCTCAAATGACCCCATGGGAAGCCATTCAGTCAGGAACTATGCTGTGGGTATTGAACTAACCCACATGAGCAAGAAGTAGGAAGCATTTTAAGTCACTGAAAATTTAGAGTTTACCTGTTACAGCAGCTAGAGTTAGCTTTTCATTAGGTCCTTTGGGACTCTGCTCACTGGGCGTCTGAAAATATGATAGTAAGCAACTTTAAACCTTTCTTTCTACCCCATTAAATCATAAAAAGGAACTTACACACACACACACACACACACACACACACACACACACACACACAAATGGCATGGGTGGGTGTGAGGAAATTTGGAAGCAAGGTAAACTTAGGAAAAATTAAAGGATATTTCTTAAAACAAAAGGTTTAGGGAAAGTTAGGAGGAAATAAACAGGGTCTTCTGAGAAAGAGGTGACTGATAAGTATACAAGTATATCTGCCCACCTACATGGTGAGAACATATGTGTCATTAATTCATTGGGAAGATGCCACAAATAAATACTGAACAAGAAGGAAAAAAATGACTTGAAATACTGGAAAATGAACCGTGTTGGCAAAAAGTAGTCTCACTATTAACCACCCCACATTTCTACTGCAGCTATTTGGTACCAAAAGTGTAAGAGGTATTTTTGCAAAGCACAAATACACAGGAAAGGAGAGAAAAAGCAGAATTTCTAATATAAGTGGGACAAGATAACAGGATAAGACCAAAAGGGATCATTTTCTTTTCCAGGATGCTAGGATTATTGGTAGAGGTCCCTTTAGTCATGCAGTAAATACTCAAAAAAGTTTTGCAAAGCTGAAAGAACAAGAGAAGAGTTTTCTTTCTTGGGAGCTGGGGATGTTGATGAAAAACAATGCTTTTGATCAAAAGGAAGGTCAGAGGAGAATATTTTAGCTGTGAATTTGCCAGAAAGAATATTTGCTTAGGCTAAGAAGTGAACAGGAATTTATCTTTACATACTGCAACATAAAAATGGCAGCCAAGATTTCCCACAATGAAAGCCTAAGAGAAAGGCTATAATTCAGGGCCTATACTCTGATGATTTGTTTATCAGAAGATGAAAAAGCATTGTAGTGGAGAGTCTTACTTTAAATACCTGCTCCAAGTAATTATTCAAGTATCTAATTATATTCCATTATATTTTAGATTAGATATAATCTTTTTTTCTTCTTTGGGATTTTTTAATTCTCCTCCACCTTTTTCATATAGACAAAAAGAAAATGTCGTCCAATGGCTATAATAAGAAAAGTATTGAGGCAAGAATAAACAAGTAGTATAATGAAGCTGTTAAGAAAGTCAACTCTAGAGCCAGAGAAATGGTTCAAATCCTAGCTCTGCCACTTACTGGCTATGTTGAACAAATGGCTTAATTTCTCTAAGCCAAGTTTTCCTTATTTATACAACATAGACAATACCTATCTGGGAGGGCAAAGTGCTTAGAAAAGTATTTCCTTATAACTGCCGGGTTTTTTTTTCTGCCAGGGGTTGGGGGAAGGAAAGGTAATTAACATTTACTGAAAATGGAAGAAATATCACACAGAGTAATAGAGTGTCAGAAATGCTGGCTGTTCCCCCAACTGTTTCTTCTCCTTTCTGGAAACACTGCTATACCATATTCCCCAGCCTCCCTTATAGCAAGATCTATCTACATGCAATTGAGTTCTGGCCAATGGAATAAAAGCAAAAGTGATATGTATGGTTTGCAAGTCTGAGCAATTAACATTTCCAAGTCTTTTTCCTTCCAATGCCCTGATGCATGCAGATGAGCATGGTGACCCTGCTGAAGAAGACTAGAGGTCTTGGAGGAATGCAAAGTTATGGAACTATCCTGTCCAGTATCATGAATGTAAGCGGTAGGGCCATATCCAGGTTAATCTTCTGCAAGGTTTTTGTTCTTTCCACCCTTCACAAAATACTGTAACATGGAAAATGTCTTTATTTTCCTCACTCTTCCTGGTTTCCTCACTTTTTAACCACTGGAACTTCAGTCTTTAAGTTAAAACTTCATTTTTTTTCTTCTGTATATCTAATTTGGGAGATCCAGGATGACCCCTATATCACATTCATCTCTTCTGCCTCATTCCGTCCACATATGTGTTCATGACCAGGAAAGAGTGCTCTTAACCCATCTGTTACAGGAGACACAGATTACTAGCAGTTTTCCAATTAGCCACCATATCAAAGATGGTGAATGGCAAAGCCAGAGGTAAGAAAAGAAAGGTAAAAACCCCACAAACCATCAGTGATTTCCAAAGTGGGGTATACACCTGAGGGGCAATGCAAAGCAAATCACTGGAATCCATAAAAATATTAGAACTTCTGTTTCATAATTTTTGCTTTATTTATCCCTTAGCTTTTTGCTGTATATATTTTACAAGTAGTAATATCAACATAGTAGTATATATGTATAACAATAAATTTTAGTGAGTATAGCCAAATTTTCTTCTGATAGTTTATAATAGAAAAAATAAATAAAGACTGATAAATCTAGGTAATAAATCTGGGCTCCCTCACAAGACTTAAGATACTGTGTTATGGAAAAATGAAAACAACAAAACTTACCGCATCTGTGTATACAGACATCTCCCTGCTTAACATATGAAATAGACTAATTCAATTAAAATCATATAAAAGCATGCTTTCACAAAAGATGAAATTCTTTAAATTAAAACTAATGTATTTTATATCTATGTCTTTGACTACAACAAGAAGAATCCAACAAGTTAAACTTGGCAGAAAATTTGGAACTATAAAGGGGAGTTTTCTGCTGAGAAGCTTAATTATTCAGGTTACCTTTATTTTTTAAGAAATAAATTGAAGTAACAGATGTCCTGTGTACCTTTCAGAAGAAACCTTGTAGCCAAAAGATTTAGTGCTTAGAGGGAAAATAATTAGAAGACCTACTTCTGAATAAGAAGAAGAAAGAGAACTAGGTAAAATAAACGGATGATTAAAAAAGCTAACATTATTTGAAAGGCTTTCTCTCTATTTACTGTTAATGTCCCACCGATATGAAATGACCATGGAAAGAGATGCTGAGTTGACTCAAGAAGACAAAGTGACCCAAGCTAAAGGAACTAAAAACTGTTTTCATAAAGGCTGTCAAAAGAAAATCTGCTTCTGCTGAAATTTCCATATGGCTCTGACCTGCACCCTTGAACAATAGGTCTTTTCTCTTATTAGTCTTAGCCTCCAATTTAAAAAAGGTCAGTTTTTCCATGTTCTCCTCCAACCTGACAGGGTCCACACTGGAAAATAATGAGGCTTATCATCGTGATCTCTTCTTATCAATCCAGAGCAGCTGAAGTTGGTTTAAACAAACAAAAAATCAATAGCATTTTATAACGTGGCAAAAATGATATTCCCATGGAACTTGTTTTTGATTCTTAGCAATCTAACACTCCCACCACCCATTGTGGAGATCCACATAAGTCTTAAATGAAATCAAGATGAAAATAGCAAGAATAAAGTTACGGATGAAATATGAATTTTCTCATAAATGCCACAAAAATCACCTCGAGGTGATTGTGTCTCCATGACACAATGTTCTTTTTCACCCAATTGGGTAGAGACAGAGAGAACAAACTTGCTAATCGGCCGGAATGTAAATGCTTCTGCGGGGACCTGCCTGCTGGAAATCTACCCCACTCCCTAAAGGACATACACCTCAAAATACAAAAATAAAAGCACATTCCAAATTATTTCTGTAAGTGTCCAAACAAATCAACTATGTGGAATTATTCTTTGAAATATCCAGCTCCCATCACAGTAAGCTGCAGATGCTTCCCATGCAATTAAAAGACAGTTATTCAGACAAACATGTCCCCGCCCCTATGTTGATTTCAGTAGGAAAACTAGAAAAAAGTTCCAAGAGCTTTCCTCCCAGGAGCTTCTCCTTGCAAACAAACCTCCAACACACCCCAAGATCCACCACCCCACCTCCACGCAGACCACCCACCCAAAGTGATCAGTCACACTGATTCGCCCTATACTACCTCCGCAAACCTTTTTGCTACAAATCTGGAGACCCCAGCCAGCAACCAACCTCCTTAGTTTCGCTTAGCGCGAAGCAGCCTCCTTGCTGGGAATCCGCTGTGCTGCAAAATGTTCTCATGCATCAGACTCCCTGACTGTTTCAGAAAGACTGAGCAGCCCACGTCCTCTTACCCTCACTTCCACACCTTTCATAAATAATAGAATATATATACACGAATCACAAAAAGAGAAAATGCAGGCAGGTTTTGAGCCCTCCTTTCCAGAAGGAGAGTGCGAGC
The DNA here is from genome assembly GCF_003265705.2 of Callorhinus ursinus. Classification (NCBI taxonomy): domain Eukaryota; kingdom Metazoa; phylum Chordata; class Mammalia; order Carnivora; family Otariidae; genus Callorhinus; species Callorhinus ursinus. The sequence goes on along the minus strand of NW_027397077.1, from coordinate 31,971,281 downwards.
TGGTGTCTGCGGGGTGCCTGGCGCACATCTCCTTGATATCTGGGTCCGAGGAGGAGACAAGGCAACTGTCTTTGCCATGCAAAAGAAACTGCAAATCCCCCCAAGTTACTGGAGATTATTACACCATCCCTACAAGTTCCCTGGGCAGAGCCTGGGTATACCTGGTACGTGTCACAAGAGCGGGGATCTGGATTCGCCGCTGTACCCCCAGCGTTTAGCACAGAGCCTGGCACACAGTGGGCACCACCAAAATCAGTGTCTGTTCCAACAGGGCTCCTTCCACCACCGCTACCGGCTCCTGCGCCCTTAGATCCTAAATCCCTTCAAACACCAGCCCAAGTTCCCCTTTCTCTTCCGTGGGCTCCACAGCTGGGCAATCGGAGCCCCGGGGTATCAACATCAGAAGGAAACTCTCGCCAGCGCGCACGGAGAGGGGGCAATAATAGCCTGAACCAGTTGGAGGAGGTGATTTTAACGATTCCTGGAGCATTACGCGCTCCAGGCTACTTGTTCTGTGGCTGCCTTGCAGCGCAACAAACTTATTTTCTGACTAAAAAGAAGGGTCGCCGTGGGGTGAAGGTGGCGTCGTCGGTGCCCTGCCTCCTCGCGGGTTCAGGGCGCTCAGTTCCAGCTGCGCCGACCCCGCCGGGCTGCCAGGCTCAAGGCAGTACGGCCCACAGACCCCGTCCAGCCCTGCAGGAGTGGGAGCCCCAAGTAGCCCCCTTTTACTCCGCAGCCTCCGAGGACCATGCTCTTTCCCAAAATCCGACAGCCGGAGCGCCCGGGGCAGCACGCGCCCAGACTGGAGCGGACCCTGCCAGCTCGCGCCTCACTTACCTCAGCACCTGAGCTCGGCGCCCGCTACAGCCTCCTAGCAAACGGCGTCGGCACAGCCCGAGGGTCCCGCGGTAGTGGCGAAAGCTTCCTACTTGCGACCAATCCCGGTGTTGAACCCCGTGCTGTGTCTGGTGCCGCGCTCTCCTCCCTCCCAGCGCTCGCGGCAGCTCAAAAAACCCGGCGCGGCAGAGTTCAGGCAGCCGGCTCCTCAGCCTCGAGGAGGCGGAGACGCGTGAAGAAGAGAAACGCGGGGCGGGCGGGAGCCGGCGCGCAGCCGGGCTGAGCATGCTCAGTGCGCGGCGGGAGGAGGTGCCCGCCCGGGTGCAGCACCTGCCCGGCCCAGCCCGGGAGAGAAGGTCCCCAGCCCCTGCGCGCAAAACTGGGGAAGGGTGCCTCACCTGAACCCGAAGCACCCGAAGACAACCCGTGCCGGTGTAGAGGACGTGCCGCTTATCGATGGGGAATATACAGCAGCGATGCCGCCTTCCTTTGCAATCCGAGTATAGGGGCACAAGGAGGCTCGAACTGTGCGGTACCCAAACCTCTGGCCTCTGTATACGGAGAATTCGAGGAACCTTGAAGGCGCCCTACGCAGGGAAACAAATGCTTCTGCTTTGGGGCTGAGAATTGCGGGCTACAGGAGAGTGTGGGTGGGGGGACAACAGTGAACTTGAGAAGCCGGAAGAGGGGGCTTTTGGAAGGTTTTACCTACTTGTCCTTAGGCGAAGGACAATGGCCAGACAGGCAGCGTTTTCGACCTGGACTCTCTCATACAGTGTGCTTTCAAGCTGGAATGTGTGTGTGGGAAAGGAAACGATTGAGATGAAATATGTACAAGATCAATCTGTGGTGTGTGGAGGGGGAGGCGCACATTGAAAGCTTTGTTATTCAAAGCATGTGCTTTGGAAAATGACGTTACCATGATCTTTCTACAGTGTGAATCTACTGTCTTTTTGCAGAAATGGCTGTCTTCGTCCCCAACTCCAAACCTCAGAGTAACCGTAGAGATTGGCAACAATGTCCCAGCCCCTCACAAATCCTGTGCAAAGTGAGTCTGACAGAGGAAAGTCAGCCGGGTCGAATTCATTGGCATGCATTTCCAGCAACCCCAAGTGAAGCCCAGGCTCCTCTCAAGGGAAAAAGCCCCAAGGGCTTTGCTGAACCCCAGTCTCCCTGTGCGTTGTCCAGCAGTTCAGAGCTACATAAACAGCTTCTGACCATTTCCACAATCATGTAAACATACACTGACATCTCCATTATGTGGAAAAGATGTTAACTGGAAAACTATTTTTAAACTACTGTAGTAAGCAACCAACTCCTACAAATACATGCAGCTGCCTTGTTCACACAGTTTTATGTTCTTTGTTTTTTTATTCCTATTCAGGCAGTGGGCAAATTCAGAAGTGTGTTGTGTATTGTGTGGTCAAAATTTTCACCACTTGAAATTCCATGGCTTTCCTTGTTGCTGAGATTAATGCTAAAGAAAGGAGTTTTTGCTATTGTTCCCCAGATTTCTTGCTGGCTTAAACTTGGAGAGAGGTTTTAAGTCTCCCTCCCCCTACCCACCTGGTGTATTTCTCTAATACAGGCACTTTCCCAAAACGGGAATGTTGGTAATGCAAGAATTTTCCGTGGTAAATAACTAGTTAAGATGAAATGTTTTTACTCACTCTGAAGGCTTTTGTGGTCCTGCCAGAACCATGACTTATAACATAATGACTTTTAGATTATTTTTCTGCACCTAGTCACTTAAAATTATACATATGATTTTCAGTAAAAATATATATAACAAAAAAACAAAATGCCTAGCCAGAAGTTCTCCAGATAATTTTCCTATGTATACATGCATACTCTTAATATGTTCAGCAAAAAAGTGATGCTTTAAACTCGAAATAAAATTTCAAAGAGAAAAGAATAAAGTAGGCTATCACATTCTACCAAAGGGACTACAAATTGAAGCAATTTTCAAAGTTTTATTAAGGTTTAGGGCAAAGCCCCTTAACAGTGTTTTCAAATTTCAAATTTAAATAGTTTTGTTTTCATTCTTTCCTTTTACCCTTCTTCTGTTTCTATTATAAGCTAGACATTGTATTCTAGTAGGTGCTACGAAACTAAAAATGACCAAAACTTAGTATCTGCTCCACAGTTTACCATGTAGTTGGAAAGACAGGCATTATGTATCAGGAGAGACAGATTTGGGTCGTCTTGAGGGGATGTCAGTTAAACATTATGATGAGAGGCAATTTTTTTCTTTTCATCAATGGGGCCACACAGATCAAATGTTAAGCTTGGTCAGCCCCTCTCCAACATTTTCCAAGAAGAGCCACATCCCCAGCATTTCCCTGAGAAGAACAGTGGTTAGTTTAAAATACAAGTAATTCAGTCCCTTTTTTCAAACCCACGGGAAAGACATGAAGCTCAACTGCCACCTCTGCCAAGAAAGAAAGCCTCTCATTGAAGCTCCCAAGATTGGGGAGTGTTCTTAGGAGAACCAGCCCTGCCAGGAGACAAGAATGGTTCATTTCGACAACAACGTCCTCACACTTGTGTCCCTGCATATCGGGGACCCTGCCTGTGTGTCAGTTTCTTGCTCAGGGAAGCTGTCATTAGGATTCTGTGGGGGGAAATGTTCCAAATGAATCAATTAATGCTGCCAGCAACAAGTTCAATACCACTACACTGAATCCCCCTGCTTTATATCAGTGCATGAATGAATTATTGGTGCTCATGTAATTTGCAAATAATCATCATTATAATGCAGTGGAAAATTTCTCCTGCCCAGGTAGCCTAGGTAGCATCTAAGCAGAGAGCTGCAAAACCTCTCCCTATTATGCCCCCTAAAATCATTACTTACACACATATGTGAGGTTTTACTTCCAGGTCTTTTAATATAAGACTAACTATGTGGACACAAGGTCACCTCTTACTCTCATTAAACCAATCTGAACAAAGTGTGATCATTCTTAAGGGGAATCAACACTGAAAATGCTTTTGACTTTTTGGAGACATGGGCAGAATACATCATCAGGTTAGATTCAGCATGCGACAGTTCTGAAAACCCCAGATAGGGCATCTATCGGCTCATGTTATTCCTTTCCCCCACATCTGGGGCAATGGGGGAGGGGCGGAGTAGGAATAGCTTTAATAAAGGAGAAGGAAAAAGGAAGAGCATTGCAGGAAAAGAAATTTGTCTCTTCTGACCACATCTAACTTGATTCCATTTTCTCCTTAAATCTGGCCTCCAGTGGGGATTTAAACAAACTCAAAAACACCACCTTCTTTGTCTAAATGACTTGAATAAGGTCATCCCATGGCAAGGGTGCCTCAATGAGATAAAAATGTACCTTAGTTTTGTAATTTTTGTTTAACGTATTAGGTGCCTGGATAGACCTTCAGGTACAAAGCACCGCTTCTAGCCGCACTTTTAAAACTACCTTCAAATTCACTCTAATCAAGTGGATAAAGCATTATTTTTTAAAGAATTATGTCATGAAGAGCTTTGTGTTCAGTGTTGTAACAGAGTATAATAAAACAGAGCTCAGATAAGGACTTTTAGATCAGCCTTCCAAAGCTTCCTTCTATGCAATTGTTTAAGGTGACTGATTGATGCTTGAGCTTCAAACTAAGGGCATCAGAATAATAATGGCCACATAGTGTGATAATGATAATTAGCACACAAAAGCACAGTTAATTGCCATGAAGGTTGTGACATAGACTGACAAACAGAGTCAAAGTAAACTAGAAGCCTGACACCCCAGCCAAGACTCCTTTATAAAGATGGCTGTGAGACTCCCACTGAATTTAAGCATAATGAAGTGGAATTAGGAATCAATCAGCTGTGCTCCCCTCCATTCTTTTTCCACATTTTATTAGATTCTTTACATAAAATACAAAAATCAAAGTTCAAGAAGTCCTTACTTTGCAAAAGTATTTAGTTGATTTTTGTTTGCAGTAGTTATGTTCTCTAAATTCTCTATGAACACTGAATTAGTGACTACTAAAACCACTGATCCTAGGAGAAATAGGTTCCTGTGAGCCTCTGATGCCAAGATTTTCATAAACCAATCAATACCAAACCTCATTTTATATGTGCTTCTGGTTAAAGACACCTTATTTAATATATAAATATTGTTGATTCATTAACATTGAACTCACAGCCAGCAGCAAACTCATGCCTGAACAAAGCTTATCCAGAGTATGTATTTTCACGCTAAGGCACAGCATGTGGCCTTCTTGCCCTTGGGAACATAAGACATACTTTGGGCCACTTTAAATAGTATGATAACCAATAAAAAGCACAAAAATTCAAAAAATGTGGCAGCAAACGGACTTCAAACGAGAGAATGCTTTACAATAGGAAACAGGAAGGCAGAGCGTCATCTTCAGGTATAAAACACCACTTATATCTTATCTCTGTAGATTTGTAGACTTCAGCGGGGAAAGTAGGCACCTCAGATTTTTCACGGCTCTATGTCCACAAATGACTGCAAAAGTGCCACAATTATTGACTTTGGGTTTACAAATAAATCTTACCAAGTAGACAAATTTGCAAATAAATTTCACATATGCAGATATGGAATCTGTGAATAATAAAGATGACTATACCAAATATCCCCTTTAAACGGCTAGCCACATTAGTCCATATGGTACGTGATTCAGTTCACAGAGACTCAATTTACACTCAATCATTTTAGGACCATGTTATTCTGAGGAAAAAGGTATATTTTGTACTATCAAAGACTGTCTTCTGCCAGCTTCCTCAAGTACGTTTTATATTAAAATCACATAGGATTTATCTGTTTATTATGACCACAGCCACTTTGTTTTGAATTCCAAAGTGGATCTTGGTGTTTTTGTTGTTCCTCAACATTATAATTCATACAGTTGTTCACAAAGTAAAATAATTTCAAAAACTGAGATAAAGTTAAGGATAAACAAAATGAAGCTTAGTGAACTGAAAAATGTGTCTTTTTAGGAACTGAGAAAACTGGAGTTCTGGTCTTGACCCCGGAACAATGTAATCTTAGATGAACATAAGACTGGCAACTATCTTTACAGAAAAGGCTAGGTGCAGAGGAAACAAATCCATGGGCTGAAATTAATGAGTCAGATTCTACTTACCAATTTTTTTGTTCTATTAAAAATATTTAGGAAGTAAATGGTTTGTATATGAATCCTTTACAAATATTGTTAACAATTCCAAAAATTAAAATAAAAACAAAAGCCAACAACAAATATTGTTAACAATTCAGGTTTAAGTTCTCAACCCATGTTAGGAATTTTTGTAAGATACCCCCCACCAATCCATGCTTTCTGGTATTCATGTCCTTATTTAATTCCTTTCCTTTTAACTGTTGGCTAGACTTATTGATTCACTATTATTGATTCACTAAAATGATGGATGTCACTTTCAACATTAGGTTACACAAAGACTGTGGCTTCTATCTTGAGTGCTCTCTCTCTCTCAGATTGCCAGCTTCCACATTGTGAAGAGCATCAGTCAGCCTAAAATGGTAAGACCCACATTGTGAATAACCAAGATCTGCCAGAATTCATGGGAATGAGTTCAGAGGTGGACCTGCTGAGTCTTACCAATGGCTGTGTAAGTAAGCTTGGAAGCAGATTCTCTAGTATCACTGAAGTGTTAAAATAATTGAATCACTAGCCAACACATTGATTTTGACTTCATGAGAAACACTCCCACTAAGAAGTACTGGATTGCAGGCCAAAAAAAAAAAAAAAAAAAATTGAACAATTAGTGTTTATTAGTTTAAGACCCTGTGTCTCACTGTAATTTGTTACATAGATAGCTAATTCACCCCACCCCCCAAGATATTCTGATTTAATAAGTTTGGGGTACAGCTTGGATACATGAGTTTTACAAACAAACCAAGTGATTCTAATGCATGTGGTTCCTTGACAAATATTTTTATAAACCCTGGTATTTGGAGATGAAAGAGTTACAAAGAAATTAGAGAGTTCATTACATCATATGTCTTTCATTTTGTCCTAAACAATTGATACTATATCCACATAAGCATGATTATATATTTTTTAAAATATTTTCATATTGTACATATTGTTTTAATATCATTTTCTTCATTTACAATATGTCCTGCAGTTTTTTTCCTATCACTAGTTTTCTATGCCCTAATTGTTTAAATCTGCTTGATATTTCATTTTAGAATATATGGCAAATTAATGAATTTTCAGTTGTTGAATATTAAATCATGTCTGTTTTGCCATGATAAATAAGTCTTTGATAAACATATTGAAGTTAAATTTTACCCACATCCTTAATTACTTCTTTAGAACAAATTCCTGGAATTTGAACTACCAGGTGAGAAAGTATTATGATTTTGCTCATTCTTAATTTTTACATTCTTTTGTGAATATAGCTATGATTTCCAAAAATTAAAGGTAGGTGAGAGCTCTAGATTACAATAAAGCAAATTACAATAAAAGAAGATTCAAGTCTAAATTCTGCACATGTAAAAACATAGCAAGCAGATATTTAAAAAAAATCATTCAAACTGAGCTCAGCCAAGTGCCAACTCTCTGTCCTACAGGCTCTCCAGCAGCACTTTGAATGGAAGATTCGCTAGAGGCAAATGCAACAGTATTGCAAGCGCAGGATTTAGTTAGCATTTTAATTGGAGTCAGGCAACAAAAATGCTCTGAAAGATACTCACAGAAATCATTGCAAGCATAAGCACAGGACACCATTCCCAGGAATATAAGCTATTGGGCACACTAGATTCTTACACCATGTTCTGCAGAGCAACACTCACGGCAATATTTCTAGTCAAACCCATATCTTGAGCACCACTCATTTCACCAGAGAATAATCACTGCTAACTTCAATTATGCCAATTAACAAAGCTTTTATCATTGATCTTAAATAAAGTTAATTGAATCTCACGTGGGTTTCTGATAAGAGGTTTTCGATGCTAACTACCTGCTTCTGGAATATATATCCTTGCTTAGGGAACTACAAATGTTAACCAACCCTGGCAAGAGGGTAGGTTAAAACCAATGCACACACACAGAGACACACATGGCCATTAGCCATACATCACACTATGCTAACATTTTTAAATAAATTGAATGCAACATGACAAAGTAATGCACATTTTTAATATTATGTTTATTTATTTTGCCAAAGTTTGTGTCAATTTACTTTTTAATTAGCAGTATATTTTCCCAGTTTTTTCCTTATTGCTAGTGAGGTCAAACGTTTTACATATGTTCATTTGTTATCTGCATCTTATGAAATGCCAGTTTGTGTTCTCTGTTCATTTACTTATTTGAGTGTTAATCTTTATCCTAGAGATTTGTTGAAGTTTTTGGTATATTTAAGATAAGATTTTATCTGTGCGAATATTTCCTTGTGTTTTCTTTTTAACTTTAGAAATATACATATATTTTACATTCTTGTATACTCAAATGTATTACTTTTTCTTTATGTTTCTCTTTTCCAGCTTTGTTAAGATATAATTGACACATAACATTGGGTAAATTTAAAGTATAGGACGTGATGTTTGGTAGATGGATGTATTGTGAAATGTTTACCACAGGAAGGGTAACACAATCATCACATCACAGAATTAAATTTTGTTGTTGTTGTTGTTATTGTTCTTATGGTGAGAGCATTTAAGATTCACTTTCTTTCTTCATTCTTTTTCATATTTTGTTTCTTTTGTTTTGCTCCTCTTACTGGATAATTTTGAATGTTTTTAAGTTTACTGATTCTTCCTTTGACTGGATCAATCTGCTGTTGAAGCTTTCTACTGAGTTCCCATCATCCACTTTATGTTTCAATTCCAAAATTTCTGTTTGGTTTTGTTTTATGTTTTCTATCTCTTTGTTGAATCTCTCACTTTGTTCTTGTATTGTTTTCTTGATTTATGTAAACTGTATATCTGTGTTCTCTTGTAGCTTCCATCTTTAGAACAATTACTTTAAATTTTTTGTTAGGTAATTTGTTTATGTCCACAACTTTGGGGTCAGTTACTGAAAGATTACTGTGTTCCTTTTGTGATACCATGTTTTCCTGATTCTAAATGGTCCCTGTAGCTTGCATAGTTGTCTGCACATTTGAAAAAGCAGTCACCTCTTCCAGACTTTATGGACTGATTTTGGTAAGGAAAGACCTTTACCTATGGTTTGGTCCATGCTGGAGCATGCTGTGACCCTGGTTCTAGTGATGCAGGGTGCTAAGAGTAGGGGTGTGTAGCTGCTGCAGGTATGGGGGACATAATGTCTCACTGGCTCAGGTCTTAAGGTCCATGACATCAACAGCCATTTGATTCTTAACAAGAGCTCCAGAGGTTCTGCAAAGGTGCAAGGGCTGTCAGATCCTCAGTGACACCTCTACTTCAAGCTGATAAGGACCAGGGCAGGCAGCTGTGGTTGCCAGAAACAGTCATGTGCTTGGCTGCACTGGCCACCTCCAGGTGCCTGTGTAGCAGAAGGGGCCTGCTGTAGACATACACGTAGTGGCAAGGACTGAGGCTCGGGGCAGGGACTGGGGCCAATTGTGGGAATGCTAGCAGCTCCAAGGGTCCTGGCCTTCAGCAGGCACTCCTGTTGCTACAGACTCTCACCACAGGCATGTGCAGAGCAGTGGAGGCTGGTGACAGCAGTCTGGTCAGCATCACGGATGTACACAGCTACAGGGCAAGCTAGGGGTTCACACACAGGGTTGGGATTCAGCTGTGGGGAGGTCTAGGTTGGGTCTTATAGATACAGCCACAGAGGTTCTACAGGGTGTTGGGGAGGGAGCAGAGAGAGATTTATGTAGCTAGTGTCTGTGGATGCAAAAACCTGTTGCACAAAAACCTCAGTGGCAAAATCATCAGGAGATGCATAGTGATTCTGCTGGCCACTGGTTTCTCCAGTGGCAAAAGCTTCTGGGGTCCTCTCCTGAGAGGAGCAAGGAACCATGGTCACTTCTTTTGTGTGGCTGATAATGGTAACCCCTGTCTTTCTTTCTTGTTCCCAGCTATCTTTACATGATTCAACTCAGCAGGTGAAACCAAAGTGGATCCAATCATGCAGTGCCCTCAAAGGCTAGGGGAACTGTTTGCTAACTCTATTCTCCCAGTCATAGATAAGCGAACTCTTTTGAGCTGGAGAATTCCCTCTTGGCACTGAGCAGTGCTGGCCTGGGAAATAAGTACAATGAAACTCTTTTTCCTAAATTTTTTGTACAACTATTCTCAGAGTTTTTATTCCACTGCATTTCTGAAGCTTCTTAAGTGGACTCCTGAGCTCTCCCAGAACTATTTTTGTTTGTGGATAGCTGTCTAATTGTTAATCTTTGTGGGGTCACAGAAATTGGAGCCCCCTACCCCACCATCTTGGTAACATCATTTCTTATCTTCAATGTCATATTTTTAAACTACCTAAGAGTTCCTGGGTGGCTCAGTCAGTTAAACATCTGCCTTTGGCTTAGGTCATGATCCCAGGGTCCCCAGGATCAAACCCCACTCCAGGATCTCTGCTCCAGGCTCCCTGTTCAGCAGGGAGTCTGCTTCTCCCTCTCTCTCTGCTCCTCCCCCGTTTATGCTCTCTCTCTCTCTTTCTCTCTCTTTCTTGCTCACTCTCTCTCTCAAATAAATAAATAAAATCTTAAAAAAAAACTACCTAGAAAAACAGGCATATGGAAGGTGAAATTACTTTTAAGTAATTTTAAATAATTAAAACACACACATTTAAAGTCTCTAGAAGCGGTTTTAAGGGATGACATCAAATAAAGAAACATGTATTCAGGAAAATCTAGTAAAACTCAGAACAGAGAGTCTACATTTCAATCATGATATCTACCCCCAAACCCCCACCCACCCCTGCTGGGATTCAGATTAACAGAAACTCCACTCCAGATGGGGTTAAGAACATAGGACTCCCTCCTCCCCATCCCCAGCTCCTGGTAAAGAGATATGGTATCTTAACGGGAGGGGCAAGCCTTTAGCATTTATCTTATTCCCAACTACCTATTGCAGTAGCTAAATGGCAGGTGAGTATGGCTAAGAAGTCAGGGTTACTTTATTCTACTCTGCCCTCACTCATAGAGCAGAGGCTCTACCTCTGGCATGACGGGTTGAAAATACTAGGGACCCTATCATTCTTGCCCTAATACATTTGTAGAGTGGAGTTTCCATGTCAAAACAATTAAGTCTAGAATACCAGTGGCTAATGCCCCCCACCCAGAACTCTCCAAAATCTAGGGGATCACTCAGAGATAATCACACCACTGTCCCCACAATCATTTCCAAAGCCAAGGCTCAGATTTTGCCCAGGTGAAGAAGTAAACCATACAAACAGACTGCTTCTATACTCTGGGGAAACAAACACACAAAAGGCAAAGACAACATTGAGTTTATTTGAAAGAGTATGAGGAAGTTCAATTCTAAGGGTGCTCTCAAAAATAGTGAAGTTTTGGTAGAAAGCCAATAAGAGGAGGTTGGTTGCTTCATGAGGGGTATTAGGTAAATCAGAAGCCAGTAAGTTTACCAGAAAAAGACAGCAAAGAAGAGCCTTGGGTAGGAACAAAGCTCAACACTGACCTCAAAATTTACCCTAGTAAAGGAACCCAGATTTAATTGGATCAGTCTCAATCTAGGGAGCAATTATGTTCTACTGTGTTGTTAAAAACAATAGAAAAATGAGCTGATAATTAGAGCTTAGCAGCTAGATGTGATCGGGGGAAAGAGAGACTGCAAAAAGCCTTCCTAAGACCACTGTCATCCCAGGGTAACTGTGCATGCCAGGCCTGTGCCCTCTGAGGAGCAAAATAGAGGCTTCACACTGCAGAAGAAATGGGACTTCATCATAATAATAGTCCAATGAGTGACTAAACAAATAAACAAGAAAACAATAATCACAAACACCTGAGGCAAAAGGGGACCTTCCAGAGATGTTACAATACATTATTTTAAATATCCAGTTTTCAGGGGTGCCTGGCTGGGTCAGTTGGTTGAGCATACAACTCTTGATCTAGGGATTATGAGTTTGAGCCCCATGTTGGGTATACAAATCACTTTAAAAAATGAAAAAAAAATCTTTAAAATATTGAGTTTTCAAATAAAATATGACACACAAAGAATCACTAATATGTGACCCATAAAACAAAAAGGAAAAAAAAAGGCAAGCAATAGAAAGTGCCCGTGAAAGTGACCAGATGTCAGATTTGACAGAAAAAGACTTCAGAGTAGCCATTATGAACATGCTCAAAGGACTAAAGGAAAACATGACTAAAGAAGTAAACTAAGGCATGAGGACAATGTTGCATCAAATAGAGGATGTCAATAAAGAGAAAGAAATTATAAAAAAGAACCAAATGGAATTTCTGGAGTTGAAAATCTATGTATGAATGTTCAGAGTTTATTATTATAAATAATAATTTATAATAGCCAAAAAAGGTGAAACAACTTTAATGCCCATTAAATAATGAATAAGTAAACAAAATGTGGTAGATCCATACAATTAAATATTATTTGGCCATATAAAGTAATGAAGTAATGATATGATACAATATAAATGAACCTTGAAAACATGCTAATTTAAAGAAACTAGTCACAAAAGACCACATAGTATATGATTCCATTCACATGAAATGCCAGAACAGGAAAACCTACAAAGAAAGTAAATTAGTGGTTGTTTAGGGCTGGGTTTGGGGGTAATGGTTAGGAGGATGGGGCTGGAAAAGGGGGTAATGGTTAAAGATTAAAGGATTTGGGGCACCTGGGTGGCTCAGTTGGTTGGACGACTGCCTTCGGCTCAGGTCATGATCCTGGAGTCCTGGGATCAAGCCCCGCATCAGGTTCCCTGCTGAGCGGGGAGTCTGCTTCTCCTTCTGACCCTCCCCCCTCTCATGTGTGCTCTCTCTCTCTCATTCTCTCTCTTTCAAATAAGTAAAAATAAAAAAATATTTTAAAAAAAAGATTAAAGGATTTATTTGAGGGATGATGAAAGTGTTCTAAAACTGATTTTGGTGATGTTGGCACAGTTCTGTAAATACACTAAAAAACAAAGGCATGGTATGTGAACTATATTGCAATAAAGCTGTTACCAAAAAAAACCTTTATTCTCGTATCAAGGGAACATAAAATCCTACCTATATTTTTTCCTACTATATTTATGCTTTTATTTAAAAAATACTTATGTTTGGGGCACCTGGGTGGCTCAGTCGGTTAAGCATCTGACTTGATCTCAGCTCAGGTCTCGATCTCAGGATCGTGAGTTCAAGCTCCGTGTTGAGCTCACAACCAGTGTGGAACCTATTAAAAAAAAATTAACACCTAAAAAATAAAAAAAGGCTTGTCTTTAATTCATCTAGCATTAATTTCAGTTTATGGGTGATTTTTAATTTTTAAGCTATTGTTTTTATTTACCAAAAATAAATAAACTTTAGCCAGTTGTTTCCATATCATTGTAGATGCTAGTTCAGCTGTAATGTTATCAATTCTACTTTTGCCAAAGAAATTATGTGAAATAAAATGCTAATTAAGAGAGCACAATTAAGATGCTAAAGAAAATAACTTTGAGATATAGCACTTGGTTGGAAACATTTAACTTAAAGATCCTGCTTTGGGGAAGAATAAATATGAAATAAAAGGGTGACTAACCCTTTGGGGAAAAAAATCTTTCTGTGAGAGCGAACTGATAAAAGAGCAGGAGGGGCAGCAGACAGGGTGCGGTATCAGGCAATAAGGCATTTGCTGTTGAAACAAACATAACACCAAGTCATGCATATTCTATTTTTCTAACAAATCTGTTCTTCAGGAAATCTGAAATGCTAATTTGTTTTTTTGATAAAATATGACATGTATTTAGTTAAATATACATATGGATTGTTTATTCATTATATTCTGAGAGACATATACTAGTATTATTCTTACTGATTATTGTACCTATTTTAATATTTGTTAGGATAAGTAATCATTTATATTCTTTTCTCACTGTAGGTTCTGACTATTTTTCTTAGCTGATTCTTCTGAGTATATATTAGAATGATTTTGTCAGATTAAAAGTTATTACTGGTATTTTTATTTGGATTGTATAAAGTATTAAAAATGATAATTATACTGATGCACATTTATTAAGTGCTTTAGATGTGCTAGGAAACAAGCATAATCATTACATGCCCTATAGCCCTGATCTTTATAAGACCTCCATGACATAGGTAGTGTGGGTTTTTGAACTTTTTAAATTGTGAAATAAACACATAGAGAAAAGTACATAAACATAAATGCAGAGATCAATAAATTGTTACAAAGTGGACGTCTATAAAACCAGTAAGTATATCAAGAACTAGAATATTGCCAGCATCCCAAAAGATCCCAGTACTCCCTTGCAATTACTACTCTTCCCTCTTCCCTAAAGATAATCACGTTCCTGACTGCTAACAATCATTATGTAATGTTATATTTAAGGTATGTTACTTGCAATTAGTATATAGTTGGATTTTACTTTATTTTTTAAATTCCAGTTTGATAATCTCTATCTTTTAGGTAGAATAATTTTTCCATTTAAACAAAACTACTGATATATTTATGTTTAAATCCACCACATTATTTGTTCTGCTTCCTGTATATTCTTTCCTTCCCCCATCTTGCCTTCTTTTGGGAAATTAGTTGTTTTTATCAATCAATTTCCTTCTCTATTGGTTTGATATTTCCCCACTCTTTTAGCCACATTTTGGAAGCTACCCTAGAAATTACAAGTGCATGCCTGATTTATGAAGTTTATGTTCCTTGGAACATTTAGCATTTTTCAGTAATTTATGAACCTTAGAACATTAAACTCCATTTTTTCCACTCCAAACTTATTGCTATTAGTATTGTGATTTTTAATTCTCTCCTCTACCTAAATACTATTTAAGTATTTCCCCATATATCTATCTAATCCACTAAGGCACTATAACTACTATTATACACAGTTATTACTCAATGATATTTATCCCCATATTTACCATTTCAGTCTCTTCATCTTTCCTGCATCTCTTATCTTTTACCTGGATTCATTTGGAATTTCCTATACTGGAGATCTGCTGTTAATGAGTTCTCTCATATATTGCTTGTCTGAAAATGTCCTTATTTATTTACCTGTAAATAATATATCGGCTACACTTAAGGTTCTATCAGTTACCTATTGCTCTATAAAACAATCATTCAAAAACTTACAGGCTTAAAATAACACTTTCATTTGGCTCAGATTCTGAGTGTCAGCAATTTGGATTTTTCTTCTACTGCTCCTGACAAGATAACTATGTGCTCAAAGTCACTCTAGAAGGTTGACTGGGGATGGCTGTTTTAAGGTGACCTCTTCCTCATGTGGTGTTATAAGTGAGACATTGGTTGGACATCCATCATGTGGTTTCTCATTCTCAAGGAGGCTAGCCGTGGCTTCTTACTCATTCTTATACAGTGAAGGTACATGGCTTCTTAAAGTCTTACTTGGAATTCTTTTGCTTAACTGAAAGGGTCTACTATCACCTTCTTAAATCTCTCTGAGATCTTAGTAAAGGATCTTAGAGCCACACTAGTGATTTGATCTTTGCTCTGAGGCAAATTCTTTGAGAATATTTTGCTGGCTAGAAGAATAGAGGATGAGAAACAGTTTTGTTTTCCAAACTGGAAAGTCCTGAGCCCTCTATATTTTTTCTACATTTTGCTTGCAAATTGACACATTCAACATTCTGTGACACGCTGCCTTAAGTAGCTACACAAATTCATTTAGGTACATTTTCCAAGTCACTCCAAATTATAGTGTCACTTGCCACTGAATGACATAGGTCATCCCTTTTATAGCTTCCTATAGATGTTTCCTCCTTTCCTTTAAGGTTATACTATGTATTTCCTCCCCCATTCCACAGCCTTCACTCAATACCAAATTCAGAAGCTACTGGCACATGTTTTATGTTTTTATTTTAGCAGCTGCTTACTTTTAGTATCAATTTCTGTATCATTTATCTGTTATTCTGTTATCAGTTATCTGTTGTTGCTTAATAAACTACCTCCAAAGTTTAGTGCCTTGAAATGACAATTCATTTGCTCATGATTCTGTGGCTCAGCAATCTAAGCTATATTTAGCTAGGTGGTTTTTGCCCCTGAAATGACTTAAGCAGCTGCAATCAACTGATTGTTCAATTGGGAATGGATAGTCACATGTCTAATAGTTGGTGCTGGCTGTTCATTGGGCTTCTCTTCATATGGCCTCTAATCCTTGTGGAGGCTAACCCCAGCCTATTCACATGGTAGACAATAGGGCTACTTAGACAAGAGGTCTACGCTTAGAAATTCCACATCAAAACTCCTTCCATATTCCTACTAGTCAAAACAAATGGACTTATTAGTCCAAATTAAAGAGAATGAAGCAATATACTTCACTTCTTGACAGAAGGATCAACAGGGTCACCCTGAAAAATGGCTTTCATTCAGGGATGGAAAGAATTTCTGGCTATACATGTATTTATTTGCTTTCTACCAGATAATTGGTAGAGCCTCTGAAATCTGAGACTTAATATTTTTCTAAGTCTTGTAAAACTCTTTTTACATCACATCTTCAAATATTGCTTCTGCATGATTCTTTATTATATGGGTTCCTTTTGAACTCCAATTACCCATATGTTAGACCCTCTTACTCTATTTCCCACACTTATTAGACTCCTTTCTGGTCTCTTTCTCTGTGTGTGTGTGTGTGTGTGTGTCTCTTTATATTGAGACTGGATATTTCCTTCTAATCTATATTTTAGTTTACTATTTTTCTCTACAAATATTTCTAATCTGCTTTCATACTCATCCAATGAGTTTTGTAACTCCAATTGTATTTTCAGTTCACTAACTGCTCTAACAAAGTTGTCAATCTTATCTTTCTTGAATTTAATAACCTTAATTATTTTAACATCTGGTTCTAATAGCTCCATTATCCAGAACTCTTATGAATCAGTTTCTATTTCTATGGCCTGCTCTCTTGCTTTCCATCCATGTCGTCTTTTCTTATCATGTGCCTGGTTATTTTTTATTCAGTATTAGACATTTTATATGAAAAGTTTTAGAAATAATTTGAGGCCAAGGATGATATGGTGTTCTCCATATAGTATTTATGCTTGATTCTGGTGGGTGGCTAGAGCCATTAGCAAACTCAGTATAATGTGATCCTATTGTAGGTATTCCAGCTTGTTACTATTACTAGAGGATAGCCCTACATGATCCTAAGCCATAGCATGAAAGTTTTACCAAGGGACCTTTTTCCGGAGACTAGGTCCTCCTTGTCCTATTAGGCCCTTAAAGGGCTTAAAGGCTGCTCATTTTCCCTGTCTTTTAGAACCTCTTCCAGATAAGGAATAGCCTTTAAGAAACAGCAAACTCAAGTCCATGTTTACCACCTTGACTTTCCTTCTTCTTAAAGATCTTCACTGCCTTCTTAGCTCTCTGATGCCTGCAAGCAGATTTTTTTTAAAAAGACTTTATTCAATTTGTTATCAGTGGTAAAGATTGTCTGAAAAACCTACTTTTCCCTTCCCAAAAGTGGATGTTTCAGTACTTCCTATTATTATCCGCTTTTACTGATAAGGAACTTAACAATGTTCACATATCTAACAAATGAAAGACTGAGAGAAAGTGACATGTTTATAGTACTAGGCTTTCCAGGTCAGTAATGTTTGATTACTTTGCAATTACAGATATTTATAAAAAAGAAAGAAAAAGGCAACATCTGCCAAGAACTTTATTCTTATAATTCAGTTCAATTAATATTTATTAAACACTTATTATGTGCTAAGCACACAATAAAGCAATGGGAAGCAATGATATACCCACAAGTGGCATAAATAGAACCC
The DNA here is from genome assembly GCF_003265705.2 of Callorhinus ursinus. NCBI lineage: Eukaryota > Metazoa > Chordata > Mammalia > Carnivora > Otariidae > Callorhinus > Callorhinus ursinus. Next base: position 31,953,601 of record NW_027397077.1, on the reverse strand, counting down.
TCTCAGTTATCAATCTAAGAAATGAGTGGTTGGAGAAAGTGATTATGGTTTATAAACACAGGTGGTATTTCACTTTAGCATGTGCCATGTAAGAATAGTTGTCTGGATCAAATGGCAATTCTATAGAATAAACATATATTTATATCCAAACATATCTACTCATTTACCTACCTGAAAAATGAAAAATACTTGCTTTCTGAGCCTATAATTCAGTGTCTCTCCAAATGTGGTTAAGGTTCCCTGTATGAGAACTGCATGTAGGTTCTTGTTAAAAATCAGACTGCTGGATCCAACCCAGTTCAACAAAGTATAATTCTCTTTTATCAGGCCCTTGTAAGATATGAAAGCACCCAATGATTTTCATGCACATTAAATATTGATATCTGCAACCTTAAATATATAGGTGTTTTCTTAAGTCTCTTACAAAGAACTCTTGTAACTTATTCATTCATTCATTCATGGACATTTTACCCTTCTCAGGACTTCAATTACCATCTATATTTAGATAAATATCAAACCTCCATTTTTAAACTAAACATTTCTCTTGAGAACTGAACCTCAATGTCCCATTTGCTTTCTGAAGAAATCCATGTGGATGTTCCATATGTGATAATGTCCAAAACTTACCAAATTTTTTTACTAACCTCCTATCTCACCCACCATTTATTCATACTCCTCTGTTGCCCTCAGGATGATGAGCTTTACTGGTCACCATGTTGACCAAGACCAAAACATGATCTTTATCTTTGACTCCTCTCATCTCTGTGATTTCATTCAGTAATTTGATGAAATTAAAAGTCTGGTTCAGTAGACTTCATCAGATATGTCCCAAATCAAACCTATTCTTTCCATGTTCATTGATGTAATACTGGCTCTAGATTTCTCTTGGCTAGGTAATAGTTAACACTTAATAAAAACAAACAAAAACTTCTCTCAGCTTTATAGTTCTTGAATCTGTGACCACTGGACCAGAATCACCTGGGATAATAGTTAAAAATTCATCTGGGCCCTACCTCATATCTATTAAATTTTAGTTATGAGAGTGGAGCCAGGAGTCTTTTAAAAATGAAGGGGGGGGAATCAGAGGGGGAGACAAACCATGAGAGACTATGGACTCTGAGAAACAAACTGAGGGTTCTAGAGGGGAGGGGCATGGGGGGATGGGTTAGCCTGGTGATGGGTATTGAAGAGGGCATGAATTGAATGGAGCCCTAGATGTTATACACAAACAATGAATCATGGAACACTACATCAAAAACTAATGATGTAATGTATGGCGATTCATATAATAAAATAAAATTAAAAAAAATAAATATCTCCAGGCAATTATCATGCAAATGTACATTTGAGAGCCTCTGCTTGTAGAACTGGACACTTTTCTTAAAGACAGCATTAGAGGGGTTAAATGTAGGGCAACTGAATAGTCAAAAATAGAAGAATTGTGGAACACATTAAAAGAATTCAGATGTGAGAGAAATCAGAGAGATAATATAACCCCAATGCTTTACTGCACAGAGGAAAAGCTGAGACAAACAAGGTCACCCAGCTGGTTAGTGACAGACTCAGGAGAGGAAGCCAGAACAGGTGGCCTCCAATCAAGCACTCTCCATTTTACCATGCTGCTGCTGCCTCTTCAATATATTCAAAACTAGAGATTATTTTAGGAAAATTATTTAGACAAACTAGAATTTGGATAACCAGCCAATGTAAAATATATATCTTGTTCATGTTTTTTTTTTTGTAAAAAAAAGTATATCAGCCATTTACTTAAGCATTTCATGGTTAAGATTTCTAAATGCTTCTAAAGAAGATCAGTGCATATTTCTTATTAAAGGAAAATGTTCTTTGTAGGTTTTTCAATGTAACCCACAAATATATTTGCAATCACTTTAGTTATAAGGCAAGACTTTGAACTGGAAGGCCCTAAAGCTTTTCCAAACAAAGAAAGCAAAGAAATTTTAATTGAGATTTAGATTTTAAGAAGTCATCTACCTAAGAAATCTTTAAGGAATATACTTGTTTAACTTCATTATAGAGTTCTGAACTTGAAATTGTGGTTGGAAAAAAAGTCACACTTTCTTTCCAATTATTAAAGAGACATGTATTTCAGAAAAGAGATGTTTAAATGCCTTATTAAAACTTGTTCAAAATGTCTTGCATAAACAGAAAAAAGTTTTGAACTTGGGGAAAACAGTTTCAGGAAGATTTGTGAAACTCGGACTACATTAGCACTCTAAATTGTCTTTGAAAATTTTTTTCAGCACTGAATAGTCATTTAGTAGGCAGAATGTGGGAGCCCAGGGCTAAGGTTGGGGCCTTCTCAGTGTTCCTTCCCAACCAATGTCCTTGTGGTACCCAAACTCAGCCTTATATCTGTGGTTGTCTCATGCAGAGAAGTGTTTCTTACCATCCCCCAGCAGTTTCATATCTTTGCTTTCTATCAATACAAGATTCTGTGTGAAAGGGTTTCCTACCATCCCCCATTTGTTCCTAACCCTTTCCCCTGAAACATCTTTGTCAGGTTCCAGGAAGCTGGAGATTTTATATCCCTATCACCACAGATTAGGGCTTTTTTACTTGGGGGAAGAAAGAGTCTGGAAGTGTGAAGCAGATTTTCTTCCTGTGTGCCATTTAAAGTTCCCTGTCTAGTCTTTGTTTTGTCCACAATTTCTCTTATGAGCACTCAAGCAAGATCTGAGGAAAAGAACTTTCAGGGAGCAGACTCCCATTAAGATTGGGGCCAAAATGGGGGAGGAGCGAGATGGCAGAGGAGTAGGAGACCTAAATTTCATCTGGTCACAGGAATTCAGCTGGATAGTTATCAAACCATTCTGAACACCTACAAACTCAACAGGAGATTGAAAAAAAAAGAATAGCAGCAATTCTATGAACAGAAAAGCGACTACTTTCTGGAAGGTAGGACGTGTGGAGAAGTGAATCTGAGGTGGAAATACTGGAAGATGGACTGCAGGGGGAGGGAGCCTCCCTCAGCCAGCTACTGTCAAGTGATAGAGCAGCAGAACACAAAATTGGAACTTTTAGAAGTTGGTTCTGCTGAGGGATGTAGCTCCAGTGGCTAAGTGGGGGGAGGGGGAACCTTGCTGGGACAGTGTGGCCTCAGGACCCTCGGGGTCACAGAAAGATCGGGGGTACCTGAGTGTGGCAGAGCTCCCAGGTATTGGAGCAGGGAAGCCGGCTGCAAAGACAGAGCTAAGGAGTTGGCTTTCAGTTTGGGGTTGCCATCAATTGTGATCCGCAGCATAGTCAGGCCACTGTTCTTCCGGCAGGGACCCAACAATGGGCAGATACAGGGAGATTCCCATTCCTTCCCCGGGAGGAGTGGCATGGGAGTGCAGTGCAGGAATCTGCTGGGTTTGGAGACTCCAAATGGGGTCATGTGCCAAAGATAGAAATGGTCGGTCACAGGCTGGGTGAGCATGGAGTGCAGCCAGAAGACGGGGAGACAGGAGTGATTGACCACTTTTCTCTAGGGGCTCACTGAGGAGTGGGGCCCTGAGTTCTCGGCTTCTCTGGGGTCAGAGATTGGGAGGCCCCTATTTTCATTCTCATCCTCCAAAGCTATACAGAGAGCTTTCAGGTAACAAAGCTACTGAGAGCAAACCCAAGCAAATTACTTAGCCTGACCCAGAAAGGGCGGGGCAATTCCGCCTCCGGCAAAGACGTTTGACAATCACTGCAACAGGCCCCTCCCCCAGGACATCCAGCCAAGACCTAGTTTACCATCAATGAGAACTGCAAAACTCCAGCGCTAGGGGAATACAGCACTTAGAATTCATGGCTTTTTCCCCATGATTCTTTAGTCTTTCACAATTAGTTTTTTAAATTTTCTTTTTTCTTTTTCTTTTTTTTTTTAATTTTTCTTCTTTCCGTTTACAAGCAACATCTTATCAATTCCTTTTTTAATTTTCATTTTACATTCATATTCTATTCCTTCATTAATTTAACCTTATTTTTGGTATATATATATAAGTTTTTCTTTCTTTAAAATTTTGGGATATAGTTTCTTCTAACAGAACAAAATATACCCTGAATCTAGTGTATGGCTTGTTCTAGTGTCCCGCCTGATCATATTCTCTACTTTTTAAAAAATTTTTCTTCTTTCTTTTTTCAACCAACTTATCTTATCAATTCCTTTTTTAAAATCTTTTTAAATTTTCATCTTTACAGTCATATTCCATCCCTTCAATGTATCTTCCCTTATTTTGGTGTATATATAAGTTTTCCTTTCTTTAAAATTTTGGGAGGCAGTTTCTTCTAAGAGACCAAAATACACCCAAAATCTAGTGTGTGGCTCTGTTCTATTCACCAGCCTGATCATATTCTTTTTTTTTTTCCTTTCTTTCTTTCCCCCTGGATTTGGGTCTCTTCTGATTTGTTTAGTGTATATTTTTCTGGGGTCATTGTTACCCTTTTATCATTTTGTTCTCTCATTCATCTATTCCCCTCTGGACAAATAGACAAGAAGGAAAAACTCACCTAAAAAAAAAAAAAAAGAACAACAGGCAGTACCGACTGCCAGTGACCTAATCAATACAGACATTAGTACGATGTCGGACAAGAGTTCAGAATGACAATTATAAAGATACTAACTGGGCTTGAAAAAAGCATGGAAGATACTAGAGAATCCCTTTCTGGAGAAATAAAGGAACTAAAGTTTAACCAAGTTGAAATAAAAAAGGCTATTAATGAGGTGCAACCAAAAATGGAGGCTCTAACTGCTAGGATAAATGACGCAGAAGAGAGAATTAGTGTTATAGAAGACCAAATGATACAGAATAAAGAAGCTGAGAAAAAGAGAGATAAACAACTACTGTATCATGAAGGGAGAATTCGAGAATAAGTCATATCACAAGATGAAACAATATTAGAATAATTGGGATTCCAGAAGAAGAAGAAAGAGAGAGGGGGTCAGAAGGTACATTGGAGGAAATTATAGCAGAGAAGTTCCCTAATGTGGGGAATGAAACAGGCATTAAAATCCAGGAGACAGAGAGAACCCCTTTCAAAATCAATAAAAATAGGTCAACACCCCGATATTTAGTGGTAAAACTTATAAGCCTCAGAGACAAAGAGAAAATCCTGAAAGCAGCTCGGGATAAGAGGTCTGTAACCTACAATACGGAAATATTAGATTGGCAACACACCTATCCACAGGACCTGGCAGGCCAAAAAGGACAGGCATGATATATTCAGAGCACTAAATGAGAAAAATATGCAGCCAATAATACCATATCCAGCTAGGCTGTCATTGAAAATACAAGGAGAGAAAAAAGCTTCCAGGACAAACAAAACCTAAAAGAATATGCAAACACGAAACCAGACCTACAAGAAATATTGAACAGGGTCCTCTAAGCAAAGAGAGAGCCTAAAAGTAACATAGACCAGAAAGGAACACAGACAATATACAGTAACAGTCACCTTACAGGCAATACAATGGCACAAAATTCATATCCTTCAATAGTTACCCTGAATGTATATGGGCTAAATTCTCAAATCAAAAGACAAAGGGTATCAGATTGGATTAAAAAAACCAAGACACATAAATATACTGTCTTCAAGAAACTCATTTTAGACCCAAAGACACTCCCACATTGAAAGTGAGGGGTGGAAAACCATTACCATGCTAATGGACACCAAAACAAAGGTGGGGTGGCAATTCTTATATCAGACAAATTAGATTTTAAACTGAACACTATAATAAGAGATGAGGAAGGACACTATATCCTACTTAAAGGGTCTATCCAAAAAGAAGATCTAACAATTTTAAATATCTATTCCCCTACGTAGGAGCAGCCAATTATATAAGCCAATTAATAACAAAATCAAAGAAACACATCAACAATAATACAAAAATAGTAGGGGATTTTCAAACCCCCTCACTGAAATGGACTGATCATCTAAGCAAAAGATCAACAAGGAAATAAAGGCTTTAAATGACACACTGGATGAGATGGACTTCTTAGATATATTCAGAACATTCACCCCAAAGCAACAGAATACACATTCTTCTCTAGTGCCCATGGAACATTCTCCAGAATTGATCACATCCTAGGTCACAAATCAGGTCTCAAACAGTACCAAAAGATTGGGATCATTCCCTGCATATTTTCAGACCACAGTGCTTTGCAACTAGAACTCAATCACAAGAGGAAAGTCAGAAAGAACTCAAATACATCGAGATTAAAGAGCATCCTACTAAAGAATGAATTGGTCAACCAAGAAATTAAAGAATTTAGAAAACTCATGGAAACAAACGAAAATGAAAGCACAACTGTTCAAAATCTTTGGGATGCAGCAAAGGCAGTCCTAAGAGGAAAGTATATAGCAATACAAGCCTTCCTCAAGAAACAAGAAAGGGCTCAAATACACAACCTAACCCTACACCTAAAGGAGCTGAAGAAAGAACAGCAAGTAAAGCCTAAACCCAGCAGGAGAAGAGAAATAATAAAGATCAGAGCAGAAATCAATGAACTAGAAACCAAAAGAACAGTAGAACAGATCAACGAACCTAGGAGCTGGTTCTCTGAAAGAATCAATAAGATTGATAAACCCCGGGCCAGACTTATTCAAAAGAAATATCCCTGATGAACATGGATGCAAAAATTCTCACCAAAATACTAGCCAATAAGACCCAACAGTACATTAAAAGGTTTATTCAGCATGACCAAGTGGGATTTACTCCTGGGCTGTGAGGTTGGTTCAAGATCTGCAAATCAATCAATGTGATACAATACATTAATAAAAGAAAGAATAAGAACCATATGATCCTCTCAATAGATGCAGAAAAAGTATTTGACAAAGTACAGCATCTTTTCTTAATTTAAACTCTTCACAGTGTTGGTATAGAGGGTACATACCTCAATATCATAAAAACAATCTAGGAAAAACCCACAGAGAATATCATTCTCAATGGGGAGGAACTGAGAGTTTTTCCCCTAAGGTCAGGAAAATGGCAGGGATGTCCCCTATCACCACTACTATTCAACATAGTACTAGAAGTCCTAGCCTCAGCAATCAGCCAACAAAAAGAAATAAAAGGCATCTGAATCGCCAAAGAAGAAGTCAAATGCTCACTCTTTGCTGATGATATGATACTTTATGTGGAAAACCCAGACTCACCCCAAACCTGCTAGAACTCATACAGGAATTCAGTAAAGTGGCAGGATATAAAATCAATACACAGAAATCAGTGGCATTTCTATACACCAACAAGACAGAAGAAAGAGAAATTAAGGAATCATATCATTTACAATTGCACCAAAAATCATAAGATACCCAGGAATAAATCTAATCAAAGAGGCAAAGAATCTATACTCAGAAAACTATAAAATACTCATGAAAGAAATTGAGAAAGACACAAAGAAATGGAAAAACATTCCCTGCTCATGGATTGAAAGAACAAATATTGTGAAAATGTCTATGCTACCTAGAGCAATCTACACATTTAATGGAATCCTTATCAAAATACCATCCACTTTTTTCTAAGAAATGGAGCAAATAATCCTAAAATTTGTATGGAACCAGAAAAGACCCCAAATAGCCAGAAGAATGTTGAAAAAGAAAAGCAAAGCTGGTGGCATCACAATTCTGAACTTCAAGCTCTATTACAAAGCTGTAATCATCAAGACAGTATGGCACTGGCACAAAAACAGCCACATTGATCAATGGAACAGAAGAGAGAGCCCAGAAAAAGACAGTCTCTTCAACAAATGGTGTTGGGAAAATTGGACAGCCACATGCAGAACAATGAAACTGGACCATCTCCTCACACCACATACAAGAATAGACTCAAAACGGATAAAAGACCTAAATGTGAGATAGAAATCCATCAACATCCTAGAGGAAAACACAGGCAGCAACCTCTTCGACCTCAGCCACAGCAACTTCTTCCTAGAAACATCGCCAAAGGCAAGGGAAGCAAGGGCAAAAAGGTACTATTGGGACTCCGTCAAGATAAAAAGCTTTTGCACAGCAAAGGAAACAGTCAACAAAAGCAAGAGACAACCAAGAGAATGGGAGAAGATATTTCCAAATGACATATCAGATAAAGGGCTAGTATCCAAAATCTATAAAGAACTTACCAAACTCAACACCCAAAGAACAAATGATCCAATCAAGAAATGGGCAGAAGACATGAACAGACATTTTTCCAAAGAAGACATCCAACTGGCCAACAGACACATGAAAAAGTGCTCAACATCACTTGGCATCAGGGAACTACAAATCAAAACCTCAATGAGATACCACCTCACACCAGTCAGAATGGCTAAAATTAACAAGTCAGGAAACGACAGATTTTGGCGGGGATGCAGAGAAAGGGGAGCCCTCCTACACTATTGGTGAGAATGCCAGCTGGTGGAGCCACTCTGGAAAACAGTATGGAGGTTCCTCAAAAAGTTGAAAATAGAGCTACCCTACGACTCAGCAATTGCACTACTGGGTATTTATCCCAAAGTTACAAATGTAGTGATCCGAAGGGGCACTTGCACCCAATTGTTTATAGCAGCAATGTCCAGTATACCAAACTATGGAAAGAGCCTAGATGTCCATTGACAGATGAATGGATAAAGAAGATGTGGTATATATTTATCTGCACAATGGAATATTATGCTTCCATCAAAAAATGAAATCTTGCCATACGCAATGACGTGGATGGAACTAGAGGGTATTATGCTAAGCGAAATAAGTCAATTATAGAAAAGCAAGTGTCATATGATCTCACTGATATTATGAATTTGAGAAACAAGGCAGAGGATCATAGGGGAAGGGAGGGAAAAATGAAACAAGACAAAATCAGAGAGGGAGACGAACCATAAGAGACTCCTAATCTCAGGAAACAATCTGATGGTTGCTGGAGGGGAGGGGGATGGGTGGAGTGGTTGAGTGATGGACATTGGGGAGGGTATATGCTATGGTGAGCGCTGTGAATTGTGTAAGATTGATGAATCACAGACCTGTACCCCTGAAACAAATAATACATTATATGTTAATTAAAAAAAAAAGATTGAAATAAACCGACAGGGGAAAGTTCTCAGGAGCTAAACCCACACTTTTCCTTTAAGAATTCACTAAAATTTTAGCTTTTTTCCCCCCACCCACCACAATGGTAGCCCGAGGTCCTTGCTCTGCTAAGGGTGAAATGGTTCATTATGTCCAATCTCTTCTTGGAGGGACTTGGCAATTCAGGAATTCAGTTGATTCAGTTACATACAACACAGGTCTCTAATGTGCTCAGAAAAAGTTATGATTTTGTAGTTTATCAGCTTTTGTTCATTATTTGGGCAGGGGTAGCATTTTCGTGATGTTTTCTTTCTTACTATACTTTTAATGTCTGTTAAAGCTATTGTCATATCTCCTCTTTTAATCCTGATATTGGTGATTTGTGTTTTATCTATTTTGTTTTTGATCAGCTTTTATTGATGTGTATCAATTTTATTAATCTCTTCAGAGATCGAACTTTTTTTTTTGATGATTCTTTTCCATTACTGGTCTACTTTCTATTTCATTGATTTTTGTACGTGCTTAAAATGTTATGCTTTCTACTTTGATTTTACTTGTTTTGCTTCCAGTAGCTTGAGTTGATGCTTAGATTGATGATTTTAAAATTTCTTTTTAATATATGTGGTTATATTTGTAAATTTCTCTGAAAAATGTATCTTGAGTTACATCTACAGATTTTGATATGTTATATTTCCATCACCACTTTGTTCAAAATAATTATTTCTATTTTGGCTTCTTCTTTGATCCATGGTCTATTTCGAAATGTGTGGCTTGAAAACCATATATTTAAGGTTTTTTTCTATTATTTTTTTATTATTGATTTTGATTTTAATTCCATTTTCACCTGAGAACATATTAAGATTTTAATCTAGGTGAATTTATTGAGTGAAACTCAAAAAACAAATTCCCATATATGGTCTATCTTGGTGAATGGTCCATATGCATTGGAAAATAATTTTATCACTTCATAGTTGTTGCATATAAATATAAATAAGGCCAAGATGGTTAACAGTGTTGGACAAATATTTTCTATCCATATCATTATGATTGTAGATTTAAAAAATTCATCCTGTTCTGTCATTTTTGGTTTTGTGTTTTAAAGCTTGGCTACAAGATACATACACATTTGAAATTGCTATCTCCTTCTGCTTGATTCTTTTATCATTGTAAAATGGTACTTATTTCTGATAACACCTCTTGTTGCTTTCTTCTTCCTCCTTCCCACCTTTCTTTCTTACTCTTCTTCTTTCTTCCATAATAATACATTTTTACCTATCCTTTCACTTTCATCTTATTTGTGTCTTTGATTCTTAAACTGCATCTCATGTAAATGGAAAATCTTTCTCTTTTTCTAAATTCAGTTGGACAATTTCTGTCGTTAAATTGGAGTATAATTCCATTTATATTTTATGTAATTATATACCTGGTTAGCTTAAGTATATTATCTTGCTATTTGTTTTCCAATTGACCCATCTTTTCTTTGTTCTTTCATTTCCTCATTTTGGGTTGACTATAATTTGTTTAATATTTAATTTTATCTTCTTCACTGTCTTTTTAGTTGTTCTCTTTGTCATATATTTTACTTCTACATATATTTTTAGTCCTAAAACTTATTTTTAAAAATATTTCCTTAAACAGACAATAGTCTTGTAAATATTATTTTTAAAGTCTGATCTAATTTAGTCGCATGCTATATTCTTGAAGATATTTTAAATTTTTTCACTTCAGCCTGAAATGAAGAATTTCCTTTTAGTGTGGGTCTCCTGGAAACAAATTCTATTGAATCTTTTTCTGTAGAAATTTCTGTAACAGGGGCACCTGGGTGGCTCAGTTGGTTAAGTGTCTACCTTTGGCTCAGGTCATGGTCCTGGGGTCCTGGGATTGAGCTGCTTCTCCCTCTGCCCCTCCCCCACCTCATGCTCACTCACTCTCTGTCTCAAATAAATAAATAAAATCTTAAAAAACATTTTCTGTTACAATTGATGAACTTAAACTGACAGATCATGACCGCCCAAAGTCCATAGTTTATCTTAGGACTCCCTGTTGGTGTTGTGCATTCTATGGACTTAAACAAATATATTTTTTCCCATATTATCATCTAGGAGTCTTATAGATTTGCATTTTATATATAGTTCTCAGATTTACTTTGAGTTAATTATTGTGAAATATTTAAGATCAGTGTTTAGATTCTTTTACTTTTTTTGTATTTTGTCCATTTTCTAGTACCATTTATTAAAAAGCTCTTCTATTGTTTTAAATTTTTTGTTTTATCTGTAATTAAATCTTAATAATTTCTATTGCCCTGTATTTCATTTCACTGATCCTTTCTTTCTTTTTGTCCAGTGTTCTGTAAAGCTTGTCCAATGAATTTGCATTTCTGATATTACATTTTTCAAATCTAGAATATCTGTATATTCTTTAAAACTTTGCATTTTCTATTGAAATTCTCCATGTCTTCCCTCATTTTATTCATCCATCTCTGTGTATTCTTTAACCTACTTATAATAATTCTTTTGGAGGTCTTGTCTATTGACTCTAACATCTGGATCATTTGTGTGTATGTTGCCACTAGCTCTCTTTTCTCCTGATTATGGGGTCATAGTTCTCTACTTCTTTGCAAGTCTAGGAATTTTTATTCTGTGTTGTACATTGTGGATTTTGGATATTTTTTATCTCATTATTTTCCTTTAAGAGTGTTGAATTTTATTGTGAGATAAAGTTAATTTATTGGCAGTTCCCTTTAATCATATTGATGCTCAATTTTATTTATTTATTTATTATTTTTATTTTTTAAAAGATTTTATTTCTTTATTTGACAGAGAGAGACACAGCAAGAGAGGGAACACAGCAGAGGGAGTTGGAGAGGGGAAAGCAGACTTCCTGCTGAGCAGGGAGTCCGATGTGGGGCTCAATCCCAGGACCCTGTGATCATGACCTGAGTCGAAGGCAGACGCTTAACAACTGAGCCACCCAGGCGCCCCGAGTCTCAATTTTAGACTTGTTAAAGTGTATTTCTTCAGTTTACCATTAGTTCTAGTTGGTTTTCCTTGGATGTGTTTCTTACTCTTGAGTAATGGACCTTCTGGAGTTTCAGGGGAAAGCTCAACGCATTTACCAAGAACTTTTAAGTTGACAAAATTTTAACTCAAACTCTAGCTTCCTAACATTGGACAACTGCTAAAATCTCTGGTTAGCTTTTTAGCTTTTCAGATGCTGCTTTACAATTAATTTTTTTTTTCATCATGCACATTTGCAGTTTAGGACTCAACCAAGGTAATGAGATGAATTTGCACTCATATTTGGAACTTACTGATCTGTGGTTGAGTCCTTTTGGGTATTTTCCCCTCAGTTTCAAGCCTCTCTGGGAGTCCTGAATTCCAGTCTCCATTTCCTCAGCCCTGTCTCTTTATGCTTGATTTCTTCCCCTGTTTGTCATAGTGAACTTGAATGTGCAGTTAGGGAACGTTCAGGTAAATACAGAGTTAACCTATTATCATTCCCTTCTTTCATAGACTTACAGTTGTTTACTGAAGGGAAATTAAGCTAATGGATATAGAATTTCTCCCTTCCCAATTACAGTTATTATAAAATCCCTGTCTGACAATCCCAATATCTCAACAGTACTGGATCTGTTTCTATAATCTGTATTTTTTTCCCTTGGTGTTTGATCATTTTCTTTTCTAACATTTTAGTAGTTCTGAGTGCAAGAAATGGTAGAGTATCTAGATGATGTTTCATACTCTAGAAAGGATGAATTTTCTTTTAGAAACATTTAAAACACAAGCATATTACTTTAATACAACCAGGAATGAGATGATCAAAGTCATATTTCAGGTTTTCACACAGAATTTAGGAGGAGTGTTAAACAACGTTCTTAACTCAAGATGAGGAAGAAGGAAAAGTTTATTGGGAAATCATTTGTATCTTATAGGGTTATTTTATGAACTGTTACTACATACTACCCTAGCTATGTTTTATGACTTCTTCCAATTATTGAAAATATATTTCAACTTGGGGACCTGAAACCTCATGAGAAAGAATACGGTATAGGAGAATAAGTCTGAATAGGATTTAAAAAAAAAATAGCCCAAGTAATTTAGCTAGCCAGCATTCAAATCCCAAAGATAATTTACATATTCTGAAGCAAAGGCAGTTTACTGCATTGAATATGAATAAATGAAATGTCCAGGTGATGACTTTATAATTTTCCCTAAAAATAAGCTCATTTCTTTCATAAATGTCCCACTTTTCTGATCTCCTGTATTCTCATTTCAAAATGGGGCTTATGTTATTCTGTTTCCACATCTGGTAGGCTAAAAAGTTCTGTATCAGTTTGCTAACTCCAAACATTGCTTTTTACTGAATGTCTAATGTGTAAGATAGTTCAAATTTGGTCTGTTCTTGTTAAAGTGGAGATGAGAGAAGAGCCATTTTACCTGTTAGGCATCATAGGCCTAGGACCTATAAACTTTTAGCACCTTCAGAAGATTTGAGAATCAGAAAACATGTATAAGTCTCCAAAATAAAAACCAAAAACCTTCAAAAGATAAACTGATAAATATTTGATTGAATATTTGTGAACATATTTTGTTAACTATTCACAAAAATTTCATCACTTATGAGAATATTGTGTGGATTAGACAATTTTCACTTTGAAAGAATTCCTGAATATGCATTATGATTGCTGAGGAATCATAGGCAATAAATTAAATGAATTTCTTATAGCCACTCAATTTCAACAATAAAGTTACAAAATTATTTCAAATATTTTATTCACATGGGTGTATTTTCATGTGTGATAATATCTTTGAGGGAGGGGTGTCTTAAAATGGCCTCCTCCTTCAACCTGCTCCCTTCTGCAGAGGTTCAAGAAGGTACAATTTGAAAACCACAGTAATTAGTGCTCTCTCAAATTTCTTTAAGCTTGTAACATTTATTATGTGCTCAGTTTACTTCCAGAATTACAGTGTGGTTGTTATACATTGAGTAAGACATAGCAAGCTTCCATGTAGCTTATTTCATGGTTAGGATTACAAATGGCAATATATAATTGCACTTATATCTAAATTAGGAAACAGTTTAGTATGTAAGTAGAAATAATTTCTGAGTAATTTGCAACTTGTTCTTCAATGACATTGCTTTTGAGATTAAAAGAACAACAAAACAAAACAAAAAACCAAAACTAGGCTATGGTTGAAGAAGATACTTGAAATCCCAGACTCCACATCTCATGCATGAAATCACTCTTACTTGTTACCCTATCTTACAAAAACTTATAGGAAGTGAACCAAACATCACACAAACACAACCTGAACTCTTCATATAAAAGATGTTCTTATAGTTAAAGCGCTAGAGAAGTAACAACACATAACATCTGGTTATATGTTATGGCACTGAGTTCTGAAAAAATATAATCTCTGGAGTTTTTAATTGAATGTCTTAAAACCTCTTACATTAAAGTTATTCTAGACCTACAAGTCAAGAGCAGCACATTTTCTGAGCTGGTTTTAAAGTAATTATTGAAGAATAGTGTTGTTCTTTTTTTACGTCAATGAAAAAGGGTACATTCTCTACTGCCAAAAAAAAGAGAGAGAAAGAGAGAGAAAATGAAAACTAGCATATTAGAAAACTTCTTTCTGAGAAATTTACAACCCAAGATAGCATGAAGCAGCCTTAGCTAGAAGCATTTTCTGTTCAATCTTGGTAATTTAAGTTCTGAATGCAATTTAAGCATAATGTGTTTGTTGGGAAATTGTACCAGCTCAGGAAAATTTCACATTTTTAACTAATGTTATTGCTGTGCAGGGCCCTTTTGTGTACGTTAACATTTGACTTATTGTTAAAAATTTGACCCTGATTAGGACCATAAAACCCTAACTTGCTTACTGAGTGCACCCTTTTATTCTTTTGGAGGAGTGATAAAAATACACACATGGATTTATTCTTCAAATAGCAAAACATAAATGTATTTGTCCTTCTCCTTAATATTGACAGACTACTCCTGCAAATTTGCTGCAACCTATTATTATGTGAATAAGCTTTATTTGTCATTCATCGGCTTTCAAGTACTTTCCACTTTATCATTTATTTATTTGTTTATTGATTGATTGATTGATTGATTGATTTTTTACTCTTCATTGTCTATAATTGCTTCTTAAATATTTTCAAATAAAACTTCTTTACTTACGATTTGTATTCTTCCCAAAAATCATTCCCTGTAGTCTTGGTGAATCATTGCCACCCCTTTTCTTACCATTTTGTGCTAAATAAGCATATTTTACTGTGGCCTATGTGACTAATTTCATTTCCTGCTGTTCTAAGAGAAATCTCCCAGCCCATTGAAATCAGTCTTAGAAAAGTTTCCCATATTTGTCTCTCTTTGTGACAGAGACTACTGTTTAATTGACTACACTTCTCTCAAAATATAAGGATTTTTCATGGAGGATATATGATAGAACAGGCTTTATTTTTTCTGATTATTCTGTTACTACAAATATATATATATTTGTATATATATATTGTATATATATATAGTATAGTGTTGGGTGTCTGGATGCCTTGGTTCTAAGGTATGAAGGACTAGAATTGTTAGTATCTACTTGGCATAGAGAAAGGAAATAAAGAGCCTAATTCAATCAAATAATGTGATACTGTTTGGTATTTGTTATTTGAATCTGTCAGAAAATTAGATAAGTGCATGTCGTATGTCAGAGCTCTTCCCCCAGAGAGTTGTGGCATAAGAATGCCAGAGGAAATGGACTTACATCTTGGCTGAATTTCCTGGGGTTTTATACATCTGCTGTTAGTCGTCTTAAACATGTCAAGCATTAGGGAACTAGATCTTCAAGGACCATTAGACCCACCCCTGAATAATAACTGGATCATCTCTGAAGGCAGTGAAATACTGAAAAGATGTGGTCTTGGCTCACTGTGTCTTTAAAGTTGAATAGTCTTCACAAAGCACTGGATTCAAGCAGAGGTTTCATGCAGTACACACCCTTAGCAAGAGTTCATGTATTCAATGCAAAATTGATTACGTATCTCATGAAAGCTGCAGCCTCAGACTACTACTTAAAAGCTCCTCTTAGACCAACAAACCAAGAACTGCCTCCTCAGCAGAAACAAGGTCTACTAAGAGAAAAAGCACTAGAGACTCAGCCTGTACTGGAGATTCTGACTTTATCATGAGAAGGGAAAGGTCTGGTGGGCTACAAAATACAATAACAAAATCACCTTGTCACCTAACATTGTAATAAGGCTAGCATTCATTTACTCATTCATTCATTCATATAATAATATTTGTTCAAGCATCCATAACATACCAGGCAGTGCTAAGACACGGTATGGGGTGATGTCTGTTTTGCCTTTGTAACTCCAGCACTTGCTTGTTTTATGTGCTTAATACACTGTCCTTGCCTTCACGTTGCAGAACATGTATTCCAATGACTACAATACATGATACACTGTTAGAGAATCACTAAAAATGAGAAGTCACTTTCAAATATTATGCTTTTAATATTTTAAATATTTATTCCTCTTCCTTGTGTGTGTGACTTTCAAACAGTATTTTCTATTTGTTTATTATTCCTCCCTATATAATGATATTTGCATAAAGTATTTGACTATTATTCTTCTTACTATACTTATATTTGAAAATCATATCCCATATCATAAGGGAAGCCTGGCAATCACAATCAAGCAGTGGCTCAAAGTTAGTTTCTGATGTCATCTTCAAATAAGATACAATATTTAGTTGCAGAAATAGTGACAGGAATTGAAAAAAGACTTTCATCAGACATTGGTTTGTTACATGTAAACATTTGAAACATCTTATACTTTTTGCTATCCTGGTGTTGGCCTTTCCTAATTTTTCATATGCCAGGGATGTCAGAAAATGAAAATGTTCTGGTCTCTCTTGACCTCGGAGAATGAATCTGTATGATTGTGTATGAATAATATATATATATCTCATGTTTGCATGTGATTGTGACTGTGTTGACTTCTGTGATCACATCAGTGGCTTATTTATTTGTTGATTATGGTTACTTTCACTGGAGTCTGTTACCAACACAAAAACTGGTGTAAAAATCTACCAGTCTTGAGAACGCTGACAACAAAAAGCACTACCTGTTAGCTTCCACAACAACCATATCAATGAGGAGGGAGGCCCAAACGTGCTCTGAAAAGGTGTTAGAAAATTCATTAATGATATATATTTTTTAAAGATTTTATTTTTAAGTAATCTCTACACCCAACGTGGGGCTCACCCTTACAACCCTGAGGTCCAGAGTCATATGCTCTACTGACTGAGTCAGCCAAGTACCCCTCATTAACAATATTTTTTATCTGTTTAGTATCAATTCTAATCACTGCTTAATCTGTCCAGTGGTCAGCAGGCTTCACTACTACTGTCTTTCAGGATAGATGGTGGGCTTATATTTAAAGTATAAACAAATTTTATACATATTACAGTTGTGGGCTGAGACCCAGACTCAACAGTCTTTTGTCTTAATGGCAATCAACCATTACCAAACCATGAGATCTCCGTTGACTTGTCAAACAATTGTTCATAAACGAAGTGTCCCACTGGCTCAGATTCCTGCAGTTGCTAGAATTCTGGAGAGGTTCATTAGCTTCCATTCACCTAGGTATCAATTTTTATTTATTAGGGTATGTGTTTGTATGGTACCCTGTTTTAGCAGTAGACATTCTTTGTGGGATTGAGGAGTCATGTATGTTGATGTGTGGAGTATGCGTGGAGCTGCTCTGAAGCACTTTCACTTTTTAAGTATCAATAACAGTAATGTGAGAGCACTACATTTGGAAATTTCCTGCCCCTGGCCACATTCACAGTCCTTCCATCTGCATTCATTTTCAAGTATTTAACTCAGATTATCCTGTTACAAATCCAGTGCTTTGAGACATACTGGCTCCATTTGGTAGAAATACTTTATTTTGACCTTTTGGATTCCTCACCACTTTTGCATTGCTTTTCTGTAAAGCATGCTTGGGTAATTTTTTGAGAGCCCAATTTATGAATCGTGGCAAACATCAGACAGTGTGAATATGCTAATGATGCTAAAATACATATTACACATTCAAATGACTGACTTATGTATGTGACATAGTCTAGTTATTTTACTCCCCAAACTGTTAATAATAATGTTCGGGGGCAAAATCTGTCCCTCTTCTGACCTTTGAAAATAAAACCAGCATTATATATGCAGTTTTTAAAGGCAACATTTTGAGCTTGCAGATATAGCAGATTTAGTTGCTTTTAAGTCTGTATTTGATTAACAACTTTAATAATACTGAGGTTGCTAAATTGCTGATGAATCGCTACTTAACTTTTGTTATAAAGAACTCAGGGTGGCACACGTTTACCTTGGAATACTTGCAAAATAAGGTGATGAAAGACCGATTGTTACATATACATGTGAATAATATTAACATCAGTAATAATCTATGATTGCTGATGACAACTCAGATCCATTTCAACATTGCACCTTTCATTTTATACAACCTTATAGTTTAGAAAATTATTATCCATACATTGATTGAATCTGATTTTGATAATCACTATGATTATTGCCATCATCTACATCATCATCTTCATCAAGGATTTATTTATTGTTTACATAATATAAAGCACTAAAGAATTGATAGATCCAGTCTTTGAACTTAAAAACAATATTTTTTCCAAGTAAATGTATAGATGACTTGATACTTTCTTATTTCAATTTTTCATATGATTGCCATGAATTAGGAAGGGTACTATCTCCATTCCACAAAAAGAAAAACTAGACTTAAAATAAGTAAAAGTAGAGGTACCTGGGTGTCTCAGTCAGTTAAGAATCTGACTTTTGATTTTGGCTCAGGTCATGACCTCAGGGTCCTGGGATGGAGTCCTGTGTCGGGCTACTCACTCAGGGGAGTCTGCTGGAGATTTTCTCTCTCCCTCTCTCTCTGCCCCTCCCCCTTGTGCACAGACTCCCTCTCTCTGAAATAAATAAATAAATCTTTAAAATAAAATAAAATAAGTAAAAGTAATTTATCTAGGAATAAAAAGCATTAAAGAACCAGGTTAGTTCTTCTAATAGTCTAGAGTGTTCTTTATCATTTATTCTGTTCTAAAGGGAGTGACTGAAAAGTTTAAAAATTCAAAGACAACATTCTGAAAACACAGGAAAAGAAAGTTCTCTTGTAGAACAGTAAGAATATAGATATTATTTAAAATAAATTTCAGGAGCACCTGGTGGCTCAGTCAGTTGAGCATCTGCCCTTGGCTCAGGTCATGATCCCAGGATTCTGAGATGGAGCCCTGTGTTGGGCTCCCTGCTTGGTGGGGACTCTGCTTCTTTTTCTTCCTCTCCTTCTGCCCCTCTCCCCCTGCTCATGTTCCCCCCAAATAATAAAATAAATAAAATCTTTAAAAAAATAGATTTCAACCTTTTCTTCAAGTTAAAAACAAAACAATCAAAAAACCCCACCAAACTACAACCTTGTTTCCTCTGACTATTACAGAGGAAAGTAGCACTAAGTAAAGATGTTTCAATCTCCGAGTTTTCTACTGATTCGAAAATTATCTATAGATTCTAAGTTTGGGTCATTAGCTATCTCCAGAAAAAAATTTCACAAGAGATCTATTTCGATTAAAAGTGCATTCTGATGACTTCTTTTCATGGCATTGAACAACCAAATTAGTTTGTATGTGTTCCTTTCTAGAAAGCATATAATAGAACAAGTGATATTTACAACAACTGTCCCTGATTAGCCCAGCTATCCCCTAAACTACTGTTCTTTTAGCAAAGATAAATACTGACATTTTACTTCTAGGTCTATCACTGTCCTAGAAACACACGATCATATCTTCAGCCTTCTCATTTTTGAGGTTATATATTACTGCACTGAGTTACCAAATTTATTCCAAGGGTCACAGTCAATGCCTTTGGTCATCAATGCCCTTAGTCACATCCTTTCCTTCTTTACACTGCCAGGATCACATTCTTTCTCAGTGTTCTCTTCGTTGGGCGATGATGTTGCATTTTACCAGATAACTCAAATTTGTGCACATATCTTGGAATTCAAAGCTAAACTACTTTGCAAACATTGGAAGAGCATCAAGATTTGCCCCACCTCTGTCTCCTCACTTGGGTAAAATGTGAAAACACAATGCTCAGTAATCTAAAAGGCACAATTTCTCACCTAGAGCTGTACCAAACCTGGATGTATTCCAGAGAGCCTAATACTTTGGCAACCCTTCAAATCAATATACAGTAAATATTTCTTCAATATTTACCTAGAAAATGGTCTGAGGTATATGCAGGAAACAGATGTAGATGGAAAAACATGGCTGTTGGCAGTTTTCAGCCCTGACTTTATTTTCCTGAACAATTAATTCACCTTTGATGACAAACTAGCAAACCCCAATCAGTAAAACAAAACTCTCCAGTTAACTGGCTTTCCTTGGAAGACACACTGGAGGCTCCTCTTCTATTAACGTATTTCTTAGAGGTATCACCCCTATCCTAAGTGACTGTTCAAACTAGTCTTTTCAAATGAACTTTTCCTCACAAGGACTCTGGTAAATTTTTTTTCTACACCTCGTTCTATTTCCAGATAGTTTCTTTCTTTTTTTTTTTTATATTGGTGAAGTTTTGGGGCCCTTTAATTAATCCTGCCATTAATCTCATTCTGCTCTTTCCCCAAATTAATCTATTTATTGGCCTCAAAGCTTCCACTGCTTGCAGGAGACACAAGTTAGTGGGAAAAATATTTTAGTACAATGCAATTCCTTTCTCATAATGATGAATAAGTGGAGATCCCAAAAAGGGAAATAGTTTACTTAAAGTCATCCAGGATTAGTACTATCAAAAGTAGCTCTGAGCCCATGTTAATATTTACTCTATAAAGTAATTAGATTAAGAAATGATGTGAATGAGACTTTTTGCATCCATGTTCATCACGGATGTTGGTCTGTAATTCTCCTTTCTGATGGGGTCTTTGTCTGGTTTGGGGATCAAGGTAATGCTGGCCTCATAAAATGAGTTTGGAAGTTTTCCTTCCATTTCTATTTTTTGGAACAGTTTCAGAAGAACAGGTATTAATTTTTCTTTAAATGTTTGGTAGAATTCCCCCTGGGAAGCCATTTGGCCCTGAGCTCTTGTTTGTTGGGAGATTTTTGATTACTGCTTCAATTTCCTTTGTGGTTATGGGTCTCTTCAGGTTTTCTGTTTCATCCTGGTTCAGTTTTGGTTGTTTATACATCTCTAGGAATGCAACCATTCTTCCAGATTATCTGATTTGCTAGCATATAGTTGCTCATGATATATTCTTATAATTGTTTGTATTTCTTTGGAGTTGCTTGTGATCGCTCCACTTTCGTTCATGATTTTATTTCTTTAGGTCCTTTCTCTTTTCTTTTGAATAAGTTTGGCCTGGGGTTTATCAATCTTATTGATTCTTTCAAAGAACCAGCTCCTAGTTTCGTTGATCTGTTCTACTGTTCTTTTGGTTTCTAGTTCATTGATTTCTGCTCTGATCTTTATTATTTCTCTTCTTCTGCTGGGTTTAGGGTTTATTTGCTGTTCTTTCTCCAGCTCCTGTAGGTGTAGGGTTAGGTTGTGTATTTGAGACCTTTCTTGTTTCTTGAGGAAGCCTTGTATTGCTATATACTTTCCTCTTAGGACTGCCTTTGCTGCATCCCAAAGATTTTGAACAGTGGTGCTTTCATTTTTGTTTGTTTCCATGAATTTTTTTAATTCTTCTTTAATTTCTTGGTTGACCAATTCATTCTTTAGTAGGATGCTCTTTAGCCTCGATGTATTTGAGTTCTTTCTGACTTTCCTCTTGTGACTGAGTTCTAGTTTCAAAACACTGTGGTCAGAAAACATGCAGGGATGATCCCAATCTTTTGGTACTGTTTGAGACCTGATTTGTGACCTAGGATGTGATCTATTCTGGAGAATGTTCCATGGGCACTAGAGAAGAATGTGCATTCTCTTGCTTTGGGATGGAATGTTCTGAATATATCTGTGAAGTCCATTTGGTCTAGTGTGCCATTTAAAGTCTTTATTTCCTTGTTGATCTTTTGCTTAGATGAACTGTCCATTTCAGTTAGGGGGGTGTTAAAGTCCCATACTACTATTATATTGTTGTCAATGTGTTTCCTTGATTTTGTTATTAATTGGCTTATAAAATTGGTTGCTCTCACGTTAGGGGCATAGATATTTACAATTGTTAGATCTTCTTGTTGGATATGATACAGCGGTGAATAGGATCCAATAGTACATTAAAAGGATTATTCACCATGACCAAGTGGATTTATTCCTGGGCTACAAGGTTGGTTCAACATCCACAAATCAATCAATGTGATAGAATACATTAATAAAAGAAAGAATAAGAACCATATGATCCTCTCAATAGATGCAGAAAAAGCATTTGACAAAAGTACAGCATCCTTTCTTTTTTTTTTAAGATTTTATTTATTTATTTGAGAGAGAGAGAAAGAGAGATAGAGAGCATGAGAGGGAAGAGGGTCAGAGGGAGAAGCAGACTCCCTGCCAAGCAGGGAACCCGATGAGGGACCCGATCCCAGGACTCCAGGATCATGACCTGAGCCAAGGCAGTCGCTTAACCAACTGAGTCACCCAGGCGCCCAGTACAGCATCCTTTCTTGATTAAAACTCTTCGGAGTGTAGGTATAGAGTGTATATACCTCAATATCATAAAAGCCATCTATGAAAAACCTGCAGTGAATATGATTCTAAATGGGGAAAAACTGAGAGCTTTCCCCCTAAGGTCAGGAACACAGCAGGGATGTCCACTATCACCACTGCTATTCAACATAGTACTAGAAGTCCTAGCCATAGCAATCAGACAACAAAAAGAAATAAAAGACATCCAAATCAGCAAAGAAGAAGTCAAACTCTCACTCTTTGCAGATGATATGATACTTTATGTGGAAAACCCAAAAGTCTCCACCCCAAAAATGCTAGAACGCTCATAGGAATTCAGTAAAGTGGCAGGATATAAAACCAATGCACAGAAATCAGTGGCATTCCTATACACCACCACCAAGACAGAAGAAAGAGAAATTAAGGAGTCAATCCCATTTATAATTGTACCCAAAACCAAAAGATATCTAGGAATAAATCTAACCAAAGAGGCAAAGAATCTGTACACAGAAGACTATAAAATACTCATGAAAGGAATTGAGGAAGACACAAAGAAATGGAAAAATGTCCCATGCTCATGGATTGGAAGAACAAATATTGTGATGATGTCAATGCTACCTAGAGCAATCTACACATTTAATGCAATCCCCATCAAAATACCATCCACTTTTTTCAAAGAAATGGAACAAACAATCCTAAAATTTGTATGGAACCAGAAAAGACCCCGGATAGCCAGAGGAATGTTGAAAAAGAGCAGCAAAGCTGGCGGCATCAAATTCTGGACTTTAAGCCCAATTACAAAGCTGTAATCATCAAGACAGTAGGGTCCTGGCACAAAAGCAGACACATCGATCAATGGAACAGAATAGAGAGCCCAGAAATGGACCCTCAACTCTATGGTCAACTCATCTTCGACAAAGCAGGAAAGAATATCCAATGGAAAAAAGACAGTCTCTTCAACAAACGGTGTTGGGAAAATTGGACAGCCACATGCAGAAGAATGAAACTGGACCATTTCCTTACACCACACACAAAAATAGACTGCAAATGGTTGAAAGACCTGAATGTGAGACAGGAGTCCATCAAAATCCTAGAGGAGAGCCCAGAAGCAACCTCTTCAACCTCAGCCACAGCAACTTCTTCCTAGAAACATCGCCAAAGGCAACGGAAGCAAGGGCAAAAATGAACTATTGGGACTTCATCAAGATAAAAAGCTTTTGCACAGCAAAAGAAACAGCCAACAAAACCAAAAGACAACCGACAGAATGGGAGAAGATATTTGCAAATGACATGTTAGATAAAGGGCTAGTATCCAAAATCTATAAAGAACTTATCAAACTCAAGGGGAACCCTCCTACACTGTTGGTGGGAATGCAAGCTGGTGCGGCCACTCTGGAAAACAGTATGGACGTTGCTCATAAAGTTGAAAATAGAGCTACCGTATGATCCAGCTATTGCACTACTGGGTATTTTTCCCAAAGATACAAATGTAGTGATCCAAAGGGGTACATGCACCCCGATGTTTATAGCAGCAAGTGCACTATATGGAAATGTCCAAACTATGGAAAGAGCCAAGATGTCCATCAAGAGATGACGGGGTAAAGAAGATTTCGTGTATACATATATAATGGAATATTATGCATCCATTAAAAGGAATGAAGTCTTGCCATTTGCAATGATGTGGATGGAACTGGAGGGTATTATGCTGAGCAAAATAAGTCAATCAGAGAAAGACATGTATCATATGATCTCGCTGATAGGAGGAATTCTTAATCTCAGGAAACAAACTGAGGGTTGCTGGAGTGGTGGGGAGTGGGAGGGATGGGGTGGCTGGGTGATAGACATTGGGGAGGGTATGTGCTACTGTGATCACTGTGAATTGTGTAAGACTGTTGAATCACAGACCTGTACCTCTGAAACAAATGATACATTATATGTTGAAAAGAAGAAAAAGATAGTAGGAAGGGTAAAATAAAGGGGGGGAGAATCGGAGGGGGAGACGAACCATGAGAGACTATGGGCTTTGAGAAACAAACTGAGGGTTCTAGAGGGGAGGGGTTGGGGGATGGGTTAGCCTGGTGATGGGTATTAAAGAAGGCACGTATTGAATGGAGCACTGGGTGTTATACGCAAACAATGAATCATGGAACACTGCATCAAAAACTAATGATGTAATGTATGGTGTTAACATAACATAATAAAATAAAATAAAATAATAAGTTAAAAAAGAAATGATGTGAATGAAAAAGAGAATAAAACATAAGATATCACATACCCTTAACGTTTAAAAAAAAACTTATTAAAGTTTATGCAAGATCCCTTTCAATATTTTAACCTTGTAATTTTGACTCTCAATATATATTTTTGGGCTCTAATTATATCTTCCATTTTTTCCCCTTTTCCCCTCAGCCTGGGAACCCCTTACACCCTTCATCTAGTTAATTCCTATGCTTTTTTGTATATCATTTTAGGCCTTACTTTCTGGTAGAATACTTTTTTTACTATCCACATTAAATGCTTTTTTTCTTCCCTTGTCCTTATCAGTAGCATGCATTCAACTGTAATCAATAGTAATTTATATTTGTTCAGCAATTTTTCTTGCATACTGTCCTGCAAGCTCTGATGAGGACAGAGGCATATCTGTTTTGATTATTTTTTCTACATTTCTTTTGCAGACCATGCCAGCTGTGGCCACAGATTTTGGTAAGTGACCCAGCCTCAGCCAGACTCCTCATACCAGTGTAACTGATCTGGGGAGGAGCATATGAGTCATAATGGAGTTGTAAAACTATAAATGCTAAGGAAGATACTATTTTTCCTTTTGATTGATAGGATGTAATCCAAATGCCCTGGATCCATCCTCTTAGGAGCAGCTGGAGAGATAGAGATAGAGATAAAGACAAAGATAAAGATAGAGATAGAGACGTCTCAGGTATTAGAGTCCTGAGATTAAGGTATCCCAAGGCTGGCTCCATTTCTGCCCCTGCCACAGTATGGCAAATTGAACCCAAAATATTCAATTTTTAATTTTTTGGTTATTTTGCATGAGCTAATATGAGTTGAGTCACTTTCTCCTGCAACAACATTTCTAAATAATAATTTGCTGTATTTATAGCATCAAGTACAGTGTCACATGTGTTCAAATAATTCTTAAATAAGAAACAATAAATATTTTTGGATTTAATTCTGAAATTATCTGTTTCACAAGAAGGGATATCTGTACTGGTTTTAATTCATGCCATGTAAATCAACAGTAAATATACTAAATATTGATAATCCTATTGACTAATGACTTATAGACTTCAGAAAAACCTTATGAAACAAAGTTATGTTGATATATGAATTTGAATGAATCAAAAAAATCCTTACATTATAACTTCAAAATATAGAATTTAAAAACTAAGTCAAAATAAGCAGGATACCAAATAGAAATAAGTCCTGTACTGCAGGAGTTTAGACACATCATAAACTAGAGTCCTGTGATTCAATGGCAGATATGTTAACTCTTAAAGAATATGAGAATAAAGGAATTTATGACTCATAATAGAGATAACCATTCTGTAAAATGAAGATATAATTGTGGCATGGACTTTTATCAGATTTTGGCTGTCCTGTATCCAAATCTGCTTACTATTAGTACCCCTAGCTCACACTGGAGGAATACTTGATTGAATAAGTTTTCAGTACAAAATCATGTCCATTCTACTATCGAACTGGAAGATTCTTTTCTCTTCCCCAGCACATAAATTTGACTTGGCCAGTCAGATGCTTTTTTGCTTGAGTAAGTGACACAAGTATTTGGAAACTTGTAAGGGTTTTCTGCAAGGAGCACTATGGTGTAACAAACAGTCATTACTTTAAGAGACTGTTGGGATTCTTGCAGGCTACACCACTGGAGATGTTTTGCTTCTTCTTCAACCCAGTTTCCCTAGATCCTACCAGTTTGGTTATCTCCCTAATCTCTTTTCAGTTAATTCCTTTCAGCTTGATTTCCCTAAATTTGGATGCTGAATAATACAAATACCTACCCTAAAAGAGGTTTGGTAAAAATTAGATGGGATAATTTTGCAGGATATTTAATGCAGAATTTGGTCCATGGATCTGCTGCAATAACCTAGTGAACAGCATGGTTCCTGGCATATAGTAGGACTACTAAATATTTGCCAAATGGATACATAATTATAGGAAGAACTGAAAATGGTAAACTAGAGCACAGGTTCATACAATTTTGCTTGCTTTATGAAAGCAAATCCCATGTCTTGTAGTTAATGTGGACACTGAGCTATACACATTTGTTTTTAAACTAAAATGCTCAGTATCACAGAAATCATTCCTGGAAACAGCTTGGTTCAGATGCCCTGAAACTTAGCTGTGGGCTAGGAATTGGCTGTGCTAATTGGCTTAAGTTGGAGGTGGGTTCAGCCTTTGTGCTTCAGGTAAAGCTGAACCCACCCGCAATTTAAGCCAATTAGGACAACAAATTTCCAGGGCCACAGGTAAGTTACAGGGCATAAGAACCAAGGGAGGCTGATTAGTTATGAGCAGATATTTAATGAGGGCTTCTGAGAAAGAAGCTTCCTTACACTTTTAAAAGAGCGATAGGGAATAATGTTAACTTGACTTGTAAGAAGAGAACTAAGAAATATGTAACTTATAGCTTCTGGGGACTATTCTGTAACAGCATTAAGATGAAAATAGCTACTACAAAAGGGTGAAGCAAATATAGAGAAATAAATTAGGTCTTTGTAATATTGTTGGCCAGCTTGATCCTGATGAACCTTTAGTCCTTACAGTTACTTGTGTCATTAACTACTTCTATTGTTTAATCCTATTTGAGTGAGACATTCTTTCATTTCTAACCAATAGCTTCCTAATGACTCATCTGCATTGCCACAGCTCAGGTTAAATTGAGTCCTATGTCACATAGGTATCCTTGATCTAAACCCATAATAATCACCCAAAAATCTCTGCATCTGCCAATAAAGGATGCCTTTAGGGTATAAATATTGTTTAGAACTTTTTCACTTCCAAGTAACAGAAAATAAGATCAAATTAACTTAAACAAAAAAGAGAAATGTATTACTCATATCACTGAAAATTTTAGGAAAAGTTTGATTTAGCAACTTGAGTAATATTGACATGTCATACTTTATGGTTCATCCATTGGCTATGCACATCTATTAGTCTAATTCTTAGTGTCCACCAAGTGGCCAGATGGCCATCAGCAGCTCCAGACCTACATCATTCTGCTTCCAAGTTCAGCAGGAAAGAAAAAAAGCATCTCTTGGACTAATTTGGAAAAGTAAGTCTTATCTCTGATCTCTTTGACCAGAACTGGGTTACTTCCTCTCTATAGAACAATGGTAAAGAGTACACAAGTAACAAGGCTGAAGTGACCAGTCCACTTAGAAGGCCAGAGACAGAGAGAATCCTGCTTGAAAATCTTAAACTGAGATTGAGAAAAAGGGTGGCTCACTGCAGGACAATTGGGGACCTTGATATCAGGCAATTTTAGAATGCAAGAGAAATGACAGACAGCAAATGCCTACTGCATTCAATTAACAAAGGGCAAATTCTAAGCAATTTAGAGTTATATTCTGAGTTATAGCTCATATACAATTGTAGAATTAGATGATACCTACTTAGAGACTTGACCTTTTGGGAAGTATGTGGTGTGTAACCAGTTGGTGAGAGAGCCAAGATTAGAACCTAGGACTCCTCACCCTCAGAAAGATCTTTTTTGGTATGCCTGCAGAGCTACAGGAAGAGTATTGACCCTATAACTAGACAAACCTCTGAGTCTCAGTTTCTTCTGTTAAACGGGGTTAAATGGTTGGGTTTGTTTTTGTTTGTTTGTTTGTGTTTTGTTTTGTTTTTTTAGATTAATCCAGATATTAAATGCCTTGAAGTGCCAAGCACAGAGCCTGGAACAAAGGACATTCTATTATGACTCTAATTGTATTTTGTTGTTTAACAAAGTTATGTTTTTCTCTTTACCTAAAGAATCACATAAGCATACTATCCTGGTTTCATGGAGGACAGAGACATCTTTTCATACATTCAGTCCAAGCATCTTCAACATTTTTCAGAAAATCTTCAATATTCTGAGCAAGCTTTCAAGTCAGTTATTACTAGAATACATATTGATTCTAAGTTGAGAGGAAAGTTTTATCCAGAAGAAAAAAGCCCTCAAGGATAAGAAATTTCTGGTTTAAATAATCAAGGTTTATCTATAGGGTCACTGGACTGTCTCTGCTATGGGCCCAACTTCAAGCATGTGTGACCTTTGACATGTCACTTAACTTCCCTGGCTTTGGTATCTTTATCAGTAAAATGAGGATAACTTTCTACTTTCTTTTCTTTCTTTTCTTAAAAAGATTTTATTTATTTATTGAAAGAGAGAGAGACAACCAGGGGGAGAAGCAGACTCCTCCCTGAGCAGGGAGCCCAACATGTGGCTTGATCCCAGAACCCTGAGATCACAACCTGAGCCAAAGGCAGATGCTTAACCATCTGAGCCACCCAGGCACCCCAACTTTCTACTTTCTTACATACTGTTATTGGGGTAATTAAATAAGACACTGTACAAAATCAATCTACAGAAATCTCTTGCATTTCTATATACCAATAATGAAGCCACAGAAAGAGAAATAAAGAAAACAATCCCATTTATAATTGCACCAAAAATAATAAGATACTTAGGAGTAAACCTACCCAAAGAGGTGAAAGAACTGTACTCTAAAAACTATAAACAATGATGAAAGAAACTTAAGACGATACAAAGAAATGGAAAGACATTTCCATGTTCACGCACTGGAAAAACAAATATTGTTAAAATGTCTGTGCTACCCAAAGCAATCTACACATTTAATGCATCCTTATCAAAATGCCAACAGCATTTTTCACATAGCTAGAACAGACAATCCTAAAGTTTGTATGGAACCACAGAAGACCACAAATAGCCAAAGCAATCTTGAGAAACAAAAGCAAAGCTAAAGGCATCACAATTCCAGACTTCAAGTTATATTATAAAGCTGTAATGATCAAAACGGTATGGCACTGGCATAAAAAAAGACACAGATCAATGGAAGAGAATAGAAAACTCAGAAATTAACACACAATTATACGGTCAATTAATCCTCAATAAAGCAGGAAAGAATATCCAGTGGGAAAAAGACAGTTTCTTCAATAAATGGTGTTGCGAAAACCGGACAGCAACATGCAAAAGAATGAAACTGGACCACTTTCTTAGACCATACACAAAAATAAATTCAAAATGGATTAAAGACTTAAATGTGAGACCTGAAACCACAAAAATTTTAGAAAAGAGCCCAGTCAGTAATTTTTCAGACATTGGCTGTAGCAACTTTTTCTAGATAGGTTCCCTGAGGCAAGGGAAACAAATCCAAAAATAAACTATTGGGACTGCATTAAAATAAAAAACTACTGCACAGTGAAGGAAACAATCAACAAAACTAAAAGCACCCTATACAATAGGAGAAGATATTTGCAAATGACATATCTGATAAAGGAGTAGTATCCATAATATATAAAGACTGTATACAACTCAACACTCAAAAAAACAAATAATCCCATTAAAAAATGGGCAGAAGATATGAACAGATATTTCTCCAAAGGAGACATACAGATGGCCAACAGACAAATGAAAGGGTTTTCATCATCACTTATCATCAGGGAAATGCAAATCAAAACTACAATAAGATGTCACTTCACAGCTATTAGAATGGCTAAAATAAAAAACAAAAGAAAGTACAGGTGTTGGTGAGGATGTGGAGAAAAAGGACCCTTGTGCATTGTTGGTGGGAATGCAAACTGATGCAGTCACTGTGGCGAACAGTATGGAGGTTCCTCAAAAAGTTTAAAATAGTGGGGTGCCTGGGTGGCTTAGTTGTTAGGCATCTGCCTTTGGCTCAGGTCGTGATCCCAGGGTCCTGGGATCGAGCCCTGCATCAGGCTCAGCCTGCTTCTCTCTCTCCCACTCCCTCTGCTTGTGTTCCCTCTCTTGCTGTCTCTTTCTCCATCAAATAAATAAATAAAATCTTTAAAAAAGTAATAATAATAAACACAAAATTTTTAAAAAGTTAAAAATAGAACTACCCTATGATCCAGCAATCACACTACTGGGTGTTTTTACCCAAAGAATACTAAAACAGTAAAGAGTAACTCAAAGGGATACATACACCCTGATATTTATAGCAGCATTATTTACAATAGCCAAGATATGGAAGCAGCCCAAGTGTTCATTGCTTGATGATTGGATAAAGCAGTGGTAACTATATACAATTTAATATTATTCACCCATAAAAAAGAAAGAAATCTTGCCATTTACAACAACATGGATGGAGCTAGAGAGTATAATGCTAAGTGAAATAAGTCAGAGAAAGACAAATACAAAATGATTTCACTCATATGTGGAATTTAAGAAACAAAATAAATGAGCAAAGGGAAAAAGAGGAGCCAAGAAAGAGACTCTCATCTCTTAACTATAGAGAATAAACTTCAGAGGGGAGGTGGTAAGGGGATGGGTGAAATAGGCGATAGGGATTAAGGAGTCCTCTTGTGATGAACACTCAGTGATTAAAATGGAAACTTAAAAAAAAGAATTAAGGAAAAAGATAGAAACCCAACCCCCAGGGGGGCATCTCTCTCTCTCTCTCTCTCTTTCTCTCTCTCCCTCTCTCATCCCCTTCCTCTCATGTCTCCAGAGTGTACTTTCACCTTAATACTTTTCCACTTGTGTTGCTCAAAAAAATAAATAAGACACTGCATATGAAAGCATTTAGTAAACTATAAAGCACCATAAAACATTAAGATACACAATTATATATTTTATTCACATAAGTAAACTGATATTTAATATAGTGTCCTTTATATCACCACATATTTACCAATGTTGAATATTTTTGTACCTTTTGGGCAATTATTGAATGGGTTAAACAATATGAAGTTGCAATTTTGGGTCTGGATCAAGGATTTAATTCGTGCAAATTATAAATGCTCTTTAATACTTATCCTTTCAGTGGAGAACAAAGTCACTTTTTCGTTCTTTCTACACATGTGGATGAACTGCGAAAAGAAAAGAGGGAACTCGACTTCCTTCTTTCTGTTACTTCTTTATCCTTTCTCCTTCTCTTTTACAATTGAAAAAGTTTCCATTCCTCAGTGGTTTACAACCTTGGTTAAAATTTGAATCACTTGGGGGCTTCAAAAACTTTGATGCCCAGGCCATCCCCCCAGTCAATGACATGAGCATATCTGTGGTTGGGATGCAGACATCGATGTTTCTGAAGCTCCCATGTGATTTTAGTATGAAGTCAACCTTGAGAACCATTACTCCAGTTCCCTGACATAGGCAGAGATCTCCACCAACTTCTTCCTTATTGCAAGGTCACTCAACTTACAATAGTTATCTAAGAAATGGCTATAGTAGAAGAATGTTCTTTTCCAGGAGGATTCTGAGGTTTAATTTTGACCAAAAAAAAAAAAAAATCGAAGATTGATATCAATTTTATTTTCTTTGACGAGGTCTTATTTTCAATTTTCTAATGTTTGTAGTGAGAAATAAAAGGAATAGCAAATTTCAATGATATTTTCTTTGTACTCTGTAGAAACTATTATCACATTCCTGAAAATCATATTTTCACCTCCAAAGGTGTATTTCCATGGTTTGTTTGGTGGCATAACAGTTCCAGTTTGCGATTCACACTTTCAAAATAAGCCATATCGCCCTTTCCTCATGTGCCTTTTCCCTGCTAAAAGTTTTCACCTGCAATTACATCTTTTAAAGGCATGTTTGCTACCTTTTATGGTGTGAAACATAAATGCCAAAGAGAAAAATAAATAAAAGTTAGGAAGAGAAAATAAGGCCTGAAAGCTTATAAATAAGACCACAGCAATTCCTGACAAAGGACTTGCTCTTGTATTCTCTTTTGCTTTATAATTCAACTCAATGAACACTCAACAAACCACCATACTGGCAGCACAAAATGAGAAAATGTGAGGGCCAGTGTACAGAGAGAATTTCCTAAATAGATTGGGGGAAAAGAAGTGTATTGCAACAAGTATATGTGACTGAGATAGACAATAGGATTCCTGAGATCATGAAGCTTGAAATTTAAAATCCCCAAACTTTTCTGTCTAGTGGTCTGCAGGGAGAAAGGAGAAACTGTCTGTGGTCTTTCATTTACATGTACAATTTGAGCATCAAGGTTTGGTTATATTTATTTTCAGTGCCCAGAAATGTGCTTCTATTCTGGTGACTAGAAGCAAAGAAAAAAGAAAAAAAAATTAAAGGTTGGAAGATCTTTTACTTACGATAAACATATATAGTACAAGTTATTATTTTTTAACTTTTAAAAAAATTTTTAACTTATTGCTTCAAAACTGACTCGATAGTGTCCTGCCCCTTGCTCTGAAAAAAGAAAGAAAGACAGAAAGACAGAAAGGAAGAAAAAGAAAAAAGATCCAAACAAATAGGGTGCTTAAAATTAAAAAAAAAAAAATTAGAATGTGGGGCACCTGTGTCGCTCAGTGGTTAAGCATCTGCCTTCAGCTTGGGTCATGATCCCAGGGTCCTGGGATTGAGCCCTGCATTGGGCTCCTTGCTCTGTGGGGAGTCTCCTTCTCCCTCTCCCACTTCCCCTGCTTATGTTCCCTCTCTCACTGTCTCTCTCTGTGTCAAATAAATACAATCTTTAAAAAAATGATTAAAAATTAGAATGAAATTGAAAGCCTGTCCTGAACAATTCCTGTTATTCATCACTAAATGTAACTATACACCTCTGGACAGGAAAAACGAGAGGCCATCCATTTCATATGTCTGATAACAAAAATCATCTGAGTGAACTTACTGCCACCCAGTATCAATGAATACTGTTGACATAACAAAAAAATGATGAGGAAACAATATACATTTAGCACATTTGAGTACATAAGCAAGGGGGTTAAATATCTTAAGGAGGCAGGTTGGCTCTAAGAGGCATTTACAGAGCAGTGGGGGTTCATGGTAAAATAGAGAAATACTCATCTAAAGTGGAGAGTTGGTATTTAGATCAGGCTGATTGTGGCCATCTGAAAACTGGAAGCAAATGTTTCTAGACCTTCTCATTTCTTTTTTTCTTTTTTTCTTTTTTGTTTTTGCAAGAAAAGCTAGAAATCTGAAATTTTATGTGGAAGATTTCACATTATGATCACACGAATGATTATATAATGTTGAGAGTTAATGGACTTTATAAAAATATGGGATATCTAATATTTAATTAAAGGCTGAATATGGTCCACAGGTCACTACTGATGTCTCATTTCTTTGTATTTATTTACTCAGCAGTGTAATTTATTCTTCTAGATCCTATTAATTTCTACTGAATGGATTCTCAATCCTACTTCGATGTTTACCAAAAGTTGTTAGTTGTACTTATGTCTTCAAGTTAACTTTAAGCTTATAGACTTTAGTGGAATTTTCCTCATCTGTATAAGTGGAATTATAATAGGACCTAACTGCAAAGTTAGTTTGGGTCTTCAATGAGTTAATGTATACCAGTTCCTATATCTTTGTAAGTGGTAAATGTGTTTACTATTATTACAAGTTTATATTGCAATATGCAATGGATCTATCCAATGATTTTTCACATAGAGGATGCTTTTAAAATATGAGTTGATAGACTGATACATAGCTCAATAGGTTTATGGCAACAAATACTGAAGAACTTTTCACCCTATTCCACGTGGATATGATCTAGCATTAGAAGGATATAATTGAGAAGAATTAGATTTTAGTTTTAGCCTCTGATAGCATGTGGAAGCTTAATTCTTGAAATAATTATAGTATAAACATTTTTGCAATAAATAAAATATGTCTAAATAGCTTCATAAATATTTAAACAGTGAATCCACAAATCCCACCTGTGCTTTCCAGGCAGCATACTTTGAAAGCAACATTTTCTTAGTATCATGTACACCATTAAAGCATATTATTTATACAAATGGAACTCCATTCTCAGGCCACCTAAGCACTCCCTACTCAGAGGGAAGCCCAGTGGTCCTCAACAAATAAAACTGATTTCTCTCTGGATCTGTAACCCAAATGACTAAAGAAATGAGGACAGAGCTGAAAAATTATACTTCTGTGGGGATAATATAAATGGTAAGTAGAAATATTTTCTTTTTATGATGAAGTCAGCTATTGAACAATCATGCCGTGGATTTAGGTATTAAGAAGATCACTTGGACTCAATGGTATTTCTCTTCTAGTTTGAAAAATTTATGGTTATAATAATAATAGCAGATACATAAAACTGTAAATATAAAAACAATACATGTTTTCCTTTTCAGTTCTGATGGGATTAAAAAAGTGTTCTACTTATCAAACTCAACACCCAAAGAACAAATAATCCAATCAAGAAATGGGCAGAAGACATGAACAGACATTTTTCCAAAGAAGACATCCAAATGGCCAACACATGAAAAAGTGCTCAACATCGCTCGGCATCAGGGAAATCCAAATCAAAACCTAAATGAGATACCACCTCACACCAGTCAGAATGGCTAAAATTAACAAGTCAGGAAACGACAGGTGTTGGCGGGGTTGCGGAGAAAGGGGAACCCTCCTACACTGTTGGTGGGAATGCAAGCTGGTGCAACCATTCTGGAAAACAGTATGGAGGTTCCTCAAAAAGTTGAAAATACAGCTATCATATGATCCAGCAATTGCACTACTGGGTATTCACCCCAAAGATACAAATGTAGGGATCCGAAGGGGTACGTGCACCCCAATGTTTATAGCAGCAATGTCCACAAAAGCCAAACTGTGGAAAGAGCCAAGATGTCCATCGACAGATGAATGGATAAAGAAGAAGTGGTATATATACACAATGGAATATTATGCAGCCATCAAAAGGAATGAGATCTTGCCATTTGCAACGACGTGGATGGAACTGGAGGGTGTTATGCTGAGTGAAATAAGTCAATCATAGAAAGACATGTATCATATGACCTCACTGATAGGAGGAATTCTTAATCTCAGGAAACAAACTGAGTGTTGCTGGAGTGTTGGGGGGTGGGAGGGATGGGGTGGCTGGGTGATAGACATTGGGGTGTGTATGTGCTATGGTGAGTGCTGTGAATTGTGCAAGACTGTTGAATCACAGATCTGTACCTCTGAAACAAATAATGCAACATATGTTAAGAAAAAAAAAAAGAAGAAGATAGCAGGAGGGGAAGAATGAAGGGGTAAGTCGGAGGGGCAGATGAACCATGAGAGATGATGGACTCTGAAAAACAAACTGAGGGTTCTAGATAGGAGGGTGTGGGGGATGGGTTAGCCTGGTGATGGGTATTAAAGAAGGCACATTCTGCGTGGAGCACTGGGTGTTATGCACAAACAATGAATCATGGAACACTACATCAAAAAGTAATGATGTAATGTATGGTGATTAACATAACAATAAAAAATTTAAAAAAAAAGAAGATAGCAGGAGGGGAAGAATGAAGGTGGGGAATCGGAGGGGGAGATGAACCATGAGAGACTATGGACTCCGAGAAACAAACTGAGGGTTCTAGAGGGAAGGGGGTTGGGGGGATGGGTTAGCCTGGTGATGGGTATTAAAGAGGGCACGTTCTACATGGAGCACTGGGTGTCATACGCAAACAATGAATCATGGAACACTACATCAAAAACTAATGATGTAATGTATGGTGATTAACATAACATAATAAAAAATGGAAAAAACAAACAAACAAACAAAAAAAAGTGTTCTAATCACCACGTAGGAATGCATATTCCTTTCTTACAAGCAGTTTAACATTTAAAAGTGAATGGATACATATGTGGAAAAATCATCCCCTAAAAGCTTTAGGAGATGGAAAAAAACACAGTCATGGAGACAATAATAGAATATAAAACTTTTTGATATTTCTCCTGTGAAGACTTGGTTTTGAAGTGAAAATCTGAAGACATAAAGACTTTATGGAATAGGTTCACTTAGGGGAAAGAAAAAGGAAAAAAGTATTGACAAGGGAAATAACAAAGAGGCTCTGAAGAAGGAGCAAACAATTTAAAGATTTAGGAAGCATGTTAGTATGATTTTTAGGGATGAGTAGCAATTCGAGAATAATAAAAAAGGAGAAAACTCTGGTTACACACTTTTATTCAGAGATAAACAAGGCAAATTATAGTGAGGAGACATCGAATTCTTCAGAACAACTTGAGTCCACAGTCCAGTAGCTACTGAATTTTTCATTGTCAAGAAAGACATTAATTTCTCTCTGTTTCCTTCTCTATAGAAATCACATGAGGAGTGTTAGCCTACTTTCACACACTAAGCAAATATTAAAATATGGCAGGTCTTAGTACTTAAATTACTCATGTAAAAGCCAATTGCTCTGAAAAGTAATGTTATAAAAAAGTTCAGGTCCTGTGGAAATCACTCCAAACTGCACAGAAATATTTTAAAAATCCTGATTTTTCTGATATGATAGGGCAGATAAACTTTACTGTTTTTTACTCAAAGAAATAGTAGAGCGGTGGGAATGACAGGGCTTTATAGTACTCAGTTTCTCTATCTCATAATTTGCACATTATAATTTGAAGAAAATAAAATTAAATTTATAAAACTTTACACCCTGTCATGAATGCTGCACATAACATAAACATGTGAGTGCATATACCTTATGAATGTAAGTTGGCTATAATTCAAGAGTTCAAAGTTGTCCTTGATAAAATTACTAAAAATACAATGATAAATAGAAACACACTAGTAGTAGATGACTAAATTAATCAGCTCATGACAAATCAAGTTTACAAACTATAAGGGTGGGTGACCAAAAAACATTAACAAGGATGATCTGACTAAGAATACAGAGATATGCTTCAGTTTGCTACAAAGAGGAAAATATCTTCTTTTAAAGAGCGCAATAAACATTCATAAAAATTAGACAAGTGTTGGAGCATAAAGTAAACTAATAAATTTATAAAAGTAGAATTCATACAGATACTATTCCCTGATCATGGTGAAAGAAAACTATGAATGCGTAATGAAATTAGTCTAAAAGAGATTATTTTACTTGGGAATTTAAATAATCTCTCTAAACCAGCTTAATTCAAAGAGGAAAGAACAGAACTGAAGAATACATACAGAAAAAATAAAAATAATTGTGATATCTATCAGAACCCAAGGGACACCATGTGCAGAGGGAAACTCATAATCTTGAAATACATATTGATTTTTTTAAAGAAGAAAAATGAGAACAAAAAAATTAAGCATCAGATGTAAAAAAAAGTTTAGAAAAATAACAGAAAATGAAGGAAAATATAACTAAGAAATGTATAATAAAGGCAAACACAAGAATTAATTATTATAGAAACCTCAAAACATAAAAAGAGGAAATTTTTAAAAATTGGTAAATACATAAACTATAAATAGTCTAATCAAGAAAAAAGAAAAAGAGGAGTGACAACCCTTCAGAGCTAGAGACACTGCACCCCAACTAGCCAGACCTACATACTCACTCATAGGTGAAAATCTTTCCCTACCAAAGCCAGTTCATAAAGTTTGAAAGATGTAACTCCCCTTCAAACACAGACATGGACACAGAAA
The DNA here is from genome assembly GCF_003265705.2 of Callorhinus ursinus. Taxonomy (NCBI): domain Eukaryota; kingdom Metazoa; phylum Chordata; class Mammalia; order Carnivora; family Otariidae; genus Callorhinus; species Callorhinus ursinus. Next base: position 31,915,290 of record NW_027397077.1, on the reverse strand, counting down.
TACAAGGAACATGAAAAATCAGGGAAATGTTACATATCCAAAGGAACACAATAATTTCCCAGTAACAGACCACAAAGAAATGGCTATCTGTGAATTGCCTGACACATAATTCAAAATAATTGCCTTAAAGCTCAGCAAGCTACTTGAGAACACAGACAACACAATCAGAAAAAAAAAAAAAACAACACAAGAACAAAACAAGTTCAACAAAGAGATTTGTAAATCATAAAAAAGGACCATACAGAAATTCTAAAGTGGAAGAATACAATGAATCAAATGTAAAATGCAATAGAGAGTTCCACATCAGACTTGATGAAGCAGAAGAAGAAATCTGTGGACTCAGAGTTACACCATTATAAATTATCCAGTCAGAGGAGAAAAAAGAAAAAACAATATTGAAAAATAGCAATGAAAATCTATGGGATTTATGGGACATCATAAACACATTCAATATATGCATTATAGGAGTCTCAGAAGGGGGACAGTAAAGGGGCAGAAAACTTATTTAAAGAAATAATGGCTGAAAACTTCCCAAATCTTGGTAGGGAAATGAAAACCCAGATTCATAAAGCCAAAAGATTCCCAAACAGTATCAACCCGACGTGGACTACATTCAGACACATTATAATCAAATTATCAAAAACCAAAGAAAAAAGAGAATTTTTCAAGCAGCAAGAGAAAAATGACTCATTAAATACAAGGAATGCCCAAAATATCATCAATGACTTTCTCAGCAGAAAACTTGCAGGTGAGGAGAGAATGGGATGATATATTCAAAGTACTAAAAGGAAAAGAACACAAAATAATTGCCAACCAAAAATAATGTACCTGGCAAAATTATCTTTAAAAATTGAGAAATAAAGCTTTTCCCAGACAAACAAAAACTGAGTTCTTCATTGCTAGATTTATCTTATAAGAAATGCTAAGGGAGTTTTTAAATTGAAATGAAAACAGACTGAACATTGAAAAGCATATGGAAATGTAAATCTCACTCAGAAAGGTAAATACAGACATAGATTAGTGTAATACTGTAAAGATGGTGTGTTAATTAGTTTTAACCTTTATTTTTAAATTTATTATTATTATTAGTAGTAGTAGTAGTATTACTATTATTTTTAAGTAATCTTTACACCGAACGTGGGACTCAAACTCACAACCTTGAGATTAAGAGTCACATGCTCTTGTGACTGAACCAGCCAGAGGCTCCTACTTTTAACCTTTAATATAAAAGTTAAAAGATAAAGATTTGCTAATGAATATGCAATGGAAAAGGAAGCAAGCAATTACAAGAACACAAAGTGTATGCATGTGGGAAGTGAGTAAAAATGTAGAGATTTTATATGCAATTGAAGTTAAGCTGTTATCAATATAAAATATATGGTTATAACTACAAGATATTTTACAAAAGCCTTGAGCTAACCGCAAAGAAAGAATCTAAGAGACACAAAAGTTAGAGAAAATAATGAAAGCAAATCACTACAAAGATTCATTAAATAACAAAGGAAGATAGCAAGAAGAGAGGAACAAAACAACTGACAGAAAACAATGAACAAAATAATAATAGTAAGTGTTCATTTATCAAGAATACTTTATTTTTAAAAAGATTTTATTTATTCATTTGAGAGAGAGTGAGCGAGGGAGAGAGCACAAGCAGGAGCAGAGGGAGAGGGAGAAGCAGACTCTCCTGCTCAGCAGGGAGCCCAACGCAGGCCTTGATCCCAGGACCCTGGGGTCATGACCTGAGCCAAAGGCAGACACTTAACACACTGAGCCACCCAGGAGCCCCAAGAATTACTTTAAATGTAAATGAATTAAGCTCATCAATCAAAAGGTGGAGAGTGGATGAATGGATAAAAAAGCAAGATCCAGTGTTATGCTGTCTCCAAGAGACTCACTTGAGATTTAAAGATGTACCTAGGTTGAAAATGAGGAGATGGGAAAAGATATTTCATGCAAATGGTAACCAAAAGAATGTAGAGGTTGGTATACTTACGTCAGGCAAATTAGACTTTAAGTCTAAAACTGTCTCTAGGGACAAAGGAAGTCATTATATAATGATGAAAAGTTTAATTCAACAGTAAGTAAACAATCATAAATATATATGCACCAAGAATCACAGCACCTAAATATGTAAAGCAAATATTGACAGATCTGAAGGCAGAAATTTACAGCAATAAAGTAATAGTAGGGAACTTCAGTATCCCACTTACATTAATGGATATAACCTCTAGACAGAAAATCAATAAAGAAAGAGCTGACTTGAACAATACTATGAATCAAATCCACTTGCTACCCAACAGCAGAATAATACACATTCTTTTCAAGCACATAGGGAAATTTCTCCAGAATAGATTACATGTTGTTAAAATGAGGCTCAACAAATTTAAAAGATTGAAATCATTTTTATAGTTGCACAATAAAGCTGGGTAGGTACACTTAGTGAAGACATTTCTTCCTGTGTAATCCTTGAAGGAGCTGGGACAACTTGCTAGATGTGGAGTTGCTAGATTTAGTAAATAAAAATATAGCATCCCCAGTTAAATTTGAAATGATCATCAATGAATAATTTTTAATATAATTATGTCCCATGCAATATTTGGGACATATAACCAAAATGGTCTTAATGATGTCCTCAGTTACAGTAAACTTTAGACAGTTTTCTTCCTGATTTAGACCCTTGCCTCCCCTTTCTTAGAAGATTTATTTCAGGAAACTAGCAATTGCAAATTATCTCTCTGACTTTTGAGGTATAAATCTTGCACAACCCAGGAATGTCATTCTCAAGGACCTGGAAGACTTCCCTTGGAAATATAATCATCAAAAAAGATGGGGCCCTTATCTCTCAGTCTCAGTGGGAAGATCAGAGCCTAATTTTCACAAGCACCAATTAGTAAACACAGATGCATAGCCTAATCATATTGACCACCCTCCCCTCAATGTCCTGTAATGCTTTTTTCACTAGCTCACTCTGCACTTAAAAACTTTCCTGCCCTTTGTTTCAATGTAGTTGAGTCTAATCTCTCTCCTGTATTGCAATAGTCTATTTCTCCATTGAAATAGTCTTAAATAGAGTTTTTCTTGACTGTTTAACTGGTCTAGAGCAATACCCTTTAACCTATATTTATACTAAAAAATTGGTCATTAATCCGAATTTCAATTTAACTGGATATCTTAAACTTTATCTGATAACCCTATAGTTTTGTAAGACAGAGTAATGGAAAGCAAAGTGAACGGGAAAAAAAAGAAAAAAGGATAATAAAAAATGAGAAGAGGTTAAGGGAATTCAGCAACACATCAAGCATAATAACATTTGCATTATAAGGATCCCAGAAGGAGAAAAGAGAGAAAAAGGGGAAGAAAATTCATTTAATGAAATAGCAGCTGAAAACTTCCCTAATCTAGGGAAGGAAATGGAAATCCAGATTCAGGATGCACAAAGAACCCCGACAAAATCAACCCAAGGAGGTCCACACAAAGACACAAAATAATTAAAATGCCAAAAAGTAGTGATAAAGAATTTTAGAAGTAGCAAGAGAAAAGAAAACAGTTACATACAAGGGAAACCCATAAAGCTATCAGCTGATTTTTCAGTAGAAACCCTTAGGCCAGAAGAAAGTGGCATGATATATTCAAAGGGCTGAAAGGAAAAAAACCTGCAACCAAGAATACTCAATGCAGCAAGGCTATCACTGCGTGTAGAAGGAGAGAAAAAGACTTTCCCAGCCAAACAAAAGTTAAAGGAATTCCTCACCATTAAACCAGTCTTACAATAAATGTCAAAGTGTATTATTTGAGTAGAAAGGAAAAACCATAATCAGGAGTAAGAACCTTAGGAAAGGAAAAGATTTCACAGGTACATATAAACATAATAAAAGTAGTAGATTAATCACTTATAAAACTAGTAAAAAAACAGTAAAACCAATTATATCTATAAATGGTTTTCTTCATTGATCATCCCTTCATAAATTTACCCTGAAATTGCTCATTTATGATATGTATAATTTGACTAATAAAGCAGCTCTTAAATAAATACAAAATAGGAAGATCTTTTATCATTGTAATAGTCACTTTCCAAAGTAACCAGAGACCCAAAGTCTTAGTCAGCTGTGAAGAAAGCAGGTGGGAGTCCCTGAGTCACACAAGGATCAGGATAGAAATGGTGAGAAGGCCTCTGGACATAAAGAGGCCTGAAATTTAGACCAGGAGTGCAGAGGGCATGGGTTTTGTAGATGGGAAGCAGAAAAGACAGGGGATGGCATCCTAAGACTACACATGAACAGATACCTCAACAGAGGCAACAGGGATCAAAGGAAGCATGGAACAGAACCCAGGATGATGCAATATCACATGCCCCACACTTTGGACTCAGGCTACATGGCAGAGTGGGAGGAGGGAGGGGAAAGGAGTGAATCTTATATTTAATTGAATACTTCCCCAAAAGTGATTGAGTTTTAAATAAGAAATGACCAATACATTTTAAATTAATGTGTAGTTATTTTGAATATTCCATTAAAATGGGAACTTATGAGCTGAGTTCAGTTACTGAAAAATAAAATTATGTTTTTTCTGACCAATGTTGTCTTAATACACTTCAATATCACTACATGTGGAGTTGATCCAGCAAATCTCCATCTAGGAATTTACCCAAGAAAAATATATGCTGACACAAATAAGCAAATATTTGCATATAAGAAAGTTAATTATAGCTTCTTATTTTATGGTAAAAAACTAAAATAATTCCAAATGGCCAAGGACAGGGATTTATGAAGATGAATTTTGGTACATTCAAACAATGGAATAATGTTTGGCTGTCAAAAATAGCTGCTCAGGAATTTGCATTTTAAAAAAATTAATTAAGATGATTTGGCATGTTGCAATGCGAATGTGAAAGTTTGGTGACAGGTTCTCATAGTATTTAACTTACCCTTGGTATTTGTTATAAGGTGAATTGTTGACTATCATATAATGGAATAGAGTGTTCACATGTAAACTTTTTCTTATTTTAGGATGCTTTACTTAAATAAGGCTACTTTCAAATATGTACTGCTTTTAAAATATACCATTTGAAATATCTACTTCAGCTTGAAAATTTTGTGAGCCAAGAAGATACAACCTGAGCTAGTCATTGCTCCATTATTTTGAATGCTTGAGAGAACAATATTAAGATGTTCTTAATTCAAAGGGTTGTTGTGGGGTATCAGTAGGATTTATATCACCCAGTAACAAGTAACTCCCCTAATGCTTAGGGAATAAGAGGTTCATTTAATTAAATATTCTATTTTACTCAGAGTTATTACATAAACTATAGGTGGTTCCAACATTAAAATATTTGAAAAATTAAAAAATGAAATGCTATAAAAACGAAAAGTGGAATAGAACATACTTTAATTTTAATTAGTTTTAGAATCTTAGGGTGTTTCAGAGTCATGGAGGAAAAAAACTGCTAGATGCCAACTGGAGAAGTATGGTGCATAAATGGAAAACTTTTTAGCTTCCCTGAATTTATGTACTGTATTAGTCTGTTATGTTATGTACTATATTAGCTGCTATAACAGAATACCATAGGCTTCAACAGCAGGAATTTATTTCTCACAGTTTTAGAACCTATGATATCTAAGATCAAGGTGCAGGCCTTGATTCAATTCCCCAGTGAGGGCCTTCTTGCAGATGACTACCTTCTCACTGTGTCTTCATAGGGCAAAGAGAAAGAGCAAGAGGCAGAGATGGGAATTGAGAGAGAGAGACAGAGAGAGAGAGACAGAGAGAGGGAGGGAGAGAGAGGGAGAGAGAAGGACTGGGAACATGATTTGGTCTCTCTTCCTCTTCTCATAAGGACACTAATCTCATAATGGGAGTCCCACCCTTATCTAAATTTAATTACCTTTCAAAGGTCCCACTTCCAAATACCATCAAATTGGGGGTTAGGGCTTCCATCTATAAATTCTGGGCAGGGGGAGGGGGACACAATTCAGTCCATAGGACCCACTAACTTTACAAAGGGAGAACTTTAGCTCAGAGAAGGAACAAATTTACTAGCTTAGAATGACATATAATTATTGGCAGAGCTCAGTTGGGCCCCAAAGCTCCAGATTCTTGGTCAGTAAACCCTGAGAGTACTTTATCAGACTGTCTCCTAGCACACATTCCCCTTTCTTCCTTATTATAGTTGTTTTTCTATAAAACATACTTTTTCTACAAATCATATTGATCCTACCAGGTTCTAAGTTCCCTGAATAGAGAATCCACATCTGAAGCATCTGTTGACTGGTCCATATATTAACTATTCTATGTTTCATAAAAATTAAGTTGTGGATTCAGGAGGGCTGTTAAATTTCTGTATTTTCTAGGTGTTATGAATTCAAATATATAGCAATTTACTGCAGTATTTTGGTGATATATTTTATCCTTATTACTTTTGTCTTATAGTTTTATATAGTCTTTATATTAACTGAATTTTGAGCAACCAGTATTTATTATACATTATAAATGTCTACTCTCCATGTTACCAATCACCAGTGTTATAACTAGGAACATAATTTTTTCTTATGTGGTTCTGGTTATATTACTTTTTTCATTAAATTATAGCTCATACAGAAGGCATATGGAACATGACAGTGCCATAGACTATGTCTCTTTGGTTTACTCCTTGGACATATGCTTTACATACAAAAAGATATTTCAATTCACCATATGTGATCCATATTTAAATGTGGAAACAGAGCCTCACAGGAGATGTATCAAAATAGCACATGCAAACATTTACTATTTGTGCCAGTAAGTGGATCTTTAGCAGAAAACTCAACAACTACCATATGCAGCAGCTGTTATTCAGTGGACCAAAAATAACGGCCTGGAACAATGCAAGCAGCAGTTTCAGCATATTTGAACCCCATCCACCTAGCAAATACTTACTTCTCAAAATCCATTCAGATGCCTAAAAGGCTCTTCATTTGCAATTAACCACTATAATTATTCTGACCCAGACATGCTAGTTAGGGAGTCACACTCCAAGAAAAAGTTTCCTGAGAGATCAGGTAATTGCCAGGAGGAAAAATAGCAAACAGGTTGTCTAGTCCCCTGGACAATTTTTGGACCCCAACACAAAATATTTTTTAATAAGTTTTTGGATGGCAAATATGGTTGAAACAATAACTTGTAAAATTTAAGAATATTAACCAGATTATTATTAGATACCTCTCTGAGGCATGAAATATCACAAAAGGGTTTCCTATATCAAGTACTTTATTTGATCAGATTTTTTGGTCAGCAGAGATAATCAACATGAGTATGTGTTATCATCTGTTGGAAGACAGAACCAGACATGCTAGGAGTTAATTTTTGATGTGTTGTTGTTAATGATGCATTAAACTCTGACTACTGTCATTGTGGTGGGGAACGCAGTGCTCAGGAAACAAAGTCAAACAAAGTTAGAACTCCAGCTCTATCACAGGCTTATAGGTAAGGCCCTTAGAAACTTCAGTTTCATCTGGTATAAAGCATGATGGTGATAATCACTGCTTCTGATTATTTCAAAGGGTCACTGTAAGGCCAATTGTACAACGACTATTACGCCTATCTCGCATCACTTACTGAATTCAAACTCTGTCATGTCATTTAATATTCAAATCGATCTACAAGGTAGTTTATTTCTATCCTGAATTAACATAAACCTGCAAATCTCAGTTGGCTTTCCACAAAAAATTCTGATGCAGAGTTAGGTGAATCTTCAGAGAAGCTCTCTGGCATGCTGTGACTCAGAGATTCATGTTGCTTTAATTTTGTGATGACACCATTTCAACACATGCTTCCCAGGTCCCCAGATCTGGAGAAGAGAGATCTGGAGAGTTGCCATTGCTTTTAAATGCTTTAGCCCAGAACTGACTCAGGAGATCCCATTGGCCATGACTACCACATGACCCTGCCCAAGTGCAAGGGGCAGAGATTATGGTGCAGGGGGCACACAGATACTAGGTGAGCAGTCAGCATATCTGCTGTAGACAGTGTGGTTTCTCCTGTTTGATAAGTGAGGGGACTGAACAGAGGCATTATGTAAATTACCTAGGTCACACAGTCCTTTATCAGGAGACTCCACTTTCATCCCTAATTTGTTTGATTTAGGATTTTTAGTAATATTTTGATAATTTATTACCAGGTATTAGTGAATCATAACAGGCCAACAAAGGGAATGTTTTTATAATTCTTCCTTCATTAATGACCTTTTCTTCTGATGAGATAATTATTTCATTTAGGTTCTTCTTTCACATCATGAAGGAAACGTTTCTACTGTTTTATTTCATAAGTTTGGGAAATTAAAATTATGCATTTTTGTGACAAATTATTTGAAATAAGACAATTTAAACATTTCAATATAAACCTTAGATATCTTGGATAAATATACACATACTGTTTTAAGTGGGAAGAATAAATGTCCATTTTGGATGTGTGTTTAAAAATGTTGAAAAAATTAAGAAAACCTAATTTGGGTACTTTTATATAGAGATTCGGAAAATTAGAAATTCAACAGTCTTGGTTAAAATAACTTCTTCACTGTGTTTCTAGAAAGTGCATATCAGAAAGTGAGTAAGAAAGTCTCATATTACTAAAACTGTAAAATAAATCAACCATATATATTCTAATATACTTAAAATTATAAAATGGAAAAATAGGTAAGTCCCCTGTAATATAGAATGTACTACTAGAACACAGCATATGGCTTAATATTTGGGGTTTGCATATGGTAAATGTTTGCTTGTCACATCCGTACTCTTATTTATGGCTTCTCAAAGAACTATAAGAACAATGGGATTAAACCAAAGACTGTGATAGGAAAATAATAGATAATTATTCTGTTAGATTTACAGATAGGCATGGTCAAATACAATTGTATGCCAGACGAAGAATGCTGATTTTATTGTACTCATGGGTTATCTCCAGACATAGCATGAAATTCTGAAAGAAAAAAAAAAGTATATCAAGCAATTTTGGGAAGTGCTTTTATTGTAACCATTGATAAAATTAGTTTATGTAACAGCACAATCTTTCTGTATCTTCTTCCATAGATTGTCTTCAAGAACCACAATGTTTGTTTCTATTCCTAAGAATTTCAACACCTCAATTCCTTCTTTCAAAGTGATACTCTAGATAAAATTCACTCTCCTATTTGTTTGTTTTCCTTACTATAAATTTAAAATCCATTTGGCATGGTTTGGAGATATACTATTTCTATATAAAGATGGATAGAAACAGATATATGTGGTCATTTGTGGCCAGCTGATGGAAGGAATAGCATCAAAGGCAGTTAACATTTGTTTGGTAAGTATAATGTTCCAATCCCTCTTCTAAGCTGTAACACGTTTCACACAGTAATAAAGTATACTAATAACTAATAACAAAAAATGATAGCTAGTCTTTATTGAGTTCCCAGGCTTGGCTTTTTACCAGGCTTTTTTCTCAGTGGTTTACATACAAGAAATCATTTGGTCCCTACAGCTTATGAGGACAGTGCTATTACTGATATCCTCAGCTTACAGTTGAGAAATCTGGTGCTTAAAATAGTGAAGCTAGTTGCCCAAATCACACAAGTCAAATGGGATAGAAGTCACTTTTGAATCCATGGCTCTGTGATTCCAAAGTATGACATCTTTTCTTTACACTACAAAACTCCCTCTGCCTACTTAGCCTCTTCAGTTGCGGCCTCTGAGCAATTGTCATTGTGTCTCCATACCCTGTGGTTTGAGTCAGGGTAGGAAGGAGTGTTTCTTCGTGCTGACGAAGTTGTCAATGGCATGGTTGAAAACTGTTGATTTCAGGATGGTGGCCATGATAAATCTGACCAAATTCATTTGTTTTTTGCTTTCAAGTAGAAAGCATTAGAGCATTTCATTCTCTTTACAGAAGAGATTAGAGAATAACAATTAAAGGGCAAGGCTATTCTCCAATGCCTAGGAAGCCACTATAAAATGCTATACAACCTTCTTAAAATGGGGATTTGGGGTCCTGCTAATGAGGGAAAAACTATTCTCAAATTACCACTTAATGTCATGGGAAATATATGAAAAACACTATTAAATTGATTCCAAGACTCCTGTCAAAAGCATTGCCTGCTATATCATTTAACAGTCCCTATTTAAGTTTCCATGTTAGAAAGAAGTTCTTTTGTGGAAATTATTTTCAGGAAAGGCTTCTTCTCCCCTAAGGAACTGTATGGCTTGTCTTACTAACATGTTTCATTTTTACCTTGGTGGTTGGGAAGCTCAACCCAATACGAATGCTCTTTCAAAGCAGTCATTTAGCATCTGTGGTAGTTGTTTTAACCTTTTCCTATTTTCCTTTCTTACTGAGAACACAGCTAGACTATTTTCCAGCCTTCTCTGCAGGTATATAACTAATCTGAATCAATGAAACATAGGTAAAAGTGATGTGTGTTATGTTTAGCCTGGCCACCCACTGCTGATTTTCTCTCCCTTCTCCAAATCACTTGCTGATTCACGATGCCAAGGGGCATCTTTGAAGGTATGTATTGAAGAGAGCAGAGCCTCTTTCAACCCCACACTCCCACCTCCCTGCCAATAGTTATACCTTACATGGCCAATAAATAAGCTTCTAATGTTTGAAGCCACTGAGGCTTTAGAGGGTATCAATTACGGTGGCTACTATTTTATTAATTACTAAATAAATAGGTAACAGACATTAAGTGTTTTTTGCCCTTTCTTTTTTCCTTCCATTTTTTAAGCTCTATTGAGGTAAGATGTGGGGTGCATGTGTAACAAAAATTATAGCAGAGTGGGTTCTACTTCACACAGATGTTCAGGATCCCTGAGGCCCTGCCATCTTTAAAACATCCCTTCCAAAGTTATTCTTTGCTTAGCAGTTAATTAGTGGTTAGCAAGGAAAAAAAACTGATGTCAGAGGTAAGAAAGATATAAATGCAAGTTATTCGGTGGCTAAGAATTTGTGTGCCTGTGATAACCTGAAGACAGACAATATGTTTGCAAAGCTTTTGGCTATAAAAGGGTTGAAAATGGTATCATTGGTGAGGACTGGTTTCCACTGGCTGAGCAAAACATGGTATTAGAGGAAATAAGGTTCAACAATAATTAGCTGTGTTTCACAGAGAAATAAAAAATAATAGAAAGTGTCTAGAAATTTGAGGTTCTGCAGGATTTGTAAAACTTGATTGAATGAGTAGAAGACAGGGGTGCCTGGGTGGCTCAGTTGGTTAAGCGTCTGCCTTTGACTCAGGTTATGATCTCAGGGTCCTGGGATTGAGCCCTGCGTCAGGCTCCCTGCTCTGCAGGGAGTCTGCTTCTCCCTCTCCCTTGCTCAAGCACATATGCTCTCTCTCGCTCTCTCTCTCCAATAGATAAATAAAATCTTAAAAAAATAAGAAAAAGTAGAAGCCAAACAGAAAGTAAGATCAAAATAGCTTCTTACAAGGGGCGGAGCAAGATGGCAGAGGAGTAGGAGACCTAGATTTCGTCTGGTCTCAGGAATTCAGGTGAATAGGGATCAAACCATTCTGAACACCTACGAACTCAACAGGAGATCGAAGAGGAGAGTACCAACAACTCTCTGAACAGAGAAGTGACCACTTACTGGAAGGTAGGACGTGTGGAGAAGTGAATCCGAGGTGATATTCGGGAAGATAGACGGCGGGGGAGGGGGCCTCCGAACACCGCTTCTGGCAAGTGATAGAGCCACAGAGCACAAAATCAGACCTTTTAGAAGTCGGCTCCACTGAGGGATGTCGCTGCAGTGGCTAAGCGGGGGCTGGAATCCTCCCAGGACAGTGTGGCCTCAGGACCCTTGGGGTCACAGAAAGACCGGGGGTGCCTGAGTGCGGCAGAGCTCCCAGGTATTGGAGCGGGGAAGCCGGCTGCAGAGACGGAGCCGAGGTGCGGGCTCTCAGCTCGGGGTTCCCATAAACTGTGATCCGCAGCCCAGTCGGGCCACTGCTCCTCCAGCAGGGACCCAACAAGTGGCAGAGCCGGGGAGACTCCCCTTCCTCCCCTGGGAGGAGCGGCGCGGGAACGCACCGCAGGGATCTGCTGGGTTTGGAGACTCCACACGGGGTCGGGTACCAGACATGGAAACTCTCGGTCACAGGCCAGGTGAGCATGGAGTGCGGCCAGAGACCAGGGAGACGGGAGTGACTGCTTTTCTCTGGGGGCACACTGAGGAGCGGGGACCCGAGTTCTCAGCTCTTCTGGGCAGAGATTGGGAGGCCACCATTTTCGCCCTGGTCCTCCAAAGCTGTACCGAGAACTTGCAGGGAATAAAAGCTCCTGAGAGCAAACCCGAGCACCTTGCTTAGCCCAGACCGACAAGGGCGGGGCAATTCAGCCTCCAGCAAAGACATTTGGAAACCACGGAAACAGGCCCCTCCCCCAGAAGATCAGCACGAACAGCCAGCAAGCCAAGACCAAGTTTACCGATCAAGGAGAATGGGAGAACTCCAGCGCTAGGGGAATACTGCACATAGAATTCATGGCTTTTTTTTTACCATAATTCATTAGTTCATCAAAGTTAATTTTTTTAACGGTTTTTTTTTAAATTTTTCTTTTTCCCTTTTTCAACCAACATCTTATCAATCCCTTTTTTAAAAAAACATTTTTTTATTTTTCATATTTAGAGTCATATTTTATCCCTTCATAGTAGTTACCCTTATTTTTGGCATATATATATAAGTTGTTCTCTCTTTAAAATTTTGAGATACAGTTTCTTCTAACAGATCAAAAGACACCCTAAATCACTAGTGTATGGTTTGGTTCCAGTCCCCTGCCTGATCACATTCTCTCCCTTTGTCCTTTTTTTTCTTAAATCTTCTTTCTTTTTTCAAACAACTTATCTTATCAATCCCTTTTATAAAATCTTTTATAATTTTCATCTTTAGTCATCTTCCATCCCTTCATTGTATCAACCCTTATTTTGTACATATATGTCTTTCTTCCTGTAAAATTTTAGGAGGCACTTTTTTCTAACAGACCAAAATACGCCCAAAATCTAGTGTGTGGCACTGATCTATGCGCTAGCCTGATCATATTTGACCACATTCTGCTTTTTTTGTATTGTTCTGTTTTTGTTTTTATCTTTTTTTTTCTCTTTCTTTTTTCGTTCCTTCCCTTTCTTTTCCCCTGGTTTCAGGTCTTTTCTGATTTGTATACAGTATATTTGCGGGGGACGTTGTTAACCTGTTAGCATTTTGTTCTCTCATTCATCTAGTCTCCTCTGGACAAAATGACAAGACAAAAAAAATCACCTCAGCAAAAAGAACAAGAGATAGTACTGTCAGCCAGGGACCTATTCAATATGGACATGAGTATGATGTCGGACCTAGAGTTCAGAATCATGACTTTAAAGATACTAGCTGGGCTTGAAAAAAGCGTGGAAGTTATTAGAGACACCCTTTCTGGAGAAATAAAAGAACTAAAATATAACCAAGTCGAAATCAAAAAGGCTATTAATGAGGTGCAATCAAAAATGGAGGCACTAACTGCTAGGATAAATGAGGCAGAAGAGAGAATCAGCGATATAGAAGACCAAATGATGGAAAATAAAGAGGCTGAGAAAAAGAGAGAGAAACAACTACAGGATCACGAAGGCAGAATTCGAGAGATAAGCGATACGATAAGACGAAACAACATTAGAATAATTGGGATCGCAGTAGAAGAAGAAAGAGAGAGAGGGGCAGAAGGTATATTGGAGCAAATAATAGCAGAGAACTTCCCTAATGTGGAGAAGGAAACAGGCATCAAAATCCAGGAGGCACAGAGAACCCCTCTCAAAATCAATAAAAATAGGTCAACACCCCGAAATCTAATAGTAAAACTTAGGAGTCTCAGAGACAAAGAGAAAATCCTGAAAACAGCTCGGGAGAAGAGATATGTAACCTACAATGGTAGAAACATTAGCAACAGACCTATCCACAGAGACCTGGCAGGCCAGAAAGGACGGGCATGATATCTTTAGAGCACTAAAAGAGAAAAATATGCAGCCAAGAATACTATATCTAGCTAGGATGTCACTGAAAATAGAAGGAGAGATAAAAAGCTTCCAGGACAAACAAAAACTAAAGCAATTTGCAAACACGATACCAGCCCTCCAAGAAATATTGAAAGGGGTCCTCTAAGCAAAGGGAGAGCCTAAAAGCAGCATAGACCAGAAAGGAACACAGACAATAGACAGTCACAGTCACCTTACAGGCAATAAATGGCACTAAATTCATATCTTTCAATAGTTACCCTGAATGTAAATGGGCTAAATGCCCCAATCAAAAGACACAGGCTATCAGATTGGATTAAAAAACAAGACCTATCGATATGCTGTCTGCAAGACACTCATTTTAGACCCAAAGACACCCCCAGATTGAAAGCGAGTGGGTGGAAAACAATTTACCATGCTAATGGACACCAAAAGAAAGCTGGGGTGGCAATCCTTATATCAGACAAATTAGATTTTAAAACAAAGACTGTAATAAGAGATGAGGAAGGACACTATATCCTACTTAAAGGGTCTATCCAACAAGAAGATCTAACAATTGTAAATATCTATGCCCCTAACATGGGAGCAGCCAATTATATAAGGCAATTAATAACAAAGGCAAAGAAACACATTGACAACATTACAATAATAGTGGGGGACTTTATCACCCCCCTGACTGAAATGGACAGATCATCTAAGCAAAAGATCAACAAGGAAATAAAGACTTTAAATGACACACTAGACCAAATGGACTTCACAGACATATTCAGAACATTCCATCCCAAAGCAACGGAATACATATTCTTCTCTAGTGCCCATGGAACATTTTCCAGAATTGGTCACATCCTAGGTCACAAATCATGTCTCAACCAGTACCAAAAGATTGGGATTATTCCCTGCATATTTATTTTCAGACCACAATGCTTTGATACTAGAACTCAATCACAAGAGGAAAGTCGGAAAGAACTCACATACATGGAGGCTAAAGAGCATCCTACTAAGGAATGAATGGGTCAACCAGGAAATTAAAGAAGAATTAAAAAAATTCATGGAAACCAATGAAAATGAAAACACAACTGTTCAAAATCTTTGGGATACAGCAAAGGCAGTCCTGAGAGGAAAGTATATAGAAATACAAGCCTTTCTCAAGAAACAAGAAAGGTCTCAAATACACCACCTAACCCTACACCTAAAGGAGCTGGAGAAAGAACAGCAAATAAAGCCTAAACCCAGCAGGAGAAGAGAAATTTTAAAGATCAGAGCAGAAATCAATGAACTAGAAACCAAAAGAACAGTAGAACAGATCAATGAAACTAGGAGCTGGTTTTTTGAAAGAATTAACAAGATTGATAACAAGATTGATAAGTCTGGCCAGACTTATCAAAAAGAAAAGAGAAGTGACCTAAATCAACAAAATCATGAATGAAAGAGGAGAGATCACAACCAACACCAAAGAAATACAAACAATTATAAGAACATATTATGAGCAACTCTATGCCAGCAAATTAGATAACCTGGAAGAAATGGGTGCATTCCTAGAGATGTATCAACTACCAAAATTGAACCAGGAAGAAATAGAAAACCTGAACAGACCTATAGCCACTAAGGAAATTGAAGCAGTCATCAAAAATCTCCCAAGAAACAAAAGCCCAGGGCCAGATGGCTTCTCAGGGGAATTCTATCAGACCTTTAATGAAGAATTAATACCTATTCTCCTGAAACTGTTCTAAAAAATAGAAATGGAAGGAAAACTGCCAAACTCAATTTATGAGCCCACCATTACCTTGATCCCAAAATCAGACAAAAACCCCATCAGAAGGAGAACTACATACCAATATCCTTGATGAACATGGATGCAAAAACTCTCACCAAAATACTAGCCAATAGGATCCAACAATACATTAAAAGGATTATTCACCATGACCAAATGGGTTTTATCCCTGGGCTGCAAGCATGGTTCAACATCCGCAAATCAATCAACGTGATACAATACATTAACAAAAGAAAGATCAAGAATCATATGATCCTCTCAATAGATGCAGAAAAAGCATTTGACAAAGTAAATATCATAAAAATATTTAAAATATAGTAAAAATATCATAAAAGCCATCTATGAAAAACCTACAGCGAATATTATTCTCAATGGGGAAAAGCTCTCAGCTTTTCCCCTAAGGTCAGGAACACGGCAGGGATGTCCACTCTCACCACTGCTATTCAACACAGTATTAAAAGTCCTAGCCACAGCAATCAGACAACAAAAAGAAATCAAAGGCATCCAAATCGGCAAAGAGGAAGTCAAACTCTCACTCTTTGCAGATGATATGATACTGTATGCGGAAAACCCAAAAGACTCCACCCCAAAACTGCTAGAACTCATACAGGAATTCATTAAAGCAGCAGGCTATAAAATCAATGCACAGAAATCAGTGGCATTCCTATACACCACCAAGACAGAAGAGAGACAAATCAAGGAGTCGATCCCATTTACAATTGCATCCCAAACCATAAGATACCTAGGAATAAATTTAACCAAAGAGGCAAAGGATCTGTACTCAGAAAACTATAAAATACTCATGAAAGAAATTGAAGAAGACACAAAGAAATGGAAAAGCTTTCCATGCTCATGGATTGGGAGAAACAACATTGTGAAGATGTCAATGCTACCTAGAGCAATCTACACATTCAATGCAATCCCCATCAAAATACCATCCACTTTTTTTAAAGAAATGGAACAAATAATCCTAAAATTTGTATGGAACCAGAAGAGACCCTGAATATCCAGAGGAATGTTGAAAAGAAAAGCAAAGCTGGCGGCATCACAAAGCCCAGAAATAGTCCCTCAACTCTATGGTCAACTTATCTTTGACAAAGCATGAAAGAATGTCCAATGCAAAAAAGATAGTCTCTTCAACAAATGGTGTTGGGAAAATTGGACAGCCACATGCAGAAGAATGAAACTGGACCATTTCTTTACACCACACCCAAAAATAGACTCCAAATGTTTGAAAGACCTAAATGTGAGACAGGAGTCCATCAAAATCCCAAAGGAGAACACAGGTAGCAATCTCTTTGACCTCAGCCACAGCAAGTTCTTCCTAGAAATATCGCCAAAGGCAAGGGAAGCAAGGGCAAAAATGAACTATTGTGATTTCATCAAGATAAAAAGCTCTTGCACAGCAAAAGAAATAGTCCACAAAACCAAAAGACAACCGACAGAATGGGAGAAAATATTTGCAAATGACATATCAGATAAAGGGCTAGTATCCAAAATCTATAAAGAACTTATCAAACTCAACACCCAAAGAACAAATAATCCAATCAAGAAATGGGCAGAAGACATGAACAGACATTTTTCCAAAGAAGACATCCAAATGGCCAACACATGAAAAAGTGCTCAACATCGCTCGGCATCAGGGAAATCCAAATCAAAACCTAAATGAGATACCACCTCACACCAGTCAGAATGGCTAAAATTAACAAGTCAGGAAACGACAGGTGTTGGCGGGGTTGTGGAGAAAGGGGAACCCTCCTACACTCTTAGTGGGAATGCAAGCTGGTGCAACCCCTCTGGAAAACAGTATGGAGGTTCCTCAAACAGTTGAAAATTGAGCTACCTTATGATCCAGCAATTGCACTACTGGGTATTTACCCCAAAGATACAAATGTAGGGATCCGAAGGGGTATGTGCACCCCAATGTTTATAGCAGCAATGTCCACAATAGCCAAACTGTGGAAAGAGCCAAGATGTCCATTGACAGATAAATGGATAAAGAAGAAGTGGTATATATACACAATGGAATATTATGCAGCCATCAAAAGGAATGAGATCTTGCCATTTGCAACGACGTGGATGGAACTGGAGGGTGTTATGCTGAGTGAAATAAGTCAATCAGAGAAAGACATGTATCATATGACCTCACTGATATGAGGAATTCTTTATCTCAGGAAACAAACTGAGTGTTGCTGGAGTGTTGGGGGGTGGGAGGGATGGGGTGGCTGGGTGATAGACATTGGGTAGGGTATGTGCTATGGTGAGCACTGTGAATTGTGCAAGAATGTTGAATCACAGATCTGTACTTCTGAGACAAATAATGCAACATATGTTAAGAAAAAGAAGAGGAAGATAGCAGGAGGGGAAGAATCAAGGGGAGTAAGTCAGAGGGAGAGAGGAACCATGAGAGATGATGGACTCTGAAAAACAATCTGAGGGTTCTAGAGGGGAGGGGGTTAGGGGGATGGGTTAGCCTGGTGATGGG
Source organism: Callorhinus ursinus (assembly GCF_003265705.2). NCBI lineage: Eukaryota > Metazoa > Chordata > Mammalia > Carnivora > Otariidae > Callorhinus > Callorhinus ursinus. The sequence continues at coordinate 31,897,054 of NW_027397077.1, read as the reverse complement.
TATTAAAGAGGGCACATTCTGCATGGAGCACTGGGTGTTATTCACAAACAATGAATCATGGAACACTACATCAAAACTAATGATATAATATATGGTGATTAACATAATAATAAAAAAATTAAAAAAATAGCTTGTGACAAAGCTTCATTTCTATTCAAGTATGCAGCAAAATTCCATCTGATATGGAGCTTCCCACTGAACCCAGAGGCCTCAATATAGCCAATATTTATTTGCAAGAGAAGCATGAAGTGGAAGAAGAAAAAAAAACACAGTCAATAACTATGGCCCAGAAAAAACTATTAGTCCATCAGAATATGGAATTGACTGGAGCCAGTTAAGTTAGATGCCTAGTAAGATTTTGAAGGTATTGTGTTCAAAAAACCCCCAGAAACTTAGACTAAAAAAATAAGTTTGACTTCTTAAGGCATAAATTGGGCAGAAAGCACATTGTGCAAGTTCAGCAGTCTTAAGAAGGGTGTCCTCATCACTTACTTCAGATGTGGCCAGGCATAAGAGTAAACATGGAAAAGCCAAGTAGGGGCAGAGTCAGAGAATACAGAAAACATGACAATCCCCCTGGCTCCCAAAAAAGCAAAAATCAGGATCTACTTAAGAAACTGACCCACTGCTAGGACAGACGTGCCTAGCATCATAGACATATATAATTCCATATGACCTATATACAGACCAGTATAGACTAGTGACTACTATGTTCTTCCCTTTCCTAAAAGGGCTTTACTGAGATGATTCTGTTGCTACTTCTCCACTAAATTGTGTGTGTTTGCATGTGTGTGTGTGTGTGTGTTTGCGTGTGTGTGTGTGTGTGTGTGTGTTGAAGTGGTAGATGATACTTTGCTCTTTTAATCATAGGTGGATGATCCATGAGGAGCCATACTGGGTCCTTATGGAGGCATGTGTGTTTTACCTAGAAACCTCAGAAACTTAGCTACCTGCAGAAACTGGTTGGGACTGGGAAGGAGATGGATGTGTTCTATGTATGGGAGTTAGAGTAAACCAGATATTGATCAGCAATACGAACTGTGGCAAAGACTATTTACCAAACCAATTCCATTTTCTTTACAACCAGGGCACAGTGTTAGACTTTATGTCTCAGCATCTTTTACAGTTAGTTGTGACCATATGACTGAGTTTATGCCAAAAGAATGCTAGCAGAGGTGATATCATTCACAAGTCTGGCCAATAAAAACTTCTTGTGCAATCTCATCTCTCTTCTCCCCTATCTGCTGATAAAAAGTTAACATTCTGGGAGACCTTGCAAGAAATGTGTTGAAGATGGTAAAGTTCTGTCACCTACAGCCTTCAATAACTAACTGCCTGGAGTAAATGCCCACTCCCATTCCAAATGAACTTTATTTACTTGAGAGAAGAGTAAACTTCTGTTTTCTTAATCTGATGAGATTTCAGTTTCCATTTGTAATAGCAGCTGGCATTATCTCACTCCATTTCCTTATTTTGAGTTAACTCTAATTTTTAATGATATATTTTAAAAATGTCTTTTTAAAATTTTTTTATTTTTTATTTTTTTTATTTTAATTATTTCTTTGGTGTAAGCTACCTTAAATTCACTCAATACAAAAGAGGCAGGTATAAGTATAATAAAACACCCAAATAAAGTGGTTGGCTGCGAATTCATGAAACTCAGGAGATAAATAGTCTAATTTACTGCCCTGAAATCAGGAAATTCAGTTCATGCAATTCTGGTGAGTTAAGAAAAGCAGAAAGAGTAACTATTACAAATGTACCTGTATGTTTTTGATAATCATCTATTTACCTAAGGAGTCTATTTCTGATACTACCAAATATAATATAGGAGCAATTACTTTTATTACTTACACAGTGTCTGAAAGGCTTTTTGAAGTGAGTTACTATTATTATTATTATTATTTATTTATTTTTTAAGCTATGCATGATATGGTCAATTCTATAGGTCAATCCTATAGAATAATGCTGATGAGCTATCTCAATACAATACTTTCTATTTCTTTTAATAGAGGAAATTTTGTTTTTGTTTCTGTTTCTGTTTTGTTTTGTTTTGTTGGTTTCCTACACTTAGACCACATCAAACTACAAATAAACTCCTATCGATTCAGGAATGATCTCCAGTCCTCCGTGTTGGAGAAACGAAGCAAAGCTCTTCAACAAATTTAGGTGCTGCCGAAATTCCTTTTGACTACCACCATGCTCTCCTAAATCCCCATGCACTAATGATTAAGGTGCTTCTCATAATTACAATCTTGCCTCCCTCAGCTTGGACTAGTCATTGGAATATGCCCTCTACTTTTGACTCTCTTATTTCAGCTAATGATGCCACTAGTCACATAATCACCCTGACTTGAAATCTTATAGTCAATTTAATATCTCCTTCTCCCTAACCCTGTACATACATCCAATCAATTTCCAAATTACATACATCTACCTCTATAAAGGCTTTCACATCTTTAACCTTCCTTCTATTCCTGCTGCCTACACCTCAGTTCAGATTCTCATTACTTTCCTACCTTCTGGGCTATAATCACTTAGTAATTGGCTTCTCCACTTCTATGTCTCCCCATTCCAATTCATCTTAACACTGCTCCAAGATTAATCTTCCTAAACTGCATCTCTGATCATAGAATCACAGACTCTCAAGATAAAAGAGGCCTTTAAAGGTCAACTGATCCAACTTCTTTCTTTTCTTTTTATTTCTTAATAAATACCAGAATTGGATATATGTATTTTGTTTTATTATAGAAGTAATGCATGGTTAAAAAATTAAACAGTACAAAATAAAAAGCAAAAATCTTACTCCTCTCTTCCAACCCCAGTTATTTCCCAGAAACAACTGCCATTTGCACTTTTAGTTTGAGTTTTTTATTCTCCTGGTGGTTACTATTATAATTTGATATAATATAGTTTTAACTTTCTTTTCTAGCTGTAATGACATTTAATGCAATATATACTGACTTCCCATTGTGAAACATGAGTAAACTGGTACACTTACTCCTTTCACCTACCTTTTAATTTTTGTTAGTTTTATTATTGTCTGTTTTTTCATGTTTCCAGGGCCTATGTAATTTAAATTCTGTTCTATTAGTCCTCAATGCTTTGCTTATGGCTTAATTCTAAAAACAGGCAAAAACTCCAGCATTTAAAATGTTATTAAATTATATCAGTGTAGAATCAGCAGTGTGTTTGAAATGTACAAAGGATGTTAAAATAAGCAAACAGAGATATAGTTAAGAAGGCAGCCACATACAGATAAGCAGGTTGTGATCCCAAGAACATCTGCCCAAAGGGGTAAGTGTGGGCTAAAATCCCATGTACCATGCTCTGTGCCTTAGTGTGGCATAATCACCTTTTTCTAATTTCCAGAAAAGGTTAGCTGACATCCTAAGTGGAAGGAAAACAAGTTGAAGACAAAGTCACCAAAACCAGTGAAAGTTTCAATACAGAGGGAATGGTAAAGAGTGTCAAATATTACAAAACACAAAATAAGAAAAGGATTGTGATATTTTCCACTGGTTACCAATATGTTTTTGGTTATTGGTAACCTTATTAGCAAAATTAGGTATATTGGTCAGGGTGGAAGCCAGGCTTTTAACGCCTTGATGAGAGTGTATTGGGACAGTAAAGCCTGAGAATATAGACAAATTTTTCCAAAAATTTGGATGTCTAGGTAGAAAAGAAATTGATTACAGGGTAGTCAAATCTAATAATTTTTTCTTTGTAACTTCCTTTATTGCTTTTGTGTTTACATATATCTTCAGCATATACTAGAAGCATTCATTTATATTTTCTACAAGTTCAAATATGATTTTGTATTTAGAATTTTATTTTATTTTAAATATTTTATTTATTTATTTAAGAGATAGTGAAAGTGAGAGAGAGCACAGAGGGAGAGGGAGAAGCCAATGCGCTGCTGAAAGTTGAGCCCGATGCGGAGCTCGATCCCAGGACCTAGAGATCATGACCTGGGCTGAAGGCAGATGCTTAACTGACCGAGCCACTCAGGCGCCCTTTATTTAGAATTGTAATTTAAAAATCCATCTGTTATATATTTTCATACGCAGCATTATATGAGGCTTTAACTAAAACTTTTTATAAATGATCCATTGTACGAAGAACCCATCTTGTCTCTGCTAAACCAGACCATCACCTTTATCACTTAATTTTTTTATTTTGGGGGATCATTTTTCAGTTTGCTCTTCTGTTCCCTTATTCTAACTCTAAATTACTGAGTCAATATCAACCTAGTTTCATTAAAACACCATCTTTGGTGACGGTTTTTAATCAGAAAGCTCAAAAAGCAGCTCAGAAAAACTCTCTTTGCTAGTTTGAATCTTGTTTCTATTCCATTTGTATAGATTAGACAGACTCATAATCTGAAAGCTGAATCCCCATTTTCAGTCCTGGCTATCTACAATTTTTCTATTGTCATTTTCATTCCTTTGTCCTCTTTGAATGTTCTGGGAAAGTTTCTCACTATCTTCTTCCAACAATGACATTTTTTGCAATGCCAGTTCAACTCCTTACTGCCAACAATCTTGCTCTCTTGAGACTTTAGTTTCTTTGCAATTTTTCTCATATCACCAATCAATGTATATGTCTAACCTGTGATTTTATGTCATCTATATTCTCTTATTTTTGCTTTTTCATTCCTCCTTAAAGTCTATTCAGAACATAAAGCTGATGTTTTTCAATTTCTTTTTCCTCCAAGAAAAGCTTTTATACTATATTATCTCTAAATTATGAATGCAAATGGACCTTCTAATGGCACACAATCTTTCCTGAGATCCCCCTTTTTTCCTCTCTATACTTCCCTTTTGTGAGAAACTGTTTCTCTCTCATTCTGTTTCATGTAAAAATGGAGCAGTAGATTCTTTATTGCTTCATGCCAAGTGGCTGCTACCAAAATCTTCAGATCGAACACCTCATCTGTTTGTAAAGCTAGTCAAATAGCAGGTCTCAAGCCATTGTTCACCTAATCTGACTATGCTGCTCTGAGGAGGAGATGGCTGATGTTATCTGGTCATGGACAACGTGGAAGTAAATTTATTCTTCATTAATTTGAAAAAGTGCTTAGTTTTTCTTTGTTAGAAGGGTGAACAAATACAGAAACTCCCTCAGATTTACTCTTCTCTGGTCATTTCCATCTTGTTCCCTTCCTACTACCAGCTCATCATCCTGGAATGCAGTGCACACCACAACTGCCTATCTTCCACTCCCTCTGCCCCTTTGGATTCCTGGCCATGGAAGAGATGTAGAAAGAGGTCCCGAGGTGAGGGATGGGGTAGAAAAGTACCCATAACTGCTAAATAGTAATTGATGTAGGGAATTAAGAAAACAGGAGAAAGGAAAGTAATGGTGATGATCAGCTTCAGAGCAGGTGCAAGTTACTCATTTTTGAAGAAGAGGACTTTAGAAATCTTGCCCTAACTTTCTGTTATGCTATATGGCCTTATTACCACTTGTTTTGTGTCAGATTTTAGTGCTCCTAAAACTTTATATCTATTTGCAAATATTTAGGTCAGCAGTTGGTGTGGCTAATTTGATGTTTTATGTCTACCAATCTACTGCTTCAAACTGTCAATAAGTTACCCATCGCTTAAGGAATAGAAACTACAGCATCAACCCCACCTGACCTTATCTATGGTTTGATTGCTTTGAGACATCTTTCAGGGGGCAGAGTCACCTGCCAAATTGCTTTTCTCTCCTTACTTGCATCCTCCATTTTCTTGCCTCCAGAACTTTCTTGCATCTTGTTCTCTCACTTCTTATAATTTCATCCATTTTTAAGGGAATTCTTTCTTCATTAGCCTTCCTTACATAGTTGTCAGACAACTACTGACACAAATGTAAAACCTTTATATACACACTTTGATGTTTAACCATAGCGTTTATACAGTATTAGATTCAGTTAATGAAATCTGTGCAAATCTTGTATTTGTCCTGAGGCCACACATATTTTTAACATTTAAAATGTGTGAAATAATAACAATAATAATTAACAACAACAATTTTAATCAGTAGGAGACTTGTGTTTGCACTTGACCTTAATGCCCAAGGCTAGGACCCCAACAGCTTCCTTTCTTTTTTCTTCCCCTTTTCAAGCTTTTATTTGAATTCCAGTTAATTAACATGCAGGGTAATATTAGTTTCAGGTGCCCAAGAGCTTTCTTTAGCATCTCTTGCTGGTGCCATTTTTCCTTAGAGATGTGTCAGTGACAGGATGGTTGCTTTCCAACAGCACCTTGTGGCAGATCCTCAATAACTGCTATTGCCTCCCCCAGAAGCAGCAGATTGCACTGCAGCTGTCCTTTTGCTGTACAGGGAAGTACATGAGTTTCCCTTGCAGCCTCCCTCACAAGCACACATGTCATTTTCCAGCAACTTCATTGGTTGTGTGTGTGTGTTTGAGTGTATCCTGTTGTCTCTGCTTATCTTACTATCAAAAACCTTTGCTATACAAACAGCTGCTTAGGAGATACCCTCGTCTCATTTCCCCTTTCTACTCCTTTGAGAAGTAATGCTCCAAGTTGGTTCTAAACTTCAAGTTGCTCTAAAAGTCAGCTAATCATCTCAATGACAGCAGTGACATTTAGGAGCGCAGAACTCTCTTCTACTGGCTTTATACACCCATCTTACAATTTTCATTTATTGACGCCTAACAGCTTGGCAATAAAGTGTTTCTTGAAGCCTTGATGAACCCAGACTTTGGATACAAAATCAATTTAATTTCAAGAATTTGAATGAAGAAGGTGCACTAACCCAGTAGACTGGAAATACGGGGAATGAGGGCAGGATGGTACAGGAAACATTAGAATTGGGTCTAAGCATCATGGTTTGCAGTTTGATATAATAGTATATATCTTGGCTTCTGTATGTACTAGGTATGTGATCTTTGGCAAGCTACTTAACTGTCCTGAGCATTTTGCTCATTGTTAACAGAAGGTTGGAGTTTAATGAATTAATGGAATAAGAAGTTCCTAGAATAGTGTTTGAGTTAAAATTGGCATTATTGTTATTCCTGGACCAGATATGCCACTATATTGCCATGGGACTCTGTATGCATTATCTGACTTTGCAGGGTCTTTGCTTCCTTCCTACAACATTAAAGGAGTTGTCAGATGATTTCCAAGCCTACTTCTAGCTTTTAAACTTTATTTTTCCAACTGGTAGAACTGGAAGATTTGTTCTCATCTTGGTCTGTTTGTAAGTCTGACCAATAAATCTCAAATCTTCAGGGCCATATCTACAATAGTTCAATACCAGACAGCTCATTAGAATGTGGCCTGACAAAATTTCACAACATAGTGCTTCCTGGCTTGTTAGTCAATCAATGGCAAAGTGATCTTTTCCTTTAGATTTGGGAGACCTTGACATCAATCATTAAGACAACCGGAGTTGGAGGCCACTGACCAATTTTACTTATATATTTCCAGACTTATCAATCATGGCCTGTTGTATATAAGTGTCATTTAGGAGCAGGGCCTTGAGGAAGGCACAGTTCTACCTATAACAAGTCTCTGGCCCGCAGTTTAGATTTGATAGAACATTAAGGTGGAACATAAAGATAAGTAAGAGCATGGCAAGTTTCAGCATGGTTGTATTCTAATAAGAAAATTCAATACCTTTTTCATCTCTCTGGAGCACACTTAACCTAGTCTTTGACTCATCTTTCCATGATGGGTGGAATAAATCTGCTATGATCTTTGAAATCATGAAGTCCTTCAAAATGCTGGAAGATACTTAGAATGGTGAGTAGGAAAACTAACTGTGTGACTTTTCAGAAAGTCACTAAACATGGGTATGTTTCTTCATCTACTAAAACAAAGGCTTGATTCAGATTATCTGCCTCTGAGGCAAATTTTTCTATCTCTCTGACATTTTCATACTCAAGGTACCATTAGAATCATGTGCTAAGTGTGTCAAAATGCAGATTTCCAGAACCCAAGTCCACTTATTCTGGTTAAGCTAATAAAGAGTGAGGACTGACGACATACAGTTTTTTTAGTATGCATATACAGGATTTAAGACTCAAGCCTCAAGCCTGCAACGATGACAGTGATGTTGATGCTGTATAATAATTACCCTTAATGGATCACCTAAATGTAGTAAGACATTATGAATCTTCACAGACCAGCTCTGTGAGATAGGAACTCTTGCTAATTTTACCTATACAGAGATGGGGATCCTAAAATTATGTAGTAAATTGTTACATACGCACAATCAGCAGAAGAAAAGAACCAGAATTTGAGCACAGTTTGATCGAACCCAAATCCTGTGGCCTTAAGGATTACTTAAGGAATACTATATTGCTTCTCAGGGCCATGCTAAAGTTTGCGATAGCTGTCAACATGTCAGTCTTCATGCCTCTATTTTATTTTTATTTTATTATGTTATGTTAATCACCATATATTACATCATTAGTTTTTGATGTAGTGTTCCATGATTCATTATTTGCGTATAACACCCAGTGCTCCATTCAATACGTGCCCTCTTTAATACCCATCACCAGGCTAACCCATCCTCCCACTGCCCTCCCCTCCAGAACTCTGTTTGTTTTTCAGAGTCCATAGTCTCTCATGGTTCGTCTCTCCCTCCCATTTCCCCCCTTCATTTTCCCCTTCCTACTATTTTCTTCTTTTTTTAACATATAATGTATTATTTGTTTCAGAGGTACAGGTCTGTGATTCAACAGTCTTGCACAATTCACAGCACTCACCACAGCACATACCCTCCCCAATGTCTATCACCCAGTCACCCCATCCCTCCCACCCCCCACCACTCCAGCAACCCGCAGTTTCTTTCCTGAGATTAAGAATTCCTCTTATTAGTGAGATCATATGATACATCTCTTTCTCAGATTGACTTATTTCGCTCAGCATAACACCCTCCAGTTCCATCCACATGGTTGCAAATGGCAAGACTTCATTCTTTTAATGGCTGCATAATATTCCATTGTGTATATATACCACTTCTTCTTTATCCATTCATGTGTCAATGGACATCTTGACTCTTTCCACAGTTTGGCTATTGTGGACATTGTTGCTATAAACATTGGGGTGCACATACCCCTTCGGATCCCTACATTTGTATCTTTGGGGTAAATACCCAGTAGTGCAATTGCTGGGTTGTATGGTAGCTCTATTTTCAACTTTTTGAGGAACTTCCATACTGTTTTCCAGAGTGGCAGCACCAGCTTGCATTCCACCAACAGTGTAGGAGGGTTCCCCTTTCTCCGCATCCCGGCCAACATCTGTCATTTCCTGACTTGTTAATTTTAGCCATTCTGACTGGTGTGAGATGGTATCTCAATGAGGTTTTGATTTGGATTTTCCCTGATGCCGAGTGATGTTGAGCACTTTTTCATATGTCTGTTGGCCATTTGGATGTCTTCTTTGGAAAAATGTCTGTTCATGTCTTCGGCCCATTTCTTGATTGGATTATGTGTTCTTTGGGTGTTGAGTTTGATAAGTTCTTTATTGATTTTGGATATTAGCCCTTTATCTGATATGTCATTTGCAAATATTTTCTCCCATTCTGTCGGTTGTCTTTCGGTTTTGTGGACTGTTTCTTTTGCTGTGTAAAAGCTTTTTATCTTGATGAAGTCCCAATAGTTCATTTTTGCCCTTGCTTCCCTTGCCTTTGGCGATGTTTCTAGGAAGAAGTTGCTGCGGCTGAGGTCAAAGAGGTTGCTGCCTGGGCTCTCTTTTAGGATTTTGATGGACTCCTGTCTCACATTGAGGTCTTTCAACCATTTTGAGTCTATTTTTGTGTGTGGTGTGAGGAAATGGTCCAGTTTCATTCTTCTGCATGTGGCTGTCCAATTTTCCCAATACCATTTGTTGAAGAGATTGTCTTTTTTCCATTGGATATTCTTTCCTGCTTTGTCAAAGATGAGTTGACCATAGAGTTGAGGGTCCATTTCTGGGCTCTCTATTCTGTTCCATTGATCTATGTGTCTGCTTTTGTGCCAGTACCATACTGTCTTGATGATGACAGCTTTGTAATAGAGCTGGAAGTCCAGAATTGTGATGCCGCCAGCTTTGCTGCTCTTTTTCAACATTCCTCTGGCTATTCCGGGTCTTTTCTGGCTCCATACAAATTTTAGAATTGTTTGTTCCATTTATTTGAAAAAAGTGGACGGTATTTTGATAGGGATTGCATTAAATGTGTAGATTGCTCTAGGTAGCATTGACATCGTCACAATATTTGTTCTTACAATCCATGAGCATGGGACATTTTTCCATTTTTTTGTATCTTCCTCAATTTCTTTCATGAGTATTTTGTAGTTTTCTGAGTACAGATTCTTTGCCTCTTGGGTTAGATTTATTCCTAGATATCTTTTGGTTTTGGGTGCAATTGTAAATGGGATTGACTCCTTAATTTCTCTTTTTTCCATCTTGTTGGTGATGTACAGGAATGCCACTGATTTCTGTGCATTGGTTTTATATCCTGCCACTTTACTGAATTCCTGTATGAGTTCTAGCATGTTTGGGGTGGAGTCTTTTGGGTTTTCCACATAAAGTATCATATCATCTGCAAAGAGTGAGCATGGCTCTATTTTTGATAGACTGTAAAAGTTGGATCTGGAATGTCAAAGCCACCTAATATAACCTCACTTGTTGAGGCCATCCTGCTTGTGTTTCTGAACTAAGTGGAATGGTACCATGATTGTTCATCTTTAGAAGTGGAGAGAATCAAAAGAGCAGCTTTCGGGTGCTTGGGTGGCTCATTCGGTTAAGAGTCTGCCTTCAACTCAGGTCATGATCCCAGAGTCCCAGGATCAAGTCCTGCATTGGGCTCCCTGCTCAGCGGGGAGTCTGCTTCTCCCTCTGCCCTTCACCCCACTTGCACTCTCTCTAGCTCTCTCTCTCTCTCAAATAAAATCTTAAAAAAAAAAAAAAAGCATCTTTCACTTCTCTTATTCAGAGCAACCAGGGCACTGCAAGGGCCATATGGTGCCTTTGTGTGAGTCAGAAAAATACACTTCTTCTGGGTTATCCAAATAAATACAACCAGTGGTAGAACTAATTTGAAAATTTATTCATGCTTACTAATGCAGCACCAAGAGTTTTGGGGCTTAGAGAGCAGAACTCAAGTTGGATTTAAGTCCTAATTTATACCACTGACTGGTGCCTTGTTCAGAATACAACCTGTGCAACTGTACTCTGTGCCCCAGTAAAGCAGAAGCATTTATTATCTCTGCCCTTCAATTTTCCCTTCAAAGTTCTATACCTGAACTCTCTGAAAAAGTTGCACAAACAAAAAAGCAGGTAGAAAATAGGGTATTGGAAAAATAACAATGTGTTTAACTTAAATCCTGTATGTGGAAGTCAACACATAAATGGCAAGCATATGCTAAAAAACCGAAGTCGAATCTGGGCATAATTTATCTTTGTCAGGTGTCAGTGGACCTGGCCTTTATTTGAAAGCAATTTCATTAATGAGATTCATGCCCCTGAAGTTCTTCCCTGCTGAAATAAGTGAATCCATATATCCTAATGTCTTAAAAGAATTTCTCCCTCACCCCGAACCCCAGTTTAATATACTTTTCAAACACCAATCACTGATCACTCACTCATCAGAAAAAAAAAGAAAACCTTCAAATTAGTTTTGGATTTTAAGAGAAAGAAAACAAAATAAAACATTTGATGGTGGTTGAAAGTGAAACCGTATCGTGGTTTTTGTTCCAGATTTGTTTGTCAAACAGGAAAAAAAAAAAACACACCTTATTTTGATGCTGTTCAAAAGCCTGAGGCAGTTTTTACCCCATTTGTATTTCTGGATTTTTTTCAGCCCCATCTGTTTATTTTCTATTGAGCAGTCATAGCAAAACAGAAAGCCAGCTTCTGAGGTTCTGAAAGCAGGTGGGATTTAGAGATAATTTGAAAGGCATAATGATAAATTCTCAGAATAGAGGATCTTTGATTGGCCAATACCATTGTTATTTGGCATTTAATATTTCTTTTAAGTTTATGTACTATTTGTATGAAGGAGAATTTATTTGTAGTGAGACAATCTGGAATGTTCAAAAGTAATCTGAGTTAAGATCTTTAAATATGTGTTACTTTTTTGTAACTGTGAGATATAATTTTGGATCTTTAAAACTGGGGAGATGCTTTCTCACATTCTTCTAGTAAATTCCCAGGTTATAACATAAAACCCAGGAGATATATTTTAAACTTTCTTCCTTACATCTAAACATTTAATTCTGATGCAGTACATTTCAGGAAGTCAGACAGGACAGAATTTTATTCAGATAATATTTTAATTCCATATTGTTGAAAGTGATAATATCTAGAATACCATATATTTAAAAGGAGACATATTTCTTTAAAAATGGGGATGGGGGAAGATGGCAAAATTACCTTCCCTTGCCTTTCATTTGACATTTTTTCACGACAAAATTCTGACATAAAGTCATTCTTGCCAAAGATTCTGAACAAATGTCTTGGGCTTCCCTGGACTTCCGCCAAAGAGCAACACAGGTTTTATGACTTGCCTCAACAGAGGGACATTGACTACTATGGACAATTTACACACCTCTCTCATTACGGGTGAGCAGAGAGACTTCAGTATGCCCACCCACATTTTAAAGGCTCTAGGTGACAATGAGCTCACTTCCTAATCAGACACGCATCATCATCTCCAATTTCTATGTATTGAGAACCCAGAGGTTGTCGATGCTGTTAGGAGGCCCTGGCTAATGGCTGGTTCTGGGCAACCTCCTAATGGCTAACACATAAAACAAATTCTGTCTTCCAAGGAAGAGTGTCTCTGAGGTGACGGAAAAGACATGCATCGATGGACAGATACCTCCATTTTTAACCCATGAGCAATTAAACATTAGTATTAGTCAGATTAGGTTAGGCTATGCATACCCTTAAATCTCAGTCACTCAATATACTGTTTCATGTAAACTCTAATTCTAGTGCATATTGGGCAGCTCTTCTGCACCCTGTAGCCATGCCATATGAAAAACACAGCTTCTAAGGACACTGCAGGCAAAGAGGAGAATGGATGAGCTGTCTTAGCCTAGACATAAAACATGCCATTTCCTGTCAGCATCCATGGGCCAAACTAGATACATGGGTCCAGCATAACTGCAAGGAAGCCTGGGAAATATAGGGAAACATATGGAATAATAGTTGAGCACAAAATATTCTGCAAAAACCACCCTGTAGTACAAATCTGGGGTTTTCATACTAAAATAGAAAAAAAAATCTTAAAAGGAAAAAAAAATAACTGGTTTTGCATATCACCTGAGGTTAGCCTTGGAAGCTATTTTCTCCTGGTAAAATCTTAAAAAATGAAAGGATACATGGGATTTATTGAGTTTATTTCTGTATGTTGAGCAGAATAATCAGCCATTAATTTACTTTAGCAGTCTAACTCAAATAAATCTATTTACTCATACTAATACCCAGAGTTTGAATGGAATAGTATTAAGAGCTTAAGCTCTAGAGACAAACTGCTTAGCTTCAAAACCTGTCTCTAGTACCTGCTAGGTGCTGCATGAACAAGTTGTGTAATCTCTCTGAGACCAAGTTTCCACACCTGAAATGGAAATGATGATGTTAATAATAGGGCAGCTTCTTGGGCTACCATAAAGAATAAATGGAATGATATAGTACATCTTCAGTAACACACGGGTATTTCCAATAAGAAGATCCAATATACTAGTTTATTCCATTTTCTAAGAATTCCCTGTGATCAGTGTCCCTTCACTAGTTATGACAAATAGCTAACAATAGTTGTTGATGGAGGACTATTCACAAGTTTGTACCCTATACATTTGTAGCAAGAGACATACTACTGAAATAAATCAAGAATCAGAGAGGGGTTCCACAAAGGAACTCATTAATTCCCTGAAGATTCAAAGTTAAGGACTGTATCTCACCACCTCTTCATATCCTCAAAACAGTTAACTCATGCCTGGCAAAAACCAAAAACCGAAAAACCACGAAAAACCCCAACTTAATTATATTACTTTTTTAAGATTTTATTTATTTATTTTAGAGAGAGAGTGGGAGAGTATGGGGGTCAGGGCAGAGGGAGAGGGAGAGAATCTCAAGCAGACTCTGTGCTGAGCACGCAGCCCTATGTGGGGCTTGATCTCACGACCCTGAGATCATGACCTGTGCTGAAACCAAGAGTTGGCGCTCAACCAACGGAGCCATGCAAGTTCCTCTTTAATTATATTATTGAATAAATGAATAATATTTGGGTAATAGCTTTGATAATACCACTACTGTGTTTGAGAGATAGTCCACAAGACCAAAATAGACGAATTTCCTTGTGCTATAGTCACACTGAATCCTGAGCCAAAATATATAAATATATAATGCTTTAAACTTTCTCTTTTTGTTGTAAAATTAACCATCAAACTTCACAGAGTGAAAATTAATTTTTTTCTCAAATAATTAACTAAATGCTCCTTCCAAACACTGTTTTCCAAAGAGGCTATAAGTATTCTTACTTTTTATTTATTTTTTACTTTAGTTTCACTTCAGAAGCTTCCAGTGGGAGACAGAATACTAACTCTAAGCTGCTAATTCCAGTATGGTCCCAAATGCTTTAAACTGACTGGTGAATTAACCTAGCTACTGAGATTTATTTGTGAATGGCTGAGATGTTTGGTTGGCAATAAGCTATCGAATCTCAGTATCCCCTTCTTGTGTATCTTAATTATATCTAATGAGATGTTTTCTAAAAGAAACAAACTTCATACATTTTGTCTAAGCTTCTACATCAAAGCCATGTTGTGTCAGCTGAAATGGTTCTTCTCATTAAGTGGATGGATGTGAGTGTAGTAACAAGCGACAAGGTCTAGGAAGGCTCCAGAAGTCAGCTTCTCTTATGTCATTGGGGGCTAGCAATTTGAGTTTTATTCATTCATTTATTTATGTGAGAATAGCTGATACCAATTAAGCAAAAATGATTCCAAATGCTAAGAATAAATCCTCTAATGTAAAAATACATTAGCATTCATATTCTCTGAAAACATTTAAAACTGAATGCATTCCACTTTTAACTAATGGCACTCATATTAGTATCTACGGGCTCTGGGATATCAACGTCCATTAAGTAGATCTTTATTTTAGAGCATGCATATGAAATGACAACAAAGAAACTTTCTCTAAACTACTGAACATGTTAACACAGTCCAGGTTTGAAAATAAATGGTGTAAAGGGGTAAAGTCTTAATTATATAAGAGTTTTGCACGTTAGACAAACAGCTGTTAGATATTAATCTAGAGGAACACAGGAAACAAGAAATCATTGGGGATCAAATAAAGGGCAAAAACTTCAACAAACAGACTGTCAGAAGGTCTAGTATGAAATTGAAGCAAAAAGATGGCATCTGCCAAGGTAAGAATCTTGACTAAGTTGTTCAAATTATAAAGTTGTTACAGTCGTGAAAATCAGCTCCCAGCAGCAGACTGCTGGAGATGTTTAACAGGTGGGCTGGTTTGGATGCCGTAAAGCTCTTAACTATACTGATGAGCAAAAAAGCGTTCGGTATTTTAATGATGGATTAACTTCATACACCCCTTGGAGACTGCTTCCAGTATGTCTTGAAAATAAAAAAAAATTTTTTTCTCATCAAAGGTTTTGATATAAGTCACAGACACCTAGGAACTTATTGGAAGTGGAATTCCCTTTGGACTGCATAGTGATTGGACAGAAGATATCATATAAGTGGACTTGGATGACATCGAGCAGGATCCCTGGTCTGGTGGGAGGGTTTGCCGTGGTCAGGGACTGGCAGGGGAAGGTAGACCAGAAGCCACATAAATAAATCAAAGATTAAGAAATACGCAATTATTATAATGCAGAGAAGTAAGTACTAAATATCAGCAAAAAGACAACCTTGAGACCAAGACTCTGTGATGATCCAGCCAAATGTTTCATATAGAAATGCATGAACTACCCTGAACAACATCAATGAAAGAACAGATAAGCCATTGTACCTAAGGAGAAAAAGCAATTGGAAGTAGATGAACTACATCCTGATTATAGGTTGAATTGCACAGTGCCCATGAATGTCAGTTTCCCCACCTGAGGGACATAGAACTGTGGTTTATTCATTTCCATTGTCGCCTCTTAGCTTTAATGTGATATATTTTTATGATATCTCCATTTCTTTGATGTGAACTAGATGGCCAGATTTTATCCAAGAATTTAATTTAATTCAAGAAGAGAAATATGGCCGAACATTATATTTCTTTTTGTCTGCTCACTGCTTTCCTGTCTCACCAGGTAGCATTGGATATTGGTGGGGAAAAGAGCCCGATAGCTAGAGTATCCTGAGTTTGGAACTTGTCATCATCTTCTCCTTTTCTCAATGTGAGTAAAAAATCCGGGTGAGTTACTGAACCTCTTTGAGCTTCACATCCTTTTTACCTGAAATAGGAAATAAGAGATTATCTCCAGCATTATGAGTCATATGATGATGTAAAAAAAGTGCCCAGAAGAGAACCTAGAAATTAGGAACAGCTTAAGGATGATTATTGTTTTCATCCTTCTGAATCTTGCCTTAATCATGGTAAAGCAAAGGACACAAAATCATTGCCACAGAACTAACAATCTCAGGAATGGGTAGTGACTTGACTGTTTAGACAGAGCATCTGCTCTCCTGATAACCATGGTCACTATGCAATATTATTTATTCATTTACATTACCTACCTGTTCCTTATAGGTACATGAATGGGTTACCCTTATGTAAAGTCATAAATAAGTGTTGGTGAGTACCTTAGTTTTTATAAAACTCAGGTGTAAAGAAAATGAGATGACATAGCAAAATGCCTTCAACATAGTATTTAACAACTAAATGATCCTAGTGTCTTTGTGCTAAAACCCGGCATCTAATAATAATTTTCAGTCTGATATTGATCATTTTTCCTATGTTGACCTTATGTTATAGAATTTGGAGCAGGAGAAATGTGAATGACTGCCCAATGTATACTATTAATATTAATATTAATAAATGAATAAAAGGGAGGCCCACTGAAGAAAAGATATGAGCACAGGTAGATGTCACAGAGCGGCAGAACCAGGACTAAAATCTGGGTCACCTTATTGACTGTTTAAACCTTTTCAACTACATCTCTAATTTCTCCCTGAATGAGTTTACACACAAAACATTTACTACTGTGCCTGGCACAAACTCAATACTCAATAAAAGTTAGCTGTCAGAATTGCTCTTTCCATCTCTTTCCTTTCTTCATACTGTTTCATGTACCTATGACATTCCATTTCTTTTAATTAATCAAGGTCTGACCCTTACGGCAAACCCCACTTTGGACCTAGTTTCTATTCAAAACTAGCTCTTTTCTCTTATGAAGCCCAACAACAGTTACTCTACCTATCACTTCTTAGCACTTTATCAATTGCCTAATTTACTGAGTTTCCTTCTTATATGTGTATTGCTCATCTTCCCAACAAAACTTCAAATCTATCAGAGGGTGGGGAAGATCTTTGCTTTCTGCTCAACCACCATAGTGTAGTGTGCTCAGTTTTTTGCTAATAGATTGAGATATGTGCACTTCTAGTGTTCTGAGTAACACATCTATAAACTCATACCAACTCAGGACATCTATGTCCCATGCCATCTGCAGTTGAGAATACCCAGAGCACCACAGCAAAGTTATGGCAAACAGAAATTTAAGGTAGCTAGATAGGGAATGCTATTATCTTTTCTAGAACTGCTAAGCTTGAAATTTGCAAAGTACAGTGCCTCTGCAACACCTTAGTAAAGAGAATATAAATCTCTTGGTTCATTTACAACATTGTAGAGACTAGAAGGTCCATTAGAATTTACTGTCTACAGGCTTCATGCCTGTGAGTGCTTAGTAAATAGGTCGCATTACGAATGTAGGTAAATGAGAGAAGCAGAAGTAGAATTTGTTTAGGAATAATTTAGAAATAAGTGTCTATTCAGTAGTGCATGCATGAATTGATTTCCCTGTTTTTACCTAAAAAATGAGGGCTGGTACCCAAAGGGACTTTGCATGTTTAGAGTAAAGACATACACTTCAATTAAACTGTGCACAAAAAAGTTAATCATGAATAAAAACACGTCCTTGAGATTCAGTCATGGTTTTGTAACACAAATCAAAAGTTCCTTTCCTTGCTGCCTTTTTCTTTCAAGCAGAAGCCAACATAAATTTTAATAGAACAGGTACCTGGAGCATAAGGGGCATTATCAGTGTAGTACCCACAAATAATGAAACCAGAGGTTGCTAAGAGTGTTCAGCCCAATAAGACCGTTTGTTTGAGTAGAAAGGAATGTGACTGTGTTACAAGGACTTCAATAGTCCACAGAAAGTACAACGTGTCTTGGAAGTTAGTTCAGCCTGGAACTGTTTCTGATTCCTCTCCTTCCTCTTCCATTCTTGAGTTCCCTTTGGCTTATGAATCTAAGCAAAATCAAGTAACTTTGGACTGATGGCAAGTGTGGCCGCTCAAATTGCAGGGTACTTTTCTCTGAGTGTTCAGACTTGCGGTGCATTTTAAGTGGAAAGCAAGATCAGGCTCCTAAGTATAACTGATAAACGTGTACAGTAAATCAGTGAGTAAGAGAGAACGAACGATGCAGCAGGTATATCTGGCATAAGTCGTCACATCTCTGACATGAACGAAATTACTTTAAGTCCTACAGTATACTCCAACTCTTACTGATGTTGGTTACCCAAGAGATTGGGAATGAAGTGTCATTTTTAAAGTACAGTAGTTGCTAGGGAGAATATTTCCCCTTCTCATTTAATCCTGTATCATTTTCTTCACAGGATTTCCCAAAATGCCTCCTTAATTGTAGCAGAATGTTGGTGGTAGAAGGATAGCACAAGGTTTGCTTTATCTTTTCTTGTAAGTTGTTTCATAGGTAAAACAAACATCACTGCACCAGTCACACACCTGTGTCTGATGAATATATTGCCATATTGCTATAGCATCAGGTGACTGGAAGAAGAATTAGCACTGAGACTGGGACGCCTATGCAGATATCTAACCCCCATGTATTGAGAACCAACCCTGGTGTATGATATACTACAGAAAAGTCTTTATTCACTTTATTCCTTTAGCAATTCTTTACTGAGATTCTACCATATTAAGCATAAAAGCATATTAAGAAATGATCCTTGCACTCCACGTGTCATGATCTTAAGACAAGGAAATAGGAAATAGAGATTATAAAAGTCCCCTAATAGATAGAATTTTACAATGCTGTTGTTATTGTTTAAAAAGTAGACAAGTTGGGACAGAATACTCATTATACTTGGGTGATTTATTATCACTGAAAATTTCTGAGATTATAACCTCTTCAGAAGGATAGAACCAGAAAGGTGACTGGAAGGTAGGTATGAAGAGAGAATGGACAGAAAGCAAACACAGGCACCAAGTACAGTGAATAAAGAGACCAGGACTGAGCCTGGCTATGCCACTCTTAGGCAGCTGACTTCAAATTTCTGAGCACCAATTTCTGTGGAGATTAAAAATAGAGCCTACCTCTTAAAGATGTTGTGAGAATTAAATAAGATACTGAGATAATTCTCGTAAAGAATTTAGCATAGTGCCCAACATCTAAGTTACTGCTAATATTAGTTGCTGTTGTTGTAATTGTTGTTACAACATTACATTATTATAGACAGGAAGGCATTATTAGGTTATTTGTAATCAGTGTTAACCACAGCCTCAGTAGAATGGATGGGTCCAGAAGTCAGACTGTAAGGTAGATTTTAAAAATGAATGAGGTTAGATGTAACAGACACTGACAGCAGACTGTCTCTGAAGAATTTTGATGGCAGGAGAGTAAGAGAAAATGGTGAGTTTATGAAGAAACAGGGCTGAATTGGAGTCCATTTACAAAGAGCAAAGACTTAGGAATAGCTCCAAGATTGTAGAGCAGAGAGCCCCAGGAGAGACAGAGTTTAGAGATAAATGAAAGGGGAAGGGAAGACAGGAGGAAAAGCATATAAATGCAAAGCAATTTCCACACATAAGAGGTGTCAGAGGGAAATGTTTACACATGCAAAGACTCTATGTGCATATTCTGGGAAGAGTGCTGAGGAAGTAAAAGATGGAAAACAAATTAGGCCAAGTGCGAAGTTCAATAAATTCGGAGTTCTCTGAAGCAGTACCATATATACTCACTGTCCTTAATGGGCACTCTAAGAAGAATTGAAATGCATCATATATATGATCTATATGCATACAGAGAGGTAGAGTGCAGAAAGACAGAGAAAGAAAGGCTATTTCACTTGAATTATTTGCTCTTTTTAGTCAATAGAGCAGGGCAACTAAGGTTTCAAAAGATATAATTCATACTGTTGATATGAAAATGTAATAGAAAGGAAAGTGAATTTCTGAAAATTTGAAATGTGAAAAGTTTCTGTAGATGATTGATGATGTATCCTTTTATCTTATGGTCTCCATTTGGTATTTTAGCATGAAAACCTTTGTAAAACAAGAATATCCATCTACGGTATATTTTATTTCATATGATCTATGGTGAAAATTTGTTGTTTTGCCTGATCAGCCTTCTTCTCTCCCTTCTGATGACAGCTCCTTGGTTTCTGCCTTTACTCTCAGTCCTACAGTTCCCATGGGACTGATCAAAATCTGCACCTTCTACGATACCCAGGACACCCAATTTAGCTATTCATAGTCCTAATTTGGGTGTTCCAAGTCTGGGAATAAGATTTAATCCTGTATAACTCTTGTTGGAATTTTTGGGAATGAGATTTCTTTTTACTGAGTTTGTTAAGCTGGTTGAATATAGACCTTGAGTTGTAGGGTCTACCATAGGGGAAAAGCCTTGCTGAGACAAAGCCAGCACATAATTTGTTATAATATTGTTTGAGCATCTGGATCCAGCCAGGCCTGAAGACTGTCCCTAGACTCAGTGACATGGCCAAGTCAGTTTGAATTAATTTCTCTTATTTGCAAAGAAAGAGTTTTGACTAATAAGTGACAGAATAGATTCTGTTTTCCAAACCACACAAATTAATTGTATTCTTCCTATGTACTACCTTCCTATTTTGTAGTCCTACTATAAGTCATTTCAGTTATGATCTCATCAACCTACAACAACCTACAATGTCTTACTTATTTGACTTTTGACCAACACAATTCTTTAACATCGTCAATCCTGTATGTATGACACTGAATATTACAAAGATCAGAACAACATACTTTTTAAAAATTCTGTATGTTATAGAAATATAACGTTTTGGGACATGTCTTCAATGTAAAGGTGAATTACTTTTAATTATCTTTTATGTGTAGGATTATATTTTGGATAAAACTATATTTGAGGCAGCATAATGAGGCTTTAATATAGGTTATACTTGTAAACAAATGTATGCAATAAAATGATTGATCATGATATAAAAAGAAAACAAGATACAATGTGGAAACAAAATAAGGGGTAGTCAATAGTTCAGTGGAAAATGTACCAGGGGAAGTTTAATGGGGAAAGTGAATTTTCAGCAGAGCCTTAAAAGATGAGTTCTATTTCCTAAATATTAGTTTATTTGATGTAGATGGATTAGGGTTAGGAAGGTGGAGAAGGTCAAAAAGGATGCTGGAAGAAAGGCTTTCAGGATGATCAGCCTTGCAGAGTATCAGTTCAAAAGTATTTAATGAATTAAGTTAAATTAAATAGAGTAACTATAAAACTTTTACTTGTTTTGGAAAATTTTATGTGTACAAGTGGCTTTAAGAGAAACTTAAAAACCCAAATTACTTTAAAAATAAAGGGACTTCATCTTACTCCTTTACTCCTTTTATTAAACCAAATAAACAATAGGTGTTTTGAGACACCCACTGTGTATGTCTTATGTAATGTGGTAGAGTACCTGGATTATGAAAGCCATGAAAGACAAAAGATTGAACCTTTTGTTGAATGTTGGTAATAGTTTCAGAAGCAACACACTTGCTTATATTATTGTAGTTCACATTCCTGTTGTTAAAAAAAAAAAAAAGTATGAAGTACTGAGAGTATAAAGAACATTTTCCCCGGGGCACCTGGGTGGCTCAGTTGGTTAAGCGTGTGATTCTCCTTTTCAA
The DNA here is from genome assembly GCF_003265705.2 of Callorhinus ursinus. NCBI lineage: Eukaryota > Metazoa > Chordata > Mammalia > Carnivora > Otariidae > Callorhinus > Callorhinus ursinus. Next base: position 31,874,976 of record NW_027397077.1, on the reverse strand, counting down.
CTCAGGTCATGATCTCGCGGTCATGAGACAGGAGCCCTTTGTCGGACTCTGCCCTCAGCATGGAGTCTGCTTCAGATTTTCTCTCCCTCTCTGTCTGCTTTTCCCCCTGCCCCCGCTCACATGCTCTCGCTCTAAAATCAATCAATCCATCTTAAAAAAAAGAACATTTTCCCAACATAGGGAAAAACATATAATTATACTTGTGAAATATATATATTTATACACACAAATGTGAGACTCAGCACATAGCACTATGTCTGGAACAAGAGAGACTAAGTAAATATTTGTTGAATGAATAAATAAATAGAATAATGCTGTTTTGTCATTCTTAGAGTTGTGCCACAGAACAAGTATATATGCAAATGTGTCTATGATGAAATATTTTAGTTGCTTCTATATTGAAAGCATGTTGGATGCACCTCATGGAGGTACTTAATGTTGAATTTTGCTTCATCATGGACTGTGTTTAACAAGGTAGCAATATACTTGAAAACCTAACAAAGCTGTACCTATGTGACACTAAATTTCCTAGATAAAATCTACAAAGTTCTATAAAGAACATAGATGTTTAGTTTATTAAAGCCAGATGTAAGTCTATTTATTTCACATGGATAATTGATTGCCTTTTAAAAAAATTTGTCTAGATGTTTTGCTGAGTAGTAGGAGAGCTAATTAGTGCTTTGTCTTTAAAAAGAAAAAGAATAGATTTAGGGTGCTAACATGTGCCAGTGATCAAATACGTAGACTTTAGGAATTCAGTATATAATAGATCTAAGTATACTTTTCAAGAATGGCAGAGTTAGTGGTGATTGTGATGCTGCTGCTGCTGATAATGGTAATGGTGATAATGAGCATGATATCACACTAGAGAATCAACTGCAATCCACTTTCCTTACTCTGAGTTTCCCTCTTGCAGCGTCAGGTAATGGCACAGACATTAAAATCAATTTTCTTGTTGACTAGATCCTAGGAAAAAGAGCTCCAGATGAATTTTAACTGTCTAATGACAGATTTTATGACTAAGGTATTTTAAAAACTATTATCAAGGTGCAGGACCAATAAGAGAATGTGTGGTATAGAAAGCCAAACACCTTCATGCCCAATCTGTTTTAAGTATCTGGGAAGATTCAGCTTCTGCTTCAGTGTGGTATCCTGGGGTGCATGAGAATTCCAGACTTTCTGACTTCAATTAACCTCTTTTACAGATGAAGCCAAAAAGAAAGAAACATGCATAATAACTGTTGCAAAGACATATTTCAAAGTCATTAAATGCATATTAATAATCTTGGGAATATATAATTTTGTAGGTGACAGATACTATTTTTACAGCTGTTCTTTAGAGAAAGAATAAGTTTCTCTTCATTAAAGACTAATGAGTGACATTACATTTAAGTGTTCACATTAGATATGCTTCTTTGAATTTAATGATGGGGCAATGAGGCCTTTAATTAAATACTCAAGAATCTCCACTGGGAGAAACAAAACAAATTTATCTGCAATTTTAAAAAATAATGGGATCCGTCTGTTATATAATAAAATTTTAAAATTTTGGGTGTTTAGATATATTACCATTGTACCTCTGAAAGCTTGGTTCTTGATATTCTAATTTACTGGCATAACAAAGTAAGAATGTGGTACTTTGTGTTTTACTATATTTTTTGTTTTGCCTCCATACCTTTAATATTCATGATGGAGTAATGAAGAATTCCCTATAACCCTTGGGTTCTTCTCTGAATTACTATTATGGTCTCAATATCCCACAATAGGAGCAAGTCTTTAAACAATAATTGAAAGAAAAATAATTACAAGATTAAAGATTGCTATCTAGAAATTGGATTACAACAAGTTTCCTAAAATATGTGATCTTCCTAAATTAGTTTCCCCCCCATTTTAGACCGCAGTATGTTCATTTACCCTATGCTGGAATTCATTATGTATTTATTAGAAATATAAAATGTAATTAAAGTTATTAAAATTTTAAAAATATTAAAAAGGAAGCATAATAACATTACTGGATTTTCACAGTAGGTCACATTTAGATTAAATAATTTCTCCCATAGACACTATTATTTTAAAGGTTTTATAATTTCTGGACAACCTGGAAGAGAAAAGCAGGAGTTAGGTGCAGAATAATTAAGAAAACAGTAAATCAGAGTGCCTGGGTGGCTCAGTCCTTAAGCGTCTGCCTTCAGCGCAGGTCATGATCCCAGGGTCCTGGGATCAAGCCCCGCATCGGGCTCCCTGCTCTGTGGGAGGCCTGCTTCTCCCTCTCCCACTTCTCCTGCTTGTGTTCCCTCTCTCGCTGTGTCTCTGTCAAATAAATAAAATAAAATCTTTAAAAAAAAAGAAAACAGTAAATCAATATATCACTTGGGATATATACTGAGCACTTAGTTTTGTTCTTAGCTCCTGCTATTGTCTAGTTTGGCTAATGGTCATCATTTTGACAAATATCAAAGAAGAACAAAGCAAAATGTCATTTCTTAAAAAGGAAAAGGATTAAAATGCCTTGAAGGGATGAGGAAGAAAAAATAACTCATAAGTCCATTTTGATGGACTTATGATAAAATCTTTCATTAGGGAAAGGCTTGGGAAGCCTACTGATGTGGGATTAGATACAATTAGATGAGACTCAAAGCAGATGCTACAAAGCTTATGTGAGGTTGCTAATTATTGGTGGTTGATCTTTACGTTTTTCATGGAGCTCAAGTCTAATCTACAGTCTGCCTTAACTTAATAGTTTTACTGAAAATTCCTATTAACAAAGAGCAGATATTGAAGGCTTTTTTCAGCCAGTGAAAGAGTTTGGAGGGAAACAAATTTTACCTTGAATTAAGTTGGGAAAAGTAACTCCTGAAGATGCCATCATTTGAGGACCATTTGAGATAAATAAGAAAGAAAATTAGAGCTTCATGCCTTGGTAAATTGGAAAGAATTATCTTGAAATATTTTCATGATATACTGTGGGATGTAAAAAGAAAATAATTACTTACGAGTGAGGTTTTGGTTTTTCATTCATTCTTTTGGCATTTATTTACTAAGCACCTACATTGTTCCAGTCATCATTCTAGGTTCTGAAGATTAAGGAGTGAACAAAAGAGATCAAGTTCTTAATGTACTTCTTCAATGTTTGCAGTATTTTTTTATTTGTTAAGGGTCAAAAGGCTACACTGTGAGAGTAAGAATGGCCTACACAGTACACATATACAGCACTAGCTCATTTCCTGTCAAACAATATTCCCAGTCCAACTCCAAATTTAGATTCAGAATCAAGTCTCTTTCTTCATAACTTTTACCCAGTGTAATATGAAAAAACCCATTTTGGTATACTGTAGTAAAGGGAAGATGAACATAAAATGTATAATCTATATTATGTTTAGAATATATTTGTTAAATTGCAAAGTGAGCAGATGGATAGTGAGTCAATGGGACATTAAATGCTGGCTCTGTTATCAATGAGTAATTCAAAGTTATATACTCAGGCATCACAGGATAGTTTATCTGACTTCCTTGGATTCTTAGTTATGGCACATGATTTCTCAGGGCAGGTCACTGTATAAAAATAATAACAAAAATTATACTCATTCTCTCCACTAATACTTTTGTCAATTATATGCTGCCAGGGTGCTAGTTTTGGGATTTGGTGATGAATATAACTTGTTGTGGTTATTGCCTTTACAGATCTTATATTCTTGTGAAAGAGGACAAATATCCATTACGTGATCACAAATGGGTGGCTGGGTGATAGACATTGGGGAGGGTATGTGCTACGGTGAGCGCTGTGAATTGTGCAAGACTGTTGAATCACAGATCTGTACTTCTGAAACAAATAACGCAACATATTTTAAGAAAAAAGAAAAAGAAGAAGATAGCAGGAGGGGAAGAATGAAGGGGAGCATGTCAGAGGGGGAGACGAACCATGAGAGATGATGGACTCTGAAAAACAAACTGAGGGTTCTAGAGGGGAGGGGGGGAGGGGGATGGGTTATCCTGGTGATGGGTATTGAGGAGGGCACGTTCTGCATGGAGCACTGGGTGTTATGAACAAACAATGAATCATGGAACACTGCACCAAAAACTAATGATGTAATATATGGTGATTAACATAACAATAAAAAATAAAAAAAACAAATATATTTCAAAAACTGCAAGTGTAACAAGTGTTACAAGTGAAATACCCAAGGCCAGTACCATAAGAATTACTGTTTCAGTAAGTCTTATGGTTATAAAACTCAAGGCATATAGGAAAGAAAATAAATGGATCCTGATTGAGATGAGAGGAAAAAGAGGTAATGAGGGAAGCAATCTTATTCCAGGTGTAGAGAATAGCAGAAGCAGAAGTGCAGTAGCAGGAATGAGGTTGGTAGGTTCTGAGTGCTAGCAGGATCATCTAGTGGGAAGGAGGGGGAACTTGATGCAAGAGTAGGCTAGAACATGCAGAGACAGAGCCTGTGGTCAAACTGAGAACTTTTTTTTTTCATTCAAACAGGCACTGAGAAGCCATGGAATAGTTATAATTAATGAATGACATAATTAGTTTTTTTTTCTTTTTTCTTTACTACTTTTTTATTGTGGTAAATATAGACAACATAAAATTTGGATTTTAACCATTTGTAAGTGTACAATTCAGTTACATTAATTACATTCACAATGTTGTACAACCATCACTGCTATCTATCTATTTATTTATTTATTTATTTGAGAGAGAGAGACAGAGATAGCAAGAGAGCATGGGGAGGAGAGGGAGAGAAGCAGGCTCTCTGCTGAGCAGGGACTCTGGAATCATGACCTGAGCCGGAAGCAGATGCTTAACTGACTGAGCCACCCAGGTGCCCCACTTTCCAAAATTTTTTTGACCCCAAACGAAAACTCTGTGGCCACTAAGCAATAGTTCTCTATTCTCCCCTCCTCCTAGCTCCTGGCAAGCTCAGTCTACTTTCTGTCTATTAATTTCTCTATTCTAGGTATTTGATGTAAGTGGAATCTTACAATATTTGTCCTTTCATGCTTGGCTTATGTCATTTAGCATGATGTTTTCAAAGTTCATTCATATTGTATCATTTTTTCAGAGCCCAATATCTCTTTATGGCTGAATAATATTTTGTTGTATATACATACCACAAGTTTTATCCTTTCATTTGTTGATAGACACTTGCATAATTTTTACCTCTTGACTACTGTGAACTATGCTGCTATGAACATTGGTGTATAAGTATCTGTTTAGTCCTTGTTTTCAGTTCTTCTGCTTATAAACCTGGGAGTGGAATCATGGGTCATGGGGTAATTCTATGTTTAATATTTTGAGGAATCCCAAAGCTTTTTCCACAGCATTTTCCATTCATACCAGAAATGTATAGGGGCTCCAATTTCTCACATCTTCACTTGCTAATATTTGTTTGCTTGTTTTTTTGGGGGGAGGGGTAACAGCCATTCTAGTAGGCCTGAAGCAGTATGAAGTGGTATTTCATTGTGGTTCTGATTTTCAATTCCTTAATTCCTAATGATGTTGAGCATCTTTTCATCTGTTTACTGGCCATTTGGATATCTACACTGGAAATTGCCTATTCAAGTCCTCTCCTCATTTTATTTATTTTATTTATTTTTTTAAAGATTTTATTTATCTATCTGACAGAGAGATAGAGAGAGAGCACGAGTAGGCAGAGCGGCAGGCTGAGGGAGAGGGAGAAGCAGATTACCCGCCGATCAGGAAGCCCGATGTGGGGCTCGATCCCAGGACCCTGGGATCATGACCTGAGCCGAAGGCAGACGCTTAACCGACTGAACCACCCAGGCACCCCCCTCCCCCATTTTAAAACTGAGTTAATTGATTTTGTTGTTCTTGTTGAGTTGTGGTAGTTTGTTATATATTTTAGATATTAATCCCTTCTCAGATATATGATTTTCAAATGTTTATCCTATTTTGTGGATTATCTTCTCTTTTCCTTGATAGTGTCCTTTGATACAACAGTTTTAAAATTGTAATGAAGTGCAATTTACCTAATTTTTTTTTCTTTCCTGTGCCTTTAGTGTCATATTTAAGAAATTACTGCCAATCCAATGTTATGCAGATCTGTCCTTAAAGTTCTATAGTTTTAGTTCTTAAACTGAGATCTTTGATCTATCTTGAGTTAATTTTTGTATAGAGTGCAAGGTAAGGATCCAACTTCATTCATTTGCATGTAGATATCCAGGTTTCCCATCACCATTTATTGAAAAGATGTTCTTTCCCTAGGAAGTGGTCTTGGCACCCTTTCAAAAGTCAGTTTGCCATAGATGTGGGGGTTTACTTTTGAACTCTCAAATTAATAAATGAATTGATTCTATGGATAAATCACACTATTTTGAATTCTGTAGCTTTAGAGTAAGTCTTAAAATCTGTTAGTCCTTTACCTTTGTTCTTCTTTTTCAAGAATGTTTTGGCTATTCTGGTTCTCTTGAAATTCCATATACTTTTTAAGATATAATTTCCCATTCTGGAAAAAAAAAGCCATTGGAATTTTAGTAGGGTTTGCATCAAATCTCTATATTGCTTTGATATCAATTATTTTTATGAAAAAATGTATTTTGAGATAATTGTAGGTTCACATGTAGCTGTAAGAAATAATTGGTAGATCCTGTATACCATTCACTCAGTTTCCCCCATTGGTAACATTTACAAAACCACAGTGTAGTATCCTTACCAGGTTATTGACATTGGTACACTTCCAACCCAGGTACATTTCCAACCACAAGGATCTCCACTGTCACCTTTTTGTAGTAACATCTACCTACATCGTCTTTTCCTCTAACCCCACATTCCATTTATACAACCAAAAGATGACAAAATTATAGAAATTTTGTTTGGCACCCACTAATTTTTTTCATTTCTATAATTTTGTCATCTTTTGGTTGTATAGATGGAATCACGAAGTGTATAACCTTTTGGGGTTGGCATTTTTTTCCTTAGCTCTGTTTACTTTTTTTCAGTCTATATTTTCTGTTTTTCTGTTTTTATTTCGTTTAAGATTTTATTTATTTGACAGAGAGAGACACAGTGAGAGAGGGAACATAAACAGCGGGGAGTGGGAGAGGGAGAAGCAGGCTTCCCGCTGAGCTGGGAGCTCAGTGTGGGACTCGATCCCAGGACCCTGGGACCATGACCTAAGCCGAAGGCAGTTGCTTAACGACTGAGCCACCCAGGCGCCCCTATTTTCTCTGTTTTTAGATGGCCTAATATCTATTGTTCCATCTTTCAGTTTACTGATTATTTTCTCTGTTCTTTCCATTTTACTGTTGAAACTATTTGCTGAATTTTTATTTCACTTACTGTATTTTCCACTTCAAAAGTTTCCATTTGATTCTTTATATCTCCTCTTTCCTTACTGGAGGTTTCTCTTTCTTGGTTGAGACTTTGTATTTTTTTTCATTTGTTTTAAGTGAGATTTTAATTACTCAAGGGGACATTTTTATTACTTAAATGCTTAAAATTTAAAGTGTTTAAATATTTAAATTTAAATATCATTTAAATTTTATTTACTATTTAAATTTTTGTCAGGTAATTCTCACAACTCTGTCATCTAAGCACTGACACCTCTTGATTGCCTTTCTTCATTCAGTTTGAGATCTTTCTGGTTTGGTATGTTGGGTAGTATTCAACTGAAACCTTGACATATTTTTATTAGGTTATGGGACAGGATCTTATTTAAATCTTCTATCTCAGCTGGTTTCCTCTGACATTAGTTGCAAGAGAAGGGGTATACTCCCTTATTTCAGCCAAGGGAAGTATAAGTCTAGGCTCCCCCTTGGTCTCTGTTAATACCCATGGGAGTGGCAGCATCTTTACTGTTAGGTGGAGGTGGGAGTACCATTTCCTCTCTAGGTGATCACTGATATCTCCCTGGCTGGGAGGGATACGAGTCTCATGTTACTACTCCCCACGGAACCTTCACTGAAACCACAGGAAGATGGCCTCTTAACACCGTCTCTGTAGTAGGACTCTTCTGATGTCACCCAAGCCCAGTGAGGAAGGGTGCCTCATTATTTCTGGGTCAGGGTGAAATTCTATGCTCCCCACATGGTCTCTTGACACTGCAGTGGCTGGGAAGCAGTGAACCTCCTTACTACCTGATGGAGCTGAATTCTAGGCTCCTTACTCAGTCTTTTCTGACACTACCCTGGTGGTGTTGAAGGAGGGGTGCTGGGGTGCCCTGTTACAGTTTGGTGAGCATGGAACATCCACTCCATCTCTCCTGGGGTAGGTGTATGTGGAATCACAGTTGTTTTCTGTGGTGTCTGGGTGGAGTAGAGCAGTTATTGTCTAAAGGTTTTCTGTTTTGCCAGGCTGTCCCTTTCCTGGTCCTTCAGCTTTTGAGTAGGTTTTATTTTTTGTTTGTTTTTTTGTTTGTACTTCTTGTCATGTCCAGGTGCTAGCTTCTACAGCCTGAAATAGACTGAGCTGTGTGATGTGAAGAGAACACCTGGAAAATGCATCATGATGTTGCCCTTCAGTCCTGAGGTCCCTCGCCAGTCTGTCTTTCTTTCTACCCTTGAAAGTTTCCTTTTACATACTTTACATATAATTACTGGGATATTAATTATATATGGTGGGGGGAAGAGAGAAAAGTATGTCTATTTCTTCTTCCTGGAAATCATTTATTTTAAAGATTTTATTTATTCATTTGAGACAGAGAGATACAGAGAGAGAGAATGAGCAGGAGGAGAGGCAGAGGGAGAGGAAGAAGAAGAATCTCCACCAAGCTGGGAGCCCGACTTGGGGCTTGATCCCAGGATGTGGAGATCCTGACCTGAGCTGAAGGCAGACACCCAACCATCTGAGCCACCCAGGCACCCCGGAAATCAGTTTGTTTAAAAAAACAAAACAAAACAAAACTGATTTTACTCTTGTACTCTAGTTGCAGGAGACAAAACAGAATATTAATGTATTTAGCCTCTTCTTAGATATATATTTGAAAATATGTCTTCAAAATAATGATATAACCATCAATTTTTATTTTTTAACTTTTAACTGTATTGTCCTACAGAGATTTCTTAAGCCTCTCTATAACTCCAAACTACAGTTGTGTGTGTGTGTGTGTGTGTGTGTGTGTGTGTGTGTGTGTACCTATGTACACAGGCACATACATTTTTATTTTGGGGGATATCTCCTCTGCTAGTATTACTTTTCCTCTACATAACTGTTCATAAGTATTCGTGGGAATGTCTTGATGCTTCCAAAAAAAGACACTTTAGTTTTATTACATGGATCATGAATTCTTTTATAGTTTCTCTTATCAGATTGATTTTCTATGTCATTTCCCTTTTGCCATATATAAGGCATATTCCTTAATCGAAAAATTACTATTTAGATTCTCTTGTTAGTTTTATATGGTTTGTAGTTATTTTCTAATTAAATCTGTATTTTCCTATCACATTCTTTGCATCTACTATTATTTTGTTTAGTGTTTTCTGTCTAAAATCAAAGCATTTTTCTGACCTAACAAAAATGGGAAATAAAAGATGCAGTGCATACAAATGTTACTTACATGTAGTAAAAAGGTTTAAAATAGCTCCGGGTCTGTCCCATAGCAAACCCTGGTGCTCTCGTATGTTTAGTGTCTCTGGATTGAGGCTGTCTTTGTAAACAGTTTTATTGCAATATAGCTATACTCAATATTTGTGTATGATCTATGGCTATTTTCATGCTGCAACAGCAAAACTGAATAGTTTCAACAGAGACCTATGGAGCCCAACACCTAAGATACTTACTATCTTCTCCTTTGGAGAAAAAGTTTGAAGATCCTTGCTTTAGATTACAATTATTAAAACCTCCAGAGAAATAAAGTGAACATACGCAGTACCCAATATTTCTGAAGAATCCCCGATGTCCACATATGGTAATATATTTACGAATGTATGTTCCTTTTAACATTTAATGCCAAGAGAAGAATGTCAGATTAATATGATGTTATGGTGTGCAGAGATGGTCTTAAACATTGCAAATTTAGGAAAATGAAAAAGAGTATCTTCTCTTAGTATTTTGCCTTGGCTTTTAGAGAAATATATCCCCTTTCTTTGTTTTCTTCCACTCTGGCAAAGTTTCCATGTTTCTTTTGTAGGTGTATCAGTCATTGTATGCAGTTTCAAAAAGTCCTGGATTTGACTTAGTCCTTTTCCTAGGCAGCCAGACCCATACAAACAACTTCATTTAACATGTACTCATGTAAGAACTAAATATCTCTATCCCATCCCAGACCTCTCTTTTCAGATCCATACTTGCATAGTCAGTTGCCCACTAGGCTTTACCACATGAGTGGCTTTGAGGCATATAAAACTGAATGAGTAAGTCAGAGGGGGAGACGAACCATGAGAGATGATGGACTCTGAAAAACAAACTGAGGGTTCTAGAGGGGAGGAGGTAGGGGGATGGGTTATCCTGGTGATGGGTATTGAGGAGGGCACGTTCTGCATGGAGCACTGGGTGTTATGAACAAACAATGAATCATGGAACACTGCACCAAAAACTAATGATGTAATATATGGTGATTAACATAACAATAAAAAAATTAAAAAAAAAAAGAGGGCACATTCTGCATGGAGCACTGGGTTTTATGAACAAACAATGAATCATGGAACACTACATCAAAAACAAATGATGTAATATATGGTGATTAACATAACAATAAAAAATAAAAAAAAAACTGAATGAGTGCAAGACTGACCATATCAGCCTTAAACTCTACTTCCATTGCTTTCAGTGTCAGTGAATGGCCCCATAATTTATTATATTGGGTAAACCAAACACCAAGTAATCATCTTTGTCTGTAGTGTTCTTCACATTCACTCTCATATTCTGGTTATGTGATTGATTTTTATTTCTTTAATTGGCTGTGATGTTCTTCTTTAAATACTTATTCTGTGAACTTTCTAGAAAATTCACAGCAATTATCTCTTCAAGTATTTTCTTCTTCATTCTCTCCTTGTTTTCTATTTGGGATCCCTACTTATTCTATTTTCCTTGTCTGTCACATTTTACATTTTATATTCTATCTTTCATCTACATGGATCTTCTGATCTACCTTGTAGTTCAAAATCCTTTCTTCTACAACATCTGCTGTTTAAAGATTTTTAAGTTTTAAATTAATGCCCTTTCTTTCTTTTTAGAAGTTACATTCCATTCATTTGCAAGTACATGTGTTATTTTTGCATTGTGTTCTATTCTCTTGTCATGATTTCTATTACATCTGTAATTTTTAATTTCATGTGTTCTCATTTTATATTTTTTCATTCATTTGCAAGTACATGCATTATTTTTCCATTGTGTTCCATTCTCTTGTCAGGATTTCTACTCCATCTATAATTTTTAATTATTTTTTTAAAGATCTTATTTATTTATTTGACAGAGAAAGACAGTGAGAGAGGGAAGGGGGAGTGAGAGAGGGAGAAGCAGACCTTCCGCTGAGCAGGGAGCCCAATGCAGGGCTCGATCCCAGGACCCTAGGATCATGACCTGAGCTGAAGGCAGATGCTAACGACTGAGCCACCCAGGCACCCCAATTTTTAATTTTTAAAAAATATTTTATTTATGTGTTTGAGAGAGAGAGCACATACAAGCAGGGGGAGGGGCAGAAGAAGAGGGAGAAGTAGGCTCCCTGTTGAGTGGGGCCAATCCCAGGACCCTGGGATCATGACCTGACCCAAAGGCAGATGCTTAACTGACTGAGCCACCCAGGCACCCTTACAATTTTTAATCTTAAATGTTCTCATTTTGTTATCTTTTCCAAATAATTCTACTATTCAAGTTCTTAACATCCAGTTTGTCGCATTAGTCCCCTAGTAGAGGTCATTTGCTTCTTTTTTTAAAATAAGTTCCTCTTAAGTGGGGATTGTATCTTTTATGATGAAAGTCCTGTCTATCATGGTATTTGTTATGTTTGATCAGTAGTTTTACATTAATTTTTTATGTAGCCTCGTTAGCCAGGAATTAGAATTTTTCTAGGCTCTTTTACAGGGAAGGCAGGGCTTCTAATGCCCCTGTTTTATACAAATGTACAAATTCCAGCTCCTTGACTCACTTAGCTCTAAGAACAATCTTCTCTTTCTTCAATACCCTCTTTAATAACCACAGTTCTTTGATCTTCTTTTCTAGGCTACTATTCCTCTCATGATTTCATGAAGAAATCTTTCTTCTTTACTGGCTCTTGGAGATATTCTTTCATTTTCTTTTTTAGAAGTGTGTAGTATATTTACCCAACATTTTTATATGTCTATAGTGGCAGATGTATCGGCTTAGCTTAATTTATATGTTGAAATTAGCCAAGTAATCTTTTCATAAGCAATTACGGTAACATTGCCCTTCTTTTAAAATACTCTACTAACTCTGCTATTCTCTTAGGATATTGGCTCTAAGTTTTACTCTAACCTGAAATATCTTGTTATTTCAATTTTTCAAACCTTATCTCATAAAATTCTTCCCCTTGCTTTGTCTACTTCAACCACTCTGGCCTTCTTTCATTTCTCTAAATGCACCATATGCTCTTGCATTATTCTTTACATATGCTGTGCCTTCTGTGTCTGGAACATTTTCCATACCCTCTTCAATAACCAAGTTTATTGATACTCATCATCCAGAACTCAGCTTAGATACTCCTTCCTTGAAGAAGAACTCTCTGACTCTGTTTAGGCTTATTTAGTAATACATTCATATAATTATATTTCTTTTCTTCAGATCCTTTGTTACAATTTATAATTATATGATCAGTAGTGTGACAATTAGTTTAATATACAACCTTCATCCCTTGCCAATAGACTCCCTTGAGAACAGAGATGAGCATTGTTTATTTTTATTCATGATTTATCCCTAGTGTCTAGTACTCCTTAAGTGCTTAACAATATTTATTAGGAAGTATTAGGAAGTTGTTTGATTGTATCATATTATGGTTGAGAGAAGAGTCCACTTGTATTGATTTAATATTATTGGGTGTGTATAACTTTTTTTATAAAGATTTTATTTATTTATTTGACAGAGATAGACACAGCGAGAGAGGGAACATAAGCAGGGGGAGTGGGAGAGGGAGAAGCAGGCTTCCCGCAGAGCAGGGAGCCCGATGCGGGGCTCGATCCCAGGGCCCTGGGACCATGACCTGAGCCGAAGGCAGATGCTTAACGACTGAGCCACCCATGCACCCCGGGTGTGTATAACTTTAAATATATGAATCTAAATGTACTCAATCTAAAGCTATCATATTTGATTTTGAGTTTGGCCAATGTTATAATCTGAAAAATTTATGTTTATTTCACATTAACTTTGACATAAATTGAATAAAAAAAGAAAATGAGAATCTAAAAGTGCTGTTTAATGAGAAAATTTAGAAAAGAAGAGTCACCCCATTAGACAGAACCAAAATATATTACCACATAGATATAGCATCAACGAATTCAGAGACCATCTGTTCTGCTATCTAAAGCTAATTAAATTAAAAAAAATCTGAGCAATTAAGAAACAACCATCAGCCTAAAGTCTGAATCAAGAATGATTTAATAATAAAAACTATAGCTATTGCAAGTACACTTAATTAGGAAGTACCTGAGTAAAAGTCTATAAGTCATTAAAGTAGTGTTGAAAGAGTGAAGTACGGTGCAAGGGTATTAATGGAACAAAATTACCAACGGGTAACTGTAACCTGTCACATTCCATTAGACTAATGAACTTAGCCTATCTGGGAAAGAACAGCATGCATTTTAATAGTTTTAGAAAAACTCAAAATATATATTTGGACTTTTATATACCAACATATAAATTGGAAAAGTAGAAAAGCAAACAAGACATTTCCTTATTATATGCTAGATACCTAGTTTTTATTCCTGCTATAATCCTCAGTAAATCCATGTTGATTATTTAGTTTTCAATAAAATAAGAGAATTGCTGAAACTTCTGTTGATGCTATGTAGGTATGGTAATAAAATGTTTTTCATTTAACACAGTATTCTTCATGTATTCAATATTTACAGTTCACAAAGTACTTTGTATATTCATATATGTGTATTATTTGGCCTTTCTAAAACCTGTTGCATGATTAAAGCAGATGGAATTAGCCCTGTTTGGCAGATGAAGAAATAGAGTTAAAATGGGTTCACGGTCACATAGATGGATCTTAATTTAGTTCTTCTGACTCTTAAGTCCACTAAACTTCCTACTATAGTATGCCTTTTCTGTTTATCAGATAATTAGTATCTTTATAGGCAGTTAATAATACTCATTTGAGGAATATTATGAAAAGAAAATTTTCTTCTGTAAGAACAAACTGTCAAATCCTCTAGGCAATCAGAAGATATCTGAGTGTATGCTTCACAGATTCTTAAGAGTGGTAATCCTATTGTTTTTACCTACAAAATCTAGCTTTAGGGCAGACAGTCTTCACTGGAGGAAATGTCTAGTTATGCATTTGTGAGGCTAAAGTATATCAAGGAGAATAAGAAAAAGTATCATACCTTAATCCCTTTCCTGATCCTCATCCACAGCCATGAAAGTATAAGTGGACCAAACATTCCTACCATTTGAGGGTGCTCATTACAAATAACGACTTTGAGGTCGTTATACACAATCTATATCATAAGGCAATGCCTGGAAATCTGAATGTTTTTATGAGAGCCTCCTGTGAAAATTATGTACAATGTAGTTATAGAACCATTACCTTGGGTGAATGTTTAAACATGCGGAAGGTGATTTAAAATTAGAATGAAATCAAGAATTTTGACATCTTGTAAGGATAAGAAAGAAATTCAAAATATAATAGTCATATAAACTTTTATCATCATAATTAAGTACACAAAAATATCAAGTTAGAGCCAATATTAGGCAAGGCTCATAATATATAAAATAAACTTAAATCAATATAAACTTGATTTTTAGGAATTTATCAAGGAGTTAGATAATCACTTTATTTCAACATTTGACCCTGAAAACAAACAGCACTATCTGGCTCGTGTCAAAACAGAATGGAAAAAATGAACAAGGATGGGATCTTTTGGCATGGGCAATTGTCTTTTCTGTATTTATAACTAAACCACAGGCTTCCCTTTAAAATGGCATCTGGCTAGTTGTCCCAGAGGCGGTGTCTCTCCACTTCTCTCTAAAATACCTATTAAGACACAGGAAAACTCACAACATCACAACAAATTAAGACTGGCAGACAACCCATTTCTAGAAAATGGGAGAAATTTCCACTAACTATAAAGTCGATAGAATTGCACTGAGGAAAACAATGGTGGCTCCGTGAAAGCGAATACTCTCACACTACTGAAAAAGAGCAGAAGATACTTTATTTTCCTTAAATATTCTCCTCCCTTTCTTTCCTCCCTCCCTTTCTATCTTTCTTATACGGTCTGCTTTCTGTATCTAATTTCTAGGACTTTAGATATCCATTCTCCCTTTTTCTATATTTTTGTTGCTTTTACAGGTAATCTCAATAATGTTTGTGTCTTCTTTCCTACAGCAAGAACACAATGGAGTAGAAAGTGGGACTTATGGGAGCCCTTATACAGGGATATAGTATATTTCTCAGAAAGAAAACAGTGTAGTGTGTGGCAGAGGATGGAAAAGCTGTGTGAGAAATATATGCAGATTTTCATGTACACCTTTAATTTAATAAGGACTCCTGTGTGGGGGATGAAAGACACCCCTCTTAATTTCAACAGAAAAGACCCTGGGAACTGGGCCAAGAACCGTGCACATCAATTTACTTTTCAAATAAAGATCTGAAAAGATGATTAAATTTATAATCAAATGGACAGTAGCTGGGGCCAAGGGCATCCTACTAATTGATAAACACTGTAAATAGGATTGATCTCCATTCATACAAGAAGGAAAACAAAACAACATGTGTTCTATTAAAATCTAATTGCCACATAGGGAAGGGGAAAACAGAATATTATGAAGGCTCATTGGAAGAGCATTTTTAAAAAATGATTTATCAAAGAAAACAGAAGAAAATGTTAAAATATTTCAGCTTGAACTAAACCCCAATATGCAAGAAATAATGATGTCTATGCGTACATGAGCAGGAAGTATTGAGAGTAAATGCCAACAGATATGAAAGAAAAGGGGGATGGGCTGAAAATAAAGCAAGATGAAACACACAGACAAAGGCTGAGAAGTTAAGAAGCAGATCTAAATAAGGTATCATAAATTAAATCAGGAAAGCATAATTAAAATTTGCATCAGAGGCAGTAAAGATAAGAGCTACTATTGCAGCAAATAAAACCATTCATGTGAAGCATACAGTTGAGATTCACTCCTGGAAACAAAGGAGAAAGACCAAGGGATTAAAAAAAATCTATTAAGGAAATGAAGCAGATGGAAGTTAGAGAATCGAAATCTAAAATGAGTATTTGAGGTTTTCTCAAAAAAGAAACCAGAGCAATTAGAATGGAAGTAATCATTAAAGGAAAAAATGAAAAATTTCCACAATTGATAGAACTATGAATCTTCCAATAAAAGTGCTTCATAATATTCCAGGAAAGGGAAATAAAAAGAACCCACACCAAACCAAAAATTCTAATTAGAATAATTAAGGTAAAAATTCATATTAGTATCCAGACAATGAAGTACATTACCCATAGAGGAACAACTTGAATTGGTTTCAGACTTTTCCACTGCAGGAGTTATTTCATAAAGGCAATATTTATTGCATAAAGGCCTCAGAATTTTGATATGGTAAATTTGAGACCTAAAAATACAAAACAACTATTCCTCCGTATGTTAAGGCAACAAGAGGACCTTCTCAAATTTGGAAGTGCTTAAAAATGTACACACACATATTTATTTAAAATAGATTTAAGTACATGCTACAGCTTATTAAGAAAGTATTAAAATTTCAAACTCAAGAATGAAGAAAACTATAAGCTAGAAGATTTGATAAACTTTGAAAACATTTAAATATAGGCAGCCCCTGACTTATAATGATTTGATTTAACAATTTTTTGACTTTATAATGCTGCAGAAGAAATATGCATTTGGTAGGAACTGTACTTTGTTTTTTGTTTTTTAATTTTATTATGTTATGTTAATCACCATACATTACATCATTAGTTTTTGATGTAGTGTTCCATGATTCATTGTTTGCATATAACACCCAGTGTTCCATGCAATATGTGCCCTCTTTAATACCCATCACCAGGCTAAGCCATCCCCCGACCCCACTCCCCTCTAGAGGAACTGTACTTTGAATTTTGATCTTTCCTTGGCTAGCGATATAAAGTATGATAAAGTATGATACTCTTATGATGCTGGGCAGTGGCACTAAGCTGCAGCTCCTGGTCAGCTCCCCATCATGAGGGTACACAACCTGTACATTTACAACCCTTTGGGACCATACAATCATTCTGTTTTTCACTCTCAATATAGTATTCTATAAATTACAGGAGCTATGCAACACTTTATTATAAAATAGGCTTTGTGTCGGATGATTCTGCCCAACTGTAGGCTAACAGAAGCGTTCTGAGCTTGTTCAATGCATTTAATATGCATTGTCAAGTTATGATATTTTCAACTTGCAATGGGTTTATAGGGACATAACCCCATCATAAGTAAAGGAAGACCTGTAATTATATCAAATGTTGTGAGGTCACAAATTTTTGATGAAGGGAGATGTTCAAAATAATAATAATTTAATATCATAATTTGGGTCTAAAACCAAATTTTATCAAATGAACAGGAGTAAATTTTAGAAAGGCAGAGAAGTACAAGCTTGTCAAAATTCTCATCTTTTGTGAATAGATGATAAGGTAGTAAAAGGGAATAATTTCATGAAACAACAGAGGCTGCTGATTAATGGAGGTTATCATGAAAACAAAAAGGAATTATTTAAGGAATTTAAAACTGGAGGAATTACTTCAGAATCCCTGAAGATGATGAACAAAAAATACTTTCCTACAGCAAAAGGTAGAAAACAGGCAAATTCCAGAAAGTATAAAACAAGACTTATGAAAATAAGTATGAAAGGATTAAACTCTTTTTTTAATAATTTTTTATTGTTATGTTAATCACCATACATTACATCATTAGTTTTTGATGTAGTGTTCCATGATTCATTGTTTGTGCATAACACCCAGTGCTCCACGCAGAATGTGCCCTCTTTAATACCCATCACCAGGCTAACCCATCCCCCCCACCCCCCTCCCCTCTAGAACCCTCAGTTTGTTTTTCAGAGTCCATCGTCTCTAATGGTTCATCTCCCCCTCTGACTCTTCTATTGGACAATAAAGACAATTGTATTTGGCTGACAATCCAACATATAACTATTTGAGCCACACACAAGAGAAAATAATAAAGATAAAATTATACTAAAATATTAAAAAATAAAAATGATAATAATTTATCCAGTAAATGCACACTAAAATAAAGCAGTGGGAAATGATTTCAGTAAAGTGGAAAGCAAAAACATTACACAAGATTAAAAAGATCTTTTCACAATAATATAAATTTCAAGTGAATCTACAGCATAGGAAAATGAATAAAAACAGAAATGAACACAAATACAATTTGACAACGAGTAATGAAAAAACTCATGTCCAGCCATATATGAAAATATTCTATATTACAACAAATATAAAAATCATTGATTGTAATATACACCATTGTTTTATGTACCACAAAAAAGAAAAGTGATTTTCTATGTCATCTGTAAGAATCATCTCCATTTCAGAAATGTTTACATATGAAAAACTGTGCTAATTTGAACTGGAGAACTGCACTATTATAAAGCTTTCATAATTGAAATCGCATTATACCAGACACAAAATACAAAAACAGAAATGTGACAGCTCATAGAACCTTGAAATAAATGTTTGTATGAATAATACCCTAATAATCTATATAAAAACTTTAACTCACATGATATCCCAAAAGAAGCCTAACAAACTGATTAGAAAGATACAGAAGATTCAATAAATGGCTTGAAGAAAAAATACATCTTTGCTAAAAATGTCATTATTCACTGAATGGATATATTTGCCTAGGTACAAAAATGATGTAATAGAACACCAAAGAAAATAAAAGTGAATATTCAAATGACCTTGGATAGTTAGGATGAATAAGCTACTATTCTAATAAACAGTGGGGAAAAATCACAAAAGGAACTTTTAACTGTGTGAGAAGTTAAGATTTGTTTTTTTTTTTTTAAAGATTTTATTTAGTTTTTGACAGAGAGACAGTGAGAGGGAACACAAGCAGGGGGAGTGCGAGAGGGAGAAGCAGGCTTCCCGCTGAGCAGGGAGCCTGATGCAGGGCTTCATCCCAGGACCCTGGGATCATGACCTGAGCTGAAGGCAGACGCCCAATGACTGAGCCACCCAGGCGCCCAAGTTAAGATTTCTAAACATCTGGGGGTGCCTGGGTGGCTCAGTCGGTTAAACATCTGCCTTCAGCTCTGGTCACGATCTCAGGGTCCTGGAATGGAGCCCCATGTCTGGCTACCTCCTCAATGGGGAGTCTGTTTCTCCCTCTCCCTTGGCCCCTCCCTCTCGTGCTCTCTCCCCTTCTCTCTCCCTTTCTCAAATAAATAAATAAAATCTTAAAAAGATTTCTAAACATCAGAAACATAAAAACTGAAAGCTAAAAATTAGGTTGAAACATATGGTATCACTATTTTTGTGGGTTAATATGGCTAAGTATTGGCAACCTCTAAATAAATTGGGAATAAATTTTGACAACATGAAAATTAAAGGTTGAATATCCTTGACTGATTAAAAACATCTACACATTGTGATAAATACAGTAACACACTAGTAGAAAAAAATAGATGGACAGTGGGAGTCAATTTCTAGAAGAAACAGAAATAGCCAATAAATATAAAAACATTTCAACTTAACATATATTTTAGATAAAAAAAAAAACAAAAGGGAAAATACCAAAGTGTTAATTATGGTTCTCTCTGCATGTTGACATTATGGATGACTTTAATTTGTGGGATTTTGGTTATTGTTTTATTTTTCTTATACTTTATTTTGAAAATATTCTCAAATGAGCATGAGTTGTTCATTAACATCAGGAACATATATAAATACATACAGTGACTGGGATAAAGCAGATGGTACCCAGCAGAGAGAACAGAGCAAAGGAAAACAGGAGGCTGAATGTAGAATGTTTTCTGTTGGTTGAGGCTGGAGTGAAGGGACAATCACTTGCCTCTCCGAACACTACACTTTGACAGCACAGCGTCTATTTTAGAGACAAGTGTGCCCAAGAGGGACTTGATAGCACCTTCAACTTAGTCACTCTGAAGCCCTCAGCGGCCCATAAACTGAGGATATCTAAGGAGGGCAAATGAGCAAGACTGTATACCTAAAGTGAGAACTCTGACCCCTAAGTGTCACAGGCCATCTCAGTTTTTTTTTTTAATCTTTCACACTACTTCTTATATGATTGATTTAAAGCAAGGAACACATATTTTGATAATTAACTTTTTACATGGGGAGAATGAAACTTACATTAAAGGGGATGCTAAAATTGCTGATATATCACAATTCCTAATGATTCTAGTCCCCGAAATTGCAGATATTAATGACCCTAGAAATAGAAAAGTTATCTAGATCAGTAGTTCTTAAAATGTGATCCCCAGACCAGCAGCAGAACTGCATGGGAATTCGTTAGAAATACAAATTCTCAGACCTCACTGATACCTACTGTGTCAGAAACTCTGGGAGTGGGGTTCAGCAATCAGTGTTTTAAAAAGCCCTTCTAGCAAAAGAACAAACAACCCAATTAAAAAATGGGTGGAGCTGAATACACATTTTCCCAAAGAAGTTGTACAAATGGCCAACAGGTACATGAAAAAGTGCTCAGCATCACTAAGTGCCAATCAAAAGCACAATAAAAAAAAATCACCTCAGACATGTTAGAATGGCTATCATCAAAAAATGAAAGATAACAAATGTTGGAAAGGACGAGAAAATGGAACCCACGTACACTGTTGGTATGAATGCAAACTGGTACAGCTGCTATGGAAAACATTATAGAGATTCCTCCAAAAATTAGAAATAGAACTGTCACATGATTCAGCAATTCCACTTCTGGATATATATACCCAGTGGAAATGAATAAAAGATCTTGAAAAGATCCCTGCACTTCCATGTTCAGTGCAGCATTACTCCCAATAGCCAAGGTATGGAGACAACCTAAGTATCTGTCAGTGGATGAATGGATAGAGAAGATGTAGGGTGTGTGTGTGATAATATGAAATACTATTCAGCCAGAGAAAGAAGGAAATGCTGCCATTTGCAATAACATGGATAGACCTTAGGACATTATGGTAACTGAAATACATCAGACGCAAAAGACAAGTACTATATGATATTACTTATGTGTGGCATCTAAGAAAGCCAAACTCACAGAAACAGAGAGCAGAATGGCTTTTACCAGGGGTCAGGGGGTGAGGGTAGTGGGGAGATGGTGGTCAAAGGGTACAGACTTTCAGTTATAAGATGAGTAAGTTTTGGGTCTAAAGTATATTGTGGTGATTATAGTTAGTAACACTGTATTATATACTTGAAAGTACCATGAGAGTAGATCTTAAATTTTCTTACCACAAAGAAGTAGAAATTATGGGATGTGATGTAGGTGTTAGCTAAAGCTGTGGTGGTCATCATTTTGCATTATATAAGTGTATCAAATTAACACTTGTCTATTTTAAACTTACACAGTGTTATATGTCAATTATATCTCAATAAATCTGGCATGGATAAGGAGGGAAAATATTTTAAGGCTTAAAGGAGAATTGTAACATGCCAAATATCTTATGATAAGTAACATTTATTGCTGCTCTTTTCCCATGGGGAATGTTTTCAAAATAATCACTAATTTCATTGGCAAAATTCTCATGGGATATGAAAATCTTGTTATTCATGTTGAGTGATCCTTTCAAAATAGATACAGCAGAAAAGGAAGATGGGATGTGTATTTATTTTAATTTTGTTGTACTTAACTTTAGAAGTAGTTGAGGGCTAAACAAGTCTTAAAATTTCTTTGCTGTAAACTTTAAGCTTGTTTCTGTGTTATGACTTTTGTACTTCTAGTCATTCTACTTGGACTGCTATCTGCCTTATCTTTCCATAGTCGGTTCCTTCCCATTATTCAGGATCTATCTCAGAGCACTTATATGAGTACCCAAACTAAATTAGCTGTTTAATTCCCAACAACTGTCTCTATACCAACTATGTCCACTTTACTGTTTCGGTAGGACTTAGAGCTAATGGAATTAATTTTGCACGATTTGTCAGTGGTGCTGTTTATTTACATATTTATATCATTATTTCATTATACTGGAGGTACCATAAAAGGTAGACTCTCTGTTTTGATCACCATTGTGTTACTACCACATAGAAGAATGCCTGGCACATGGTAAGCACTTAATAAATAGCTGTTGATGAAAAGCAGAGAATCTGATGTTTTTTTTTTTAAAGATTTTATTTATTCATTTGAGAGAGAGAGAGAATGAGAGAGAGCACATGAGAGGAGGAGGGTCAGAGGGAGAAGCGATGCGGGACTCCATCCAGGGATTCCAGGATCATGACCTGAGCCGAAGGCAGTCGCTTAACCAACTGAGCCACCCAGGCACCTGAGAATCTGATGTTTTATACCAGTGTTTTGAAAACAGTTTCTGTAAAGGGCTGGATAGCAAACATTTTATGTTTTGTGAACCATGTGGTCTCTCTCATAACTATTCACTTCTGCCAGTGGTAGCACAAAATAGCCAGAGATATTATGTAAATTTATGAACCTGGCCATGTTACAATAAAACTCTACTGAAAGAGGAGATGGGCTGAATTTGGCCTGTAGGTCTTTGTTTAACAAATCTATTCTGTAGCATTATCTAACAAAACAACTTATACCATATTGGTATAAGTTTCCAAGTGTAATGTATCATCTCCCTTCATCAAGAAAGTGGACAAAACTGCAACTTGTAGACTTGCAGACAAAACTGAGGTTTTGGATACATACTCCTACCAATGACTTTTTTAAATACTTTTTTATTTTAGAAAAGTTTAGGTTGACATAAAATTGCAAGAAAAGTACAGAAAATTTTAATGTATCCCACACCCAATTTTTCCTATTATTAACATCTTATAATGGCTCATTTGTTATAATTAATGAATCAATATTAATATATCATTATTAACTGAAGCCCATACTTCTTTCAGATTCCTTTGGTTTTTATCTATTGCCCTTTCTCTGTTTCAGGGTCCCATTCAGAGTTATCACATTGCATTTTATAGTCGGGTCTCCTTATGCTAATTAATTTTAAAAGCATTAACTGTTACGTCTCCATCTTGTCTCTCATCTTTGCCCATTTCCTCTCTTCCTTCTCTTTCCCATGCCTGGGCCATAATCTGGTGGTAGCAACTGGTGCAGGTTACAAGACACTTAGGAAGGCAGCATAGCATAGCAGAAATAACACTTGAGTTCTGCTCATATCCCTGAGTTTTCTGGACAGATAACATAATTCTGTACACATCAGTTTCCATGTTTTTAAGTTAAGAGTGCTAAAATCCTGTCTCTTTCATGAGCCTGTTTCAGAAGTAAGAGGACTACTTTATGAAAGCACTGCCTGAAAGCATTTTGCAAACTCTAAAGAACAATTCCAATACAAGGATTATCATTAATGTCAAAGGTCAGAATTGTGAGGGCAAAGTGCCCAATCTTTCTTCCTGACTTCAAGGCTGGAAACTACTGTTATTAATTAGATCCACAGTAAAGAGCAATAGGCAGAGTTAAGATTGAATTCCTAAGCACTTATGCAGAACTCCTAATGATATTTTATACTTCAGACCAAATTGAATAATCATTAGATATTTTACTGCCAAAATAAAATCTAAGCAGATAAAAATGTACCTTCTGTTTAAAATTCATCATGGTGAACTGTGGAATTATATCAACAGTGACGTTTTCCATGGATAGACTCAGTCTTGAGCTAACATGATCTTCTTCCACATATATCAGCATTTGAAAGTGTTAGCTGTTTTCCAAGTGTAATGTATGTAACATAAATATTGATTGGAAAAGCCCCTGTTGTGACTCTGAAAGTTGAAAACACTTCAAAGATGCTTGTAAATAAATTAGAAAATCAGGTGAGCCTACATCAGAATTAATTTAATGTTTGCCTTCCTTTTCCCCCCTTAGAGCCTGCAGTTCCTTCCTTCCTCCCTTCTTCCCATCTTCCCTTCCTCCCTCCCTCCCTCCCTCCCGTCCTCCCTCCCTCCCTCCCTCCCTTCCTTCCTTTCCTTCTTCTAGGAGATATTTCTCATATCACAAATTATAGACCCTTCATTGCATAGTGAATGATTGGATTTGACTAAATTCTCTAAAGAGTATGGGCTATTATTTTGTTTATCATCATACAAGCCCATTTTGCATTTTGTGAAAACACTTCTCTGTGGTACTTCTGACTGTGCCACTTACTCTACTAACTATATAAGTTATTTCTCAGATGCTCTAGGGCAGCACCATCCAATAGACCTTTCTCTGACGGTGGGTATGTCCATCTGAACTGTCCAATATGATAGCCACTAGCCACCTGCAGCAGCTCTTGAGCACTTGAAATGTGACCAGTGCAACTGAGGAACTTTTTAAACTTTTAAAACTTTAATTGATTTAAAGTAAAAATAAACAAGTACATGTGGCTACTATAATGGATGGCACAAATCTAGAGAATTCTTTTATCCTGTGCTTTTTAAAGACGAAATGCAGTGTAGACAATCCACATTTTCATTTCATTAAAGTCTAGTTACTATATCTTGGAACCCATTTATGACAACCAGATTTGAATTTTGAATTTCTGAAAAATCATCATAGAAAAAAATGTGTAGAAAGTTTGGGGACAAGTTACCTGATTTTTAAAATTGGAAACACAGTTACACTGGAAGTTCTGATATCTCTCCTCTTCTGTCCTCAAGTTGGTTTTGTCTAACATTTGTTGTCCTTTCATAATCTAGGCCCTGCACAGCAGTCTAAAGCAGCCTGACATAAATCAGACACGGTTGCATCACACATACAAATAACAGTGCAGTGGAATAGGTGAGAAACCTCCATTTGTAGTCAAACTACAGTTACTGGAATCCCTGGACCATTCTTCTCAGTTCTTGGGACTTCTTTTCTCTTTTCAATCTGTAAGTGATTTTGATGACAGAAAGTCTCAAGGCTCTCTCTCCTCTAAGTACAGTGTCCTGATTGGCATAGTCCACTAATTGTGAATCATTAGCCCTCACTGAGATTCAGCACAGTATAAATCATCCTTGACATAACTGTGGACACCAAATGTAGATCACTCACTGTGTTCCAGAGCCTCTTTTAAGTGTTTTTCTTGTATCACTTCTTCTTTTTTTTCTTAAGATTTATTTATTTGAGGCAGAGAGTGAGAGCAGTGGGGAAGGACAGAGGGAGAGGGACAGAGAGTCTCAAGCAGACTCCCTGCTGAGTGTGGAGCCCAACGTGGGGCTCAAGCCCATGACCCTAAGATCACAACCTGAGCCAAAACCAATAGTTGGGTGCCTAACCAACTGAGCCACCCAGATGCCCCCTGCATCACCTCTTTACAATAATCCTGAAGACAGGTAATTGCTATCATTTTCTCTCTTTTTCAGAGGAGGAAACATGAGGTGGCTCAGTTAGAAAGTAGTAAAACCAAAATTTGAACCCATGTAGCAGAATTCTAAAGCTTTCACCCTCAACTCATTCGTTATGCCAAACTGTTTTATCAAAAGTCAGGTAGAGGAATTAATGCTACTATAGCCATTGAAGTACTTTCCACCTTGCAATGGACTTGATCCATTAAATCAATGGTAAATTTAATGTATTAGGATAAAATTCTTCTTAATATTTGAATAAACAGGTTAAAAAGAATATAAGCAACGTGAAAACAAATAGATTTCCAAAGAATGCCTCCTTCCATGGCAGCAGAGCCCTAGAGGTAGCAGGCTTTTTGAAAATGAGTTTCCACTAAAGGTGTTGACATATCTTCAGAGGTCTAATTTATTCTGAATTGTTCTCAACTGCTTTCTATTTGAGAAGATGGCAGCACTCCCAATGATGCCAGAATAAGCCATATCATGAATGGTTTAGAAAATAAAGTCGACCAGATACAGAGAATTTAGCAGTGGCAAAGTGACAATGGTAGTAATACTAGCTATTATTAATTAAAACATTTACTATGTGCCTGATATTTGTTCTAAGAACTTTACATGGCTAGTTTTTTTTAATGTTATTCTAGAAACATTTCTTTAAAAAAAAAAAGATTTTATTTATTTATTTATTTTAGAGAAAGAGCAAGCATGAGCAGGGGAGGGGCAGAGGGGGAGAGTCTGAAGCAGACTCCCCCCAGTGGGCAGAGCCGTGCATCCCACAACCTTGAGATTATGACCTGAGCCAAAGCCAAAAGTCAGACGCTTAACTGACTGAACCACCCAGGCACCCTTAGAAACATTTCTATGAGGTAAATATTATTATTGCACCTTTGTTCTAGATAAGAAAATAGAAGCACAGAAAGTTTAAAATAACTGGTCCAAGGTCACTCAAATGGTAAATGGTGGAACAGGAATTGAAACCCAGGCAGCCCGCATCCATTAGACTGGACTTTCTCTGTGTCAGCAATCCTCAGTTTGGGACAAGACGCTTGTGTAGGGACACAGAGGCTGTTCTCCTATGGCCTTGATTAGCAACTGTATTCCTCCCCCCCCGCAAAAGAGCTTGCTCAAGAGAAAAGAGAGGAAAAAAACCCAATTATAAAGATGAATGAGATTCAGATCCAACTAACATAAGGAAAAGGAAACTTGGTTCTGATAGATGAAGTAATTTGCTATATATAACAGAATGCTTCAAGTTACCAGAAGACTGAATATTAACTGTCTTTTAAAATTTTTTAAATAAAACACTTTCTTGTTTCTGAATGGAAGGTAGTCAGGAAATCTGGGAAAAGGATAAGCTGAGAAATTACTCAGGTTCCTACCACAATTTTTCAACAACAAAAAAGTTTTGATTAAACAGTGGAGTTCAGGGACACTTGCTCTGTGTAATCAACCTTTTAAGAGACTTCATAATCATATGGAAAGGGTTAAGAACCTCTGGGAATGAAATACTAGATATAATAATTTCTTAAAAGAAGAAAAACAACACTTGATACATTATAATGAAGACTTCCATGAGCTATGAATGGAATTAGCACACTTAATAGTGTTTTAAACATTTCATTATCTTATTCTTCATGACCTTAGCAAAAAAGCTGTACACCAGGAGACATATAGAATACCCTAATTAAAAACAAACAGTTCTGGATTTAACAAAGTTTAATCTGACAGGTAAAGGCATCCAAAGAGTGATGTATGTTTTATCAGTAGTATTCACTTACCTGTAGCTGAACAACCATACACTCATCAAATGGCAGTTGCTAGAACAAGCTGCACATAAAGGAATAAATATAATTTTGAGTGTACAGATGATTTGACTTACTGCATTTTTTTGTGGTCATTTCAAAATAATTAACTCTACAATGTAGACACAGTTTACATAGAGGTAATGTTAATAAAGCAGAAAATCCTCACGTCCAACCAGAATAGAATCCTGAATTGAAATAAGGCATGATAATTTATTTCTTGAATGAATATATAATATAAAGCTGGAAAATGGCCAGCTCAATAGCAACAGAAGCATAAAGATCCTAAAGATATTTTGACACCAGTTCACTCCTATTGGATCAAGATTCCTGAGGTAGATTCAGAAAACTTCCGAATTCTCTGAGATCCAGTTCTAGCATGCAGTCAAGACATAGAGTCATTTAGTTTCCTCTTCTAGAAATTAGAGATAGAAAAAAACCTTTTGACTGTCCTCATTACGAGATCAAGAAAAACAAGTAGTATTGTACAGAAAAGCTATTTTGCAAAATATAAATTAGATATATCATTATTATATAGATACAAAAAAGAACAAGACCAGTACCTGTAGCTTCTAACAAAGTCTACGTACACCTGGTGTGGTGGGCTCTTGTATCTTGTGTTCAGTTTCTTTCTTTCATGGGCATCCACCCCAGAATGATCCCTGTAATCCCTAATCACCTTGACCTAGACATGTTTATTTATGTTTAACCTCTCTCTCAATCTTTATCTCTGCTTGCCTCCCTCCCTCCTCTAACCACTCCCCCATCTCTCTATCCAACCAAATAATTGTATACATGACTGAAAGAACCAGCAGTTAAGATACTTTGGCAACATGAAGTTCTTACTGAGGAACAAAGCTAATGTTGAAGCATTTCATCTTTTAGAAAGTAAAACTCTTAGAATCTAAAATAAAATCAGTAATAGATTAAAACTCAAAGATATTATTAGTGTATTAAGTATACCCAGTTCGGATAACACATAATAAAAACAAACTTTTCTTCTCGCCAAATTAAAATCTCAAATTTGACTTACAGCTCTCAATACTAAAACTATCAGATTGACAATTCCTTTTAATAAGTAAGCAGTTATGAAAAAATTCAGATTTTTGAAATTCCTCCAAGAACCTAAATCTCAGATAGTTGCATATTGCAACGTATAACAGGCTGTTGCTAACTGACCTAATCAAGTATGGCAATTCATAAACACTAAGTTCTGATTGGTAAAAATCCATATTTCCCAACTGTGAGAGACAGGGGCAAGAGCTAAAAAGGTCCCACCCACCTTAACTTCCTTCCCAGGTCTCACAGTGAACATGTTCAGATGTTTATAGCAAACAGGCACAAAAATAGCCATCCTACTTTTCCAGTTAGCTCAGTGAAATCCTAGCTCTCTGTCCATTGAGGTATTCCAACCACACCTTACATGACATCATGTTCACAATGATCTTCTAATGGCAGGAGAAATTTAAACATCTGGTCAGAGCAGGGTAACAAAAACTGTCATAATCAGCAGCTATGCATCAAGTTTAGGATGCTGTTCAGAAGACCAATCCTTCTAGGTTCTTACACCATGTTTGCAAAGGATGGGAACATCTCTGCAATTTTTCAGACAGGCCACTTTTGTTGAACTTTACCAATCCAACCAGTAAAAGGCCACCATTAACACTCTTAATGTTAATTACACAATAATGGACAAATAATCTATTGTAGCTACCTCTGAGGTGTGAATTTTCATTGGAGGGAGCCTTCTAAATGTGAACTAGCTCCCTGAAGACTGTTACCTCTCATTCAGCTATCTGTAGCTAGATATAGACACACACACACACACACACACACACACACACACACACACACACACACACAGAGTCTACGTTAAATATGTTTAAGTAAGTTACAGATAACAAAGAATGAACCAATCAGAAGCCATGGTGATTCATGTAAGGCTGCATTATCCATGATTACAAATAGCCTGAAATCTAGTAAGTATCTTAGTCACTGTCATAGCTCTCTCTTGATCTTGCTTTTTGGAAAGCACCTGGATTGTTGACAGCCAGCAATTATTTATGTTAAAGGGTAATATTTCTATTTTAAAATTATCTCCCTGTTTTTGAATAGGATTATTTATAAAATAGTAATTCCCATAATTTATCTAATGAATTTTCAGCTGAACTCTGATCAGTTTAACAGAGTAGAATATTATATAACACAGTTTAATTAAAAATAAACAAGTGTGAAAATTTCCTTAGAAAATATTTAGATCATTCAGTTTGACTTCAGCATTTAAAGGAAAGAGCTCCCCTGTGTAAGAAATGTTTAGGGTGGGGGAAGAGCAAAAGTAAAGTTTCTCATTCAATTATATTAATTTTGACACTACAAAATAAACATATTAAATGATTAATAGCTTCTTCAATTTGACAATATATCTGCCAACCTTTTATGAAAAAACCATTGAATTCCCTGTTAGTAACTTTGTATTTAATGTGAAGAAAGTCTTTAAAATTTTTATTCTGTTTTCAAAATTGAAATATACCTGAGTTAACTTTCAGTTATCTTGTTATTTATTCAGCTTTGTGCCCTCAGGGATTCCCTTGGGGTTCCATAACTTCTAGGATTCCAATAAATGTCGGTGGCAGTTTATATTTATTGAGTGCTTACTCAAGGTACTTGCACTTATTTTATTATTTGATTTCTCTAATAATGACTCTATGAGACTGTAACCCGCATTTTACAGATTAGTGAATTGAGATACAAGTGAGTGCGTGAATCCATAGAGCTAGTACTAGTACATGGCAGATCTGTATTTGAATCCATGCAGTATTTCCAGAATCTATACTCTTGAAAGTTATTTTAAATTGCCTTTGTTATATGTTGAATCAGATTTTTAGTTGAGGAATCTTGTTTTTATTGAATCCCATTAATTAGCTGAAGTAGGCAGGTTTGGAGGATTTTTGAGATTAAATGGTCTTAAATTTGAATAGAATATTATAAACTCTCACCTAGATGAGAAGATGAGGCGGTTTTACAGTTTCCAATAAAAAATGAACAGGAGTTATTCTAGTTTGGATGCTTTCTCCTACCTTCCATCTGCAGATTCAGGAGAGTATGTTCATAATTTTCATCTCTCGTCTATCCTTGGATTTAACAGATGGGGCATCCCAATATTCCTGTGTAATGATAATACATAATTACTCCACAGTGATTTAAACAAATTAACAAGAGTCCTTCAGTTTAGAGGTCTAAGTCCAAATGGCTATTATTTCTGGGTATTTTGTTCTTAATGCCTTATGGACAGATTTGAATCATTTTTTTCTTAAGGTGTTAAGGTTAAATCAGGGCAGCCAAGATGTGCACACTATGTTGGAGTAAGCATTCGGATTATTCAGTAGATGGCACTCTTTCCTTCTATCTACAAGCTTAAAACAAAGCCCTAACATAATCTTGGGGAAACTGTTATTGGGGCCATTTTCCAGAAAAAAAATGTGAAATAGATGTCAGGAACAACTGTTTAATACTCAGATTTTTTTTTCTTTTCCCTTAAGAAACAGCATTGTTAAATTCTAAAAAGTAGCACATTTACCACATTGTCTCTAAAATATAACCAAAATTATCTCTCTACTCCTTTCTAGTTTATACCATTATAGAACATATATGACACATTCCACTTCCAAATATCTGTTGCAGTTATTAAATACTTAATATGTTGAGAGCATGTGGGTAGAAAAATTTCAGTAACATAAATTCTAAAATGAAAACTAGACTATTTTCTTTCTGTTCCTTACTATTTTATGCATCCATAAATGGTCATCTCTTGTTTTTGAGTTACACAAGAATAATATCTTTGATAACAGTAGTCAATATTAATTAATGATAATCTAATCATTGTGTTCTGCATGGCCGAGTCAAGTGTTTCTTAGATAAGACTTATAATTTATAACATCTTGCATGTCAGTGGACTTTCAATATTACTTATGTGTGGTCCTTTGACCACCAGCAGCAACACTGTTTGGAAGTTGTAAGCACAGATTTGAGGCCCCACCAACCCCTTCTGAATTTCTAGGTAAGGGTTCAGGAATTTATATTAACAAGCTGCCTAGGTGATTCTAAAGCACGACAGAGTTTGAGAAGCACTGCAATAGCTCAATGAAGCCAATTAGCACTAATTGGTCAGACACACCAGGGTAAAGGTACATTTCTCTGTGGGATGCTGCCCACACCTTTACCCTTGACTTCATCTTAGTTTCAAATAAAGACTAGGACTAAAGTGCCAAACATAAAATGTTTCTTATATTCATTTTGTGAGTGAATGAAACTTATGAGTCACTTCCCTTTTACTACACTCCTAAGTAGATCTGAGATTCTGATACGCATCAGTCTTCTTCCTTCCTTCCCTTCCTTTCCCTTCTTTACCCTCCCTCCTTCCCTCCTTACCTTCCTTCTTTCCTTCTATCTTTTCTTTTCTTGGTAAAAGATTCCACCTTAAATCCCATAGAATATATGTATATGTATACATATATGTATATATATAGTACAAATTTAGAACACATAATCTACACAAAGTAAATGAAGATGATCTAAACGATTGTTTCTCATTTCTGTGGAGAAAATTAAACCATTTTTTTTCATTTGACACATCTGACCTAACCAAACAAGTCCATCAAATTTTATAATTTTACTGTATAATAGTGCATTGGATAACTGTAAAAACTTATGTTTGATTCTAAGTCCTTCAAATACATAATTTTTTAAAGATTTTATTTATATTTATTTATTTATTTATTTATTTATTTATTTATTTATTTATTTATATCTATTTGACAGAGAGAGAATGAGTAAGAGCCAGCACAAGTAGGCAGAGCAGTGGGCAGAGGGAGAGGGAGAAGCAGGCTCCCTGCTGAGCAGGGAGCCTGATGCAGGGCTCGATCCCAGGATCCCGGGATCATGACCTGAGCCGAAGGCAGACACTTAACTGAATGAGACATCCAGGCACCCCCTTCAAATATAGAATTAATTTAGAAATAGTGATAATATATAGGCAGGTATTGCTCCTACACTTGAGATCAGACTGAATCACCAGCACAAATTTATGAAGCACCTAAGAGGTTATAGCATGGTTTTAGATATTATGAAGAAAGCACCTTGAGCTTAGTTCTTGTTCTGTAGTATAATCCCTTCTTGTAATTTATATACAGAGCTCTCAAAGGTATTTGTTCATTTCCACCTTAGATAGTGCAAAAGATCATGGGAGCTTTCCAGTGAAAAATAGGCTCATGGGTAGCCAAGAACCAGAGAAGAAAAAAATAAAGTGCCATAAGTTTGTTGCTAGGAACATACAGGAATCTTTTTTCGTATCCCAATGAGAGAAGAATCTGTGGTTCTATGTGTTTTGAATATATATTAAACCTATAAAGATAAATATACCCAGAATTTTTATTATGCTTACCTTGATAGTATATTGGGAGGTATTGAAATAGCACAAATTCATAGGACATACAATGTCCATCCAGTAAAATTTGGGACATTGCATGTACACTTGGTTAAGCAACTGGATTTAATAATTTCCGTTTTGAACTGCAATGTATTATAATGTTTTAAAGTTTAATTTTTGGTATCATGTAACACTATTGGTAAATTCCTGTTATTGGTGACAGGGAACACTATTGATTGTAGGATTAATATAAAATATCATAAACAACTAAATTGATAATGATATATTTATAATTTAATATATAACTTAATAATATTAACAAAAGCAAGAATAGCAGAAAATAAAAACATCAACTAACTGTTATTGGTAACATATAACACTATTCATTGTAGGATTAATATAAAATATCATAAACAACTATATTGACGATGATGTATTTATAACAATATATTATTAACAAAGAAGCAACAATAGCAGAAAATAAAAACATCAACTCAAGACAACATTAATAGTATAATGATAAAGCAAATTCAGAATTGTTGGAATTCCAAATTTCCTTGTTCAAAATTTTCCCAAGGGCCATGTGACAGAATATTGAATTAAAATCTTCAATAAGCTCTAGCAATACCTCAATTTTAGTTTAAGAATACCAAATCTTAGTTACATTTAATAGCATATATATTAGGTTAATGATAAGAACTCCCTAGTTCTATTGCATACAAGTGAAAAATCAATGGAATTATACAAAATTTACCTATAATAACTGAGGGAAGGACTTATGTCTTTTGCAACAGCTCAGAGCCCCATAAGAGATCTATGCATTTTGGAATAGATCTATTGAGAGAGATGAGATATGAACACTAAAACTAAAACTCACTAGAATGATATAATAAGAATGACAGTAGAAAGGATGTCTCAATGTAGTATGTGCATAAGACCAAATGATAATAGATACAATGCATATTAATAAGAATTCAGACCACAGAAGTCATTTCAGTCTGAGATGTGCATGTTTAAAATAGTCCTTGAATTGTATTAAACATCTGGAAAGTAAAAGAGGAAGAAAGAATCTTGATGGGAAAATATTATGAATCAAAGGGTAAAGGTCAAGAAATACCCAATTACTACATTTGAACAGTTTATATTAATTATAAATACCATATTTACTGGGGTGAACCACAAATCACAAAGTTACATGGTATTTTTTCTAAAAACAAGCAAAATATTTTCAATGATTTTGTATCTTACTACCATTGAAAAATTGTCTGTTCATGATACTGGAAAAGCTTTCTTAAGATTGTCCAATTTGGTTATTTCATTATGTTTTTAATAGTGGAGCACATTACTGAGTTGACAAAGGCAATAAACCCTATACAGTGAAAAATAAGCCAATATTGTCAGATTATTTAGGAAGGAGGGAATGATATTGAGGGAATCTTAGAGAGGGGATGGATAAATGTTTATGTTACTCAGTCCTCCAGATAATACTGCCTTTCATTAATCTTTATATTACATTGATTGCAAAAACTCACTGAAGGCTCACTGGTATTAATTACCAGGAAACCAAGAAACATAACAAAATTGAAAACAGTAAAGATTTCTAAGTCAGGTCACTATAAAATATCCTCCAGCCTTCACTTGAACTTTTGTTTTCTTGTAGTAGATATCTTATCATTTCAGGTTTTTTTTTTTTTCCATTGTGATGACTCCCTCCCTCCCTCCTTTCCTTCCTTCCTTTGTATGTATGTATACATGCATGCATGTACACATCCTAAATGTTAGAGTCCTATCATCCTCTTTTCCAAAAGCCTCAGAGGTAACCACTGTCTTATAAGTGAATTCCTATCAAATGCCCTGGAGATCATGTGAAAAATGCAGATTCTGATTCTTCAGTAGGTCTCCAGTAGGGTCTGAGGTTTTATTTCTAACTAATTGATGTAGTTGGTGCTGTTGTGTAGAGACTACACTTTGAGTAGCAAAGCCTCTGTTGGTTTTGTGTTTTTGAGCAGGAGATTACTTTCTTGACAGCTCATGTACACACTTAAAAGATGTTTCAGGGGCACCTGACTGGCTCAGTTGCCTTTGGATCAGGTCATGATCTCGAAGTTGGGGGTGTGGGGGTTAGGGATCAAGCCCTGTGTCTGGCTCCCTGCTCAGTGGGGAGCTTGCTTCTCCTTCTCCCTCTGCCCCTCCCCTCCACTCATGCTTTCTCTCTCTCTCTCTCAAATAAATGAATAAAATCTTTAAAATAAAATAAAAAATTTTTAAAAGATGTTTCAATTTTTTAAAAAAAATCGAGCAGGTTTAAATGTTTTCTACTAAGAAAGGTTTTAAAGAATGAAGTTCTAAAACATGCTTATTGTTTTAGATTTTGCATATAGATGTATGTGTATAGACTTGTGTGTTTTGTTTAGACCCTTGGATGGGCTTACTATAAAAAAGCTGTAGCAAGTATTTCTATATAACCTCACATTAGTGTCAGTAGAAATTTGAAAATTTGATTTCTATTCTTTTGATTGTCTACAGAGCAAAGTCTGGAAAATAGCAGGCAGTTGAAAATAACCTGTTCAGAGTTGTTAAGGTCTTATAACATGGAATCAGAAATACAGGGATTCCAGATAAGTCCTGCTATGTTAAAGCTGTGTGACTTTAGGAAAAATACTTTTCTAAGCCTTAGTTTCGTTTTTCAGTTTATCTGTAAAGTAAGTTTAAAAGAATATTTACCTTAGAGGGCTGTTTTAAGAATTTAGTGATAGGGCGCCTGAGTGGCTCAGTCGCTGTGTCTGCCTTCGGCTCAGGTCGTGATCCCAGGGTCCTGGGATAGAGTCCCACATCAGGCTCCCTCCTCCTGCGGGGGAAGCCTGCTTCTCCTTCTCCCACTCCCGCTGCTTGTGTTCCTGCTCTCCCTATCTCTGTCTCTGTCAAATAAATAAATAAAATCTTAAAAAAAAAAAAGAATTTACTGATATAGGGCACCTGGGTGGCTCAGTTGGTTAAGCGACTGCCTTCGGCTCAGGTCATGATCCTAGAGTCCCAGGAGCTAGACTGCATTGGGCTCCCTGCTCAGCAGGGAGTCTGCTTCGCCCTCTGGCCCTTCCCCCTCTCATGCTCGCTCTCTCTCTCTCAAATAAACAAATCTTAAAAAAATAAATAAAATAAATCTTATAAAAAAAGAATTTAGTGATATAGTCAAGCTCTAATTTTACTAATGCCTAAACATTTGTCTTTTTTAAGACACATAGTAAAGGGACTATTGTGATTATATTAAGGAATGATTAAGACCATTACTCCTTAAAAGACAAACAAAAATCCCCTTCAAAATTATAATTTAAACAATGATTTCAGAATTACCCGTTATATTCATATTCTAGACCTGTATTGTCAGCCACTAGCCACATGTGGCCATTTAAATTGAATTTTAAAAAATTAAATTAAAAATTGAGTTTCTCATGCATACTAGCCACATCTCAAGTACTGAATAGCCACATATGGCCACTGAATAATGCATAGAAGGTATCCATCATTAAAGAAAGTTCTATCAGATGACTATGTTCTAGATCATATATAACAAATATTACGTTGATAAATATAGCACACAAAAAGACAACTATATTTAAATATAATTTAACTACTGTTTTGTTCCAGTTTTCTCCCTGAAATGAGTAATTTGGTTTTTTTGTTGTTGTTATTTGTTTGTTGTTAAATGGATTCAGTCATTGGGTTATAAAAAGAATGCTTAAGAACTAAAGAGTCTAAAAAAGCCAATAAAAACCCTGTCATTCCTTCAGAAATGAAACTAATCCGTGTTTTCTATACTGTCATTTAATTTTGCTTAGGTCATTCTTTTTTCTTAGTGATAAATGGTGACTTCAGGGGAGGCACAGATGTGTATCACTTGCTTACTGGACCATGAACCAACCAACATATTCATAACACTGTGTAAACAAGCTTACAGCAAGATATTCAACTGGATAGTCAGAGGAGGACAAAAAATAAAAAGGTAACCAAAACCCTAATTGTGGGGAAATTTCCAAAGTATGCAATGCAGTATGAGGTGGCAAAGAGGTAAAGGAGGGATTGTTGGCTGTGTTTCTAGCAAAATAGGAAGTAAATGAAATTCAGGGCATTGTTACCAATTCGACCTAACCTAGAGGAGATATCGGATTGGTCATTACACATTATGGAATTCCTTAAGGAAAAGAAAATAGGTTTGGAAAATATACAGTTTAGGAAATACTATGAAGGTGACTATTTCAGAGATTTAGAATGTTGAGGAGAAAGGCTAAGGAAATGAATCTTATTCTCATAGGAAAACAGTGCACTTCATGATGATTTAATTAAGCATTTAAAATGGGAAAGGGGCTGGATTAATAAAACTGATCCTTAGATTATATTCACACTGGGACAAAACATAGCTGTTAAGAGGAGGAAAAGACACATTATAGTATATTAAAGAAAATACTGCAGAGTAACTAGATTTGGACGCAGTAAGTTTACACAGTAACAGCATTGGAACAATTCCAACTGCCCGATGTAATCATCACAACTATTTGATTGGCAACAATATCAATAATGTATTCAA
Organism: Callorhinus ursinus; assembly: GCF_003265705.2. Taxonomy (NCBI): domain Eukaryota; kingdom Metazoa; phylum Chordata; class Mammalia; order Carnivora; family Otariidae; genus Callorhinus; species Callorhinus ursinus. The sequence continues at coordinate 31,837,574 of NW_027397077.1, read as the reverse complement.
ATAATCTTCAGTCTCCTACTGCAAACAGATGCATTCCTCAACTTAATCTAATTCACATCTCCCCCAAAGATGGCTTTATCGAATGATATGACTTGCAATAGCATAAAAACTGGAATTCATTATTTCAGTGATATCTAGCTATCTTCAAATATTCATTAATTTGAAAAGAATGAAACTAGTGTGTGCTGATTTATTTTTAATTTCAAACAGGTAATTAGTGGTAGAAAGATTATAGGTTGCAAATGAGTTAATTGACATCTGAATACCATGTTCCTGGAACACAGTAGGTGCCCAATAAATATGGTGAATCGATCAATCATCACTGCTGCTGTATTAAGACTTAAGCTCCAGATAACACGGGAAGCACTGCAGAGACTGAAGAGCACAGACGTAGTTCTTCCACAAGGTCTTCATTTCAAGAAAGTTAGCTAACAAGCTACAGAACTAACAGGTTCTTTGCAATTTGTTAAGCACACATACAGCTTAACAGAAATTGAGTTCACATTTTGAAATTCTATTTCATGAGAAGAACTGAGTTTGCAACCGTTGTGGTTCTTTTTAGAACTATACCATGTTTTTTAAAGCACCTTTAAGTTGGGACCAGTGCTTTATTCATCTTTATAGCTAGTTATTCCTTCCTTCGTCCCATATTATCACAGTGTGTTTGTCGCACACAATAAGTGCATATGATACATGACGGTTTAATTGAAATAAAAGGGCATTACACAATGCTTCTGAAAAGTCATCGTACACCAAGCCTGCCCTTTTGACGTGCTAATCCATTTTAAGTATGGAAATGTATTATTTAATAATCTTTATGTGTCTCTAAAGGGGAAACTATCTGGGACTTAAACATAATTACGCACAAACTTTCCTTGACAAACAAAATTATTTTCCAATGATTAGATTAAGTCAGAAAACCTTATGGAAAAATAAAATAGCTCAACACAAGTCACTTGTCAAGGCTCCTAACATACCTCTTTTATTTTATTTTGAATACTTATATCTATCTTTATGGATTAACTGAAATAACAGTTGTGAAAAATTCTCTGTCAATTTTAATCAGTGAATGCCCCAAGTAAGTATTCTCATTTTAGCAGGGATCCAAAGTATTGAAGAAATTGTCTAATCTCTCCCCTTGATTGAACATGAAGATACTTAGTTTAATTCACCACGAGTTCCTGAGAAGTTTCTAACAAAGACAATCTGTTTTATGATTTGCAACAAATATTTATTACTGCTTTAATTAATCTAGTGAAATCAAGAAAATGTCATGGGTTTCATTTTCTGCATTACTTTGTTCATTAGTGGGCATATTGTCCTGTATAAATGCAAGGATAAGTGCTTTCAAATTCTACTTTACATTAAGAAAATATTATCATCACTGCAGTTGAAACATTTTAATAGTTGCAGAGGAAACTTTATTGCTTAATATTCTGATTTTTTAAACAAATGAAATTTCCTTAGAAAGGTATATATTTAATGAGATTTACTATCATTTTTTTCACCAGTAGTGAAATGATTTTGAAATGGTCTTGATGATTTATAATATAATATTAAGGAGATGTTTTATTTTTCTTGATGTCTTATGCCATCAAATTTTAGAGGCCTTTTAATATTTCCATTAACTTTCTATTTTTCACATGCTGTAAAACTTTTTCTTTACTAGGCCAACAACAACAAAAAAGATTCAAAGCATTTGAAAAATTACTGAGGAGGTTTGTGTGGGCAAAGTATTGTTATAAGAGAAGGTATAAGGTGAATATTGTTTCCTGTGGCTAGAAGAAAGCATGTTGGGTGAAGGTGTTTGTATATAAATGATCTGAAATCTGATCTGGAAGGAGAAGCCTGGTTGAGCCACCAGAAGTATTCTAATGGAACATTTGAGGCTTTTGCAATAGTGCACCACTGTGGCTTTCCAGTCTATTTTGATTATGGACCCATGCATGTACACTTCCCATACTAACAAAGCACATAATAGATCTTCCAATTCTCTTATCTCATCCAGTTATGTTGGTTGGTGAATCAAACTGCTGGTGCTGACAATGTGAACAAATAAATCTTAGGAAATGGTTGCATATTCAATAACACACTTCTGGTAAAGAATTACCTTGTATTCTGCGAACAGTGCGGTACAGTGAGAGGACCAGATGAGAAAACAATGTCTTAAAATTTGCTGTTCCTTTCATAAAGCATCAGTTTTGATGATACATTGAATGAGCATTTAAAATGCCATTTATTGGGGCAGAGCAAGATGGCAGAGGAGTAGGAGACCTGGATTTCGTCTGGTCTCAGGAATCCAGCTGAATAGGGATCAAACCATTCTGAACACCTACGAATTCAATAGGAGATTGAAGAAGAGAGTAGCAACAACTCTCTGAACAGAGAAGCGACCACTTTCTGGAAGGTAGGAGGTGAGGAGAAGTGAATCCGAGGAGATATTCGGGAGGATAGACGGCGGTGGGGGTGGGGCCTCCGTTGGCCGATTCTGGCAAGTGATAGAGCCACAGAGCACAAAATCGGAACTTTTAGAAGCCGGCTCTGCTGAGGGACGTCGCTCCAGTGGCTAAGCGGGGGGTGGAACCCTCGCGGGACAGTGTGGTCTCAGGACCCTCGGGGTCACAGAAAGACTGTGGGTGCCTGAGTGCGGCAGAGCTCCCTGGTATCAGAGAGGGGAAGCCGGCTGCAGAGACAGAGGCAAGGCGCGGGCTCTCAGCTCGGGGTTGCCATAAACTGTGATCCGTGGCCCAGTCGGGCCACTGCTCCTCCAGCAGGGACCGACAAGCGGCAGATCCGGAGAGGCTCCCCTTCCTCCCCCGGGAGGAGCGGCGCAGGAGTGCACCGCAGGGATCTGCTGGGTTTGGAGACTCCACATGGGATCAAGTGCCAGAGATAGAAATGTTCGGGCACAGGTGGGGTAAGCATGGAGTGCGGCCAGAGACCAGGGAGACAGGAGTGACTGCTTTTCTCTGGGGGTGCACTGAGGAGCGGGGCCCTGAGTTCTCAGCTCCTCCGGGTGGAAAGTGGGAGGCCACCATTTTCACTCTGGTCCTCCAAAGCTGTGCCGGGAGCTTGCAGGGAACAAAGGCTCCCGAGAGCAAACCTGAGCAGATTGCTTAGCCCGGACTGACAAGGGCGGGGCAATTCCGCCTCAAGCAAAGACATGTGGGAACCACGGCAACAGGCCCCTCCCCCAGAAGATCAGCATGAACAGCCAGCCAAGACCAAGTTTACCCATTAAGGAGAACGGGAGAACTCCAGCGCTAGGGACATAGAATGTCTGCACATAGAATTCATGGCTTTTTTACCATGATTCATTAGTTTTACAAAGTTAATTTTTTTAACTTTTTTTTGAATTGTTCTTTTTCCCTTTTTCAACCAATACCTTATCAATCCCTTTTTTAAAAAACATTTTTTATTTTTCATTTTTAGAGTCATATTTTATCCCTTCATAGTAGTTACCCTTATTTTTGGCATATATATATAAATTGTTCTCTCTTTAAAATTGAGAGATACAGTTTCTCCTAACAGATCAAAATATACCCTAAATCACGAGTGTATGGCTTTGTTCTAGTCTCCTGCCTGATCACACTCTCTCCCTTTTTTTCTTTCTTTTTTTTTAAATCTTCTTCTTTCTTTTTTCAAACAACTTCTTATCTTATCAATTCCGTTTATAAAACCTTTTATAATTTTCATCTTTACAGTTATCTTCCATCCCTTTATTGTATCAAACCTTATTTTGTACATATATAAGTCTTTCTTCCTTTAAAATTTTAGGGGGCACTTTATCTAACAGACCAAAATACACCCAAAATCTAGTGTGTGGCACTGATCTATGCACTAGCCTGATCATATTTGATCATATCCTGTTTTTTTTTGTTTTGTTCTGTTTTTGTTTGTTTTTCTCTTTTTCTTTTTCTTTCTTTCCCTTTTTTTTCCCCTGGTTTCAGGTCTTTTTTGATATGTATAGAGTATATTTGCTGGGGACGTTGTTAAACTGTTAGCATTTTGTTCTCTCATCCATCTACTCTCCTCTGGACAAAATGACAAGACGAAAAAAATCACCTCAGCAAAAAGAACAAGAGGTAGTACCGTCTGCCAGGGACCTACTCAATACGAACATGAGTATGATGTCGGACCTAGAGTTCAGAATCATGACTTTAAAGATACTAGCTGGGCTTGAAAAGAGCGTGGAAGTTATTAGAGAAACCTTTCTTGAGAAATAAAAGAACTAAAATCTAACCAAGTCGAAATCAAAAAGGCTATTAATGAGGTGCAATCAAAAATGGGGGCACTAACTGCTAGGATAAATGAGGCAGAAGAGAGAATCAGCGATATAGAAGACCAAATGATGGAAAATAAAGAGGTTAAGAAAAAGAGAGAGAAACAACTACAGGATCACGAGGGCAGAATTTGAGAGATAAGCGATACGATAAGATGAAACAACATTAGAATAATTGGGATCCCAGAAGAAGAAGAAAGAGAGGGAGGGGCAGAAGGTATATTGGAGCAAATTATAGCAGAGAACTTCCCTAATGTGGAGAAGGAAACAGGCATCAAAATCCAGGAGGCACAGAGAACCCCTCTCAAAATCAATAAAAATAGGTCAACACCCCGACATCTAATAGTAAAACTTACGAGTCTCAGAGACAAAGAGAAAATCCTGAAAGCAGCTCGGGAGAAGAGATATGTAACCTACAATGGTAGAAACATTAGATTGGCAACAGACCTATCCACAGAGACCTGGCAGGCCAGAAAGGACTGGCATGATATCTTCAGAGCACTAAATGAGAAAAATATGCAGCCAAGAATACTATATCCAGCTAGGCTGTCATTGAAAATAGAAGGAGAGTTAAAAAGCTTCCAGGACAAACAAACTGAAGGAATTTGCAAACACGAAACCAGCCCTCCAAGAAATATTGAAAGGGGTCCTCTAAGCAAAGAGAGAGCCTAAAAGCAGCATAGATCAGAAAGGAACACAGACAAAATACAGTAACAGTCCCCTTACAGGCAATACATTGGCACTAAATTTGTATCTTTCAATAGTTACCCTGAATGTAAATGGGCTAAATGCCCCAATCAAAAGACACAGGCTATCAGATTGGATTAAAAAACAAGACCCATCAATATGCTGTCTGCAAAAGACTCATTTTAGACCCAAAGACGCCCCCAGATTGAAAGTGAGGGGGTGGAAAATCATTTACCATGCTAATGGACACCAAAAGAAAGCTGGGGTGGCAATCCTTATATCAGACAAATTAGATTTTAAAACAAAGACTGTAATAGGAGATGAAGAAGGACACTATATCCTACTTAAAGCGTTTAACCAACAGGAAGATTTAACAATTGTTAATATCTATGCCCCTAAGATGGGAGCAGCCAATTATATAAGGCAGTTAATAACAAAAGCAAAGAAACACATTGACAACAATACAACAATAGTGGGGGACTTTAACACCCCCCTGACTGAAATGGACAGATCATCTAAGCAAAAGATCAACAAGGAAATAAAGACTTTAAATGACACACTGGACCAAATGGACTTCACAGACATATTCAGAACATTCCATCCCAAAGCAACGGAATACACATTCTTCTCTAGTGCCCATGGAACATTCTCCAGAATTGATCACATCCTAGGTCACAAATCAGGTCTCAACCGTTACCAAAAGTTTGGGATTATTCCCTGCATATTTTCAGACCACAATGCTTTGAAACTAGAACTCAATCACAAGAGGAAAGTCGGAAAGAACTCAAATACATGGAGGCTAAAGAGCATCCTACTAAAGAATGAATGGGTCAACCAGGAAATTAAAGAAGAATTTAAAAAATTCATGGAAACCAATGAAAATGAAAATACAATTGTTCAAATCTTTGGGATACAGCAAAGGGAGTCCTGAGAGGAAAGTATATAGCAATACAAGCCTTTCTCAAGAAGCAAGAAAGGTCTCAAATACACAAGCCAACCCTACACCGAAAGGAGCTAGAGAAAAAACAGCAAATAAAGCCTAAACCCAGCAGGAGAAGAGAAATCATAAAGATCAGAGCAGAAATCAATGAAATAGAAACCAAAAGAACAGTGGAACATTCAACGAAACTAGGAGCTGGTTCTTTGAAAGAATTAACAAGATTGATAAACCCCTGTCCAGACTTATCAAAGAGAAAAGAGAAAGGACCCAAATAAACAAAATCATGAATGAGAGGAGAGATCACAACCAACACCAAAGAAATACAAACAATTTTAAGAACATATTATGAGCCACTCTATGCCAGCAAATTAGATAACCTGGAAGAAATGGATGCATTCCTAGAGATGTATCAAATACCAAAACTGAACCAGGAAGAAATAGAAAACTTGAACAGACCTATAACCACTAAGGAAATTGAAGCAGTCATCAGATATCTCCAAGCAAACAAAAGCCCAGGGCCAGATGGCTTCCCAGGGGAATTCTACCAAACATTTCAAGAAGAACTAATACCTATTCTCCTGAAACTGTTCCAAAAAATAGAAATGGAAGGAAAACTTCCAAACTCATTTTATGAGCCCACCATTACCTTGATCCCAAAACCAAAGACCCCATCAAAAAGGAGAATTACAGACCAATATCCTTGATGAACATGGATGCAAATATCTTCACCAAAATACTAGCCAATAGGATCCAACAGTACATTAAAAGGATTATTCACCACGACCAAGTGGGTTTTATCCCTGGGATGAAAGGTTGGTTCAACATCCGCAAATCAATCAACGTGATACAATACATTAACAAAAGAAAGAACAAGAATCATATGATCCTCTCAATAGCTGCAGAAAAAGCATTTGACAAAGTACAGCATCCTTTCTTGATCAAAACTCTTCAGAGTATAGGGATAGAGGGTACATACCTCAATACCATAAAAGCCATCTATGAAAAACCTACAGCGAATATCATTCTCAATGGGGAAAAGCTGAGAGCTTTTCCCCTAAGGTCAGGAACGCAGCAGGGATGTCCACTCTCACCACTGCTATTCAACATAGTATTAGAAGTCCTAGCCACAGCAATCAGACAACGAAAAGAAATCAAAGGCATCCAAATCGGCAAAGAGGAAGTCAAACTCTCACTCTTTGCAGATGATATGATACTGTATGCGGAAAACCCAAAAGACTCCACCCCAAAACTGCTAGAACTCATACAGGAATTCAGTAAAGTAGCAGGATATAAAATCAATGCACAGAAATCAGTGGCATTCCTATACACCAACAACAAGACAGAAGAGAGACAAAACAAGGAGTGGATCCCATTTACAATTGCACCCAAAACCATAATATACCTAGGAATAAATTTAACCAAAGAGGCAAAGGATCTGTACTCAGAAAAGTATAAAATACTCATGAAAGAAATTGAAGAAGACACAAAGAAATGGAAAAACGTTCCATGTTCATGGATTGGAAGAACCAACATTGTGAAGATGTCAATGCTACCTAGAGCAATCTACACATTCAATGCAATCCCCATCAAAATGCCATCCACTTTTTTCAAAGAAATGGAACAAATAATCCTAAAATTTGTATGGAACCAGAAGAGACCCCGAATAGCCAGAGGAATATTGAAAAAGAATTTTTCAATATTCCGGACTTCCAGCTCTATGACAAAGCTGTCATCATCAAGACAGTATGGTACTGGCACAAAAACAGAGACATAGATCAATGGAACAGAATAGAGAGCCCAGAAATGGACCCTCAACTCTATGGTCTACTCATCTTTGACAAAGCAGGAAAGAATGTCCAATGGCAAAAAGACAGTCTCTTCAACAAATGGTGTTGGGAAAATTGGACAGCCACATGCAGAAGAATGAAACTGGACCATTTCCTTACACCACACACAAAAATAGACTCCAAATGATTGAAAGACCTAAACGTGAGACAGGAGTCCATCAAAATCCTGAAGGAGAACACAGGTAGCAACCTCTTCTACCTCAGCCGCAGCAACTTCTTCCTAGAAACATCACCAAAGGCAAGGTAAGGAGGGGCAAAAATGAACTATTGGGACTTCATCAAGATAAAAAGTTTTGCACAGCAAAAGAAACAGTACACAAAACCAAAAGACAACCGACAAATGGGAGAAAATATTTGCAAATACATATCAGATAAAGGGCTAGTATCCAAAATCTATAAAGAACTTATGAAACTCAACACCCAAAGAACAAATAATCCAATCAAGAAATGGGCAGAAGACATGAACAGACATCTTTCCAAAGAAGACATCCAAATGGCCAACAGACATATGAAAAAGTGCTCAACATTGCTCGGCATCAGGGAAATCCAAATCAAAACCTCAAGGAGATACCACCTCACACCAGTCAGAATGGCTAAAATTAACAAGTCAGGAAACGACAGATGTTGGCGGGAATGCGGAGAAAGGGGAACCCTCCTACACTGTTGGTGGGAATGCAAGCTGGTGCAACTACTCTGGAAAACAGTATGTAGGTTCCTCAAACAGTTGAAATTAGAGCTACCATACGATCCAGCAATTGCAGTACTGGGTATTTACCACAAAGATACAAATGTAGGAATCCGAAGGGGTATGTGCACCCCAATGTTTATAGCAACAATGTCCACAATAGCCAAACTGTGGAAAGAGTCAAGATGTCCATTGACAGATGAATGGATAAAGAAGAAGTGGTATATATACACAATGGAATTTTATGCAGCCATAAAAAGGAATGAGAGCTTGCCATTTGCAACAACGTGGATGGAACTGGAGGGTGTTATGCTGAGTGAAATAAGTCAATCAGAGAAAGACATGTATCACATGACCTCACTGATATGAGGAATTCTTAATCTCAGGAAACAAACTGTGGTTTGCCTCGTGATGGGGGATGGGAGGGAGGGGGTGGCTGGGTGATAGACATTGGGGAGGGTATGTGCTATGGTGAGTGCTGTGAATTGTGCAAGACTGTTGAATCACAGATCTGTACTTCTGAATTCAAAGAATGCAATATATGTTAAGAAAAAAAGAAGAAGAAGAAGATAGCAGGAGGGGAAGAATGAAAGGGAGTAATCGGAGGGGGGAGAGGAACCATGAGAGACGATGGACTCTGAAAAACAAACTGAGGGTTCTAGAGGGGAGGGGGTGGGGGGATGGGTTAGCCTGGTGATGGGTATTAAAGAGGGCACATTCTGCATGAAGCAGTGGGTGTTAATGCACAAACAATGAATCATGGAATGCTACATCAAAAACTAATCATGTAATGTATGGTGATTAACATAATAAAAAATTAAAAAAATAAACAAAATGCCATTTATTGTCATTTTTTCCAACATCCCCAAATGCCCTTCAAATGCTTTCTTTTCAGTTTTCCAATTGTCCCTATGCCATATATGGGATACTATTGTAAAAACAATTTTAAAAATGTTATTAATTTTATCCCACAATATAAAAGCATCTCCTCAAAAATGATCAAAATTTAAAATGTGTTTATTATAATGGTTTAAGTGAGGAAATAAACATAAATTCTTGACCCTTTTAAAGGCAAATTTGCCACGTGGTTAAATGGTAACTTTAAGTTTTTGGAAATAGTTCAGTTACCTTTATTTTGACACAAACAACAAGAAACATGTATTCTGGACACTTATATAAAGGTCTTCCCACACACAGAGTAACAGTAGATTGAAGCTTGACTTGAGTAGATCATATAGCCTCTGTGTCCTGCATCGGCCTCATAAACTAGATCACTTTCTACTAGGGCTGCTCAGTTCTCCCCCAAGCGAAGCACTTTGGAATGCGCCCTGAGACAGACCTTCCTGACTACGGAGAGACTATTTCACTCTGCACACCATGGCAGCAAATTCTATATATAGACCATGGGCTTGCTAGAAAGAATTCTGCATTAATCAGGTACATAAGAAGCTTATCACTGCCATTTGATCTTTCACCTTATGCTTCTCTTCAGTAATGCCAAGACAAAAGGTCAAAATGGAACATCATAAAGCCAGAAATAGAGGTTTTTCCTCCCTAACACTGACATGAAGGTGTTTTCACACATGGCATGGCCTAGCAATATCATCTGAGTGATTGAGATGCTTTTTCACTTTTTTAACTTGCTTTTGCACTGGGTCATTTATTAATTGTACCCACACACTTCCACCCTACTGCCAAGCCTTACAAGATACTTTCATAAACCCAACAGAATCAGAATTGATGCACTTTCCAGACACAATCTGTCTTCTCATTTTTTTTCTTTCTTCTACTTCCTCCTCTTTTTTTTTAAAGAGTAGATAAATGTGATTTGGCAGATTCAACATTCATAGTTGAAACTATTCCTGAGAGAACCCTGATATGTGTAATCTGTCATTTTGTTGAGACACAGATCTGAATCATTCTAATAATTCCTTACAAGGCTGATGGTCAAAGCCAGTCATTCATCCCGTAGCAAAACTGGTCAACAGCCTAATAGCAATGTCTCAGTTGGCAGTGTTGGTTACCTTTCCTACTGCCTCTCAAGATGACAGTCTTTCTTCTTTTTCAGGTCCACAAGTGAGACATAAAACACTGAAAACTGAAATGGCAGCAAACTAGGGACATGATGTTACACACTGTGGATAACACATGTGGCTCTCTATGGATCCATGATTCAGGAGAAACTTCCCTCTGTTGGCAGATTTCAGGATTATGGGAAGTATCAGGGCATATTCCTTGTAAACTTTGACAAGCTGCTACCTCTCATTTTCATCTTCAACTCTTGTTCAAATTATTCCCTATGTGCAAAATGCTTCCTCTCTGCTTATTTCCTTTTGTTTTGCTTCTTTCTTTACTGTTTTATTTTCAAGTACAAGTAAGGCATGAATGCAGTCTTGCTTTAAAATATTTAAATAATACATCATTATACAAACAATGTCAAAGTTCTCATCACCATCTCCTCACTCCTACTTTGTTCTCCAGAAGTAAACCACTTACCTATATGGTGTGTGTCCTTTCAGTACCCTTACTACTCAGTTACATAAATAGATCTACTCATATGTGCATAGATCTTTTCACTTATTTTTATTTTTTACATAAATGGATTACAGCAGCATATAAGTTCCATGGGAGCAGGGACTTTGTTAGCTCTCTGTTATATCCAGAAGTCAGAGAAGTGCTTGGTACATAGTAAGCACTTAAATATTTGTTGGGTGAATATAACTTGCCTTTTCAGCTTAATATGTCTTGGTGACTATCCTATGTCAGCACCTGGATTTGGATTCACCTCATTTTTTTCATACACATGCATAGGATTCTACAATGTGGGTATAAGGAAATTATTTAACCACTCTAAATCCTATTTTTTATTTAGAAGTTGAAGTATCTCCTCTATACGAATCCTTCTCTATGCACAATGACTTCTTATTGGATCTGACAAGACAGTCATTTTGGCCCTCATTCTCATTCTCTCTTTTGGCATTATTAGGTCCCTGATGGTGTCTGCTAGAGATGCTGCCATTCACTTCTTTGACAGAAAGCCTACAACAGTGTTTCAAACAAATGTCGACTTTAGACTAAAAAGCATACTGACACGTACCTACATTGTTGGTGACTAATATCTGGAGGAAGAGTTGTACCTAAGATATATTTGGTGGGGAAGATTACAAACTATGATTTAGTATTGTAATTGTTAATCAAATGCCTTAGAATGAAGTTGGTTATAACCATCAGACTTATCTGCAGGCCTAGAACAAGGTGGGCAGACAATTGAAACTGCTTCTATAAAACACTATTTTCTTTTCCTTTTCTTTTTTAAAGATTTTATTTATTTATTTGAGAGAGAAAGAATGAGAGATAGAGAGCACGAGAGGGGAGAGGGTCAGAGGGAGAAGCAGACTCCCCGCTGAGCAGGGAGCCCAATGTGGGACTCGATCCCGGGACTCCAGGATCATGACCTGAGCTGAAGGCAGTCGCTTAACCAACTGAGCCACCTAGGCGCCCTAAAACACTATTTTCTTTAAATATTAATTAACACTGTCTACATCCCACTTTTCTCACTTAGGAAGAAGATACGAAGTTTCTCAGATGATAAAACTTGGCCTTGTATTAATAATTTGCTTAATGGACATTTTTAAGACATCCCAAATAATGCTCAACTATACCTGTTAAAATTTGTGAAAATCAGCATTTTGTCTCAAATTGCATTCAAATTAAATAGAAGAGTAGGATGATGAAACCTGGGAGAAAGTTTGAGCCTTTCTCCTACAATGACATAACAATTGTGACGCTAAGCAACTATTTTTTTTTATTCTTGGATGAGCTTAAATAATGATATATCCACACCAAAAACAATATTTTTATCCCCCCAGGTAAGTGATTGTTTCTGTCTAATAATCTCAAAATATTGCCTTGGTTGTAATTGTTTTCTTGACATAAAAATGATTGAGAACAAGCCAATAAAATTTGTTGCTGAAAAAGGAAAACATTAAATTAGGCCCCGACTTTCAGTAAAATAGAACCATATGGTACATTTAATTATAAGTTGAGGTGATATTTGAAGTTTTAATTTAAATGTTTTACTTACAACATTAGCTCAACTCTTCTGGCCAGATAACTAAGCCACAGCACCTCAAACAGAAAAACAACAACTCAAAAGATAAAATAAAAAACTGACAAGTCATGTACTTGTTCTGCACATCAAAAAGATGTCAAACTCAAAAAGTTCAGCAAATGGGGTCAACTCATAATGAATTCTAGTTTTTTCTCTCACAATGGATGTTGATTATGTAGTTTGTGTTGTTTCTTTACTTTGTCAGTCACAGGGATCTATCATGGAATCAGAGCTTTGGGCACAAATCCTTGTTTTGCCAATTCATTTGTTCATTAATTTATCAATTCATTAATCACTCAACAAATATTGAATGCCTAGTGTGTGCCAGGTACCAAGCTAGACACTCTGAGGACAAAATGGTGAGCAAAAACTGGCAAGATGCCTATATGCCTGCAGATTAGAGTCCAGTTACTAGGAATTGATTAGCCTTTGTCAAATTATGTATTATCTCTCAGCCTCAGTTTCCTTGTAAACTGCAAAAATGGTATCCACTTCAAAGAATTATTGCAAGGTTTAAATAGGATAATGATATATGTAAAGAAATAGCTTAGTGTCTGTCACAAAAGAGATAATAAAAACTGCCAGCTACATTCTCTAACCCCTTCTCACCCCATTCCTTGAATGAACAGAGATCTTTAATCACACGAAGCTAGCATCCTCAGAAAGCACTGCTGTACTGCACAGCTTCAGGGTGGCATGTATTCTGCAGACATTACCCTCTTACAATGAAAACAATGAAGATTGATGAGTAGAGGAGGGGCGAGGCCTGAATGTGGGGCTCCATCAGGCACTTGATGGATCCTGTGATTTCTGCACCTCTCATTTTGCTTGGTTTGAGGCAAGAGGAACGGGGCCAGGAACAGCTGAGCAAACAAAGTAATCCAGATCATACTTGCGGTAATGGTGACAAACTCTCAGAAATAACATCAATCATTTCAGGCAATGACTGTCTTCTCATATTGTGTTCACATGGACTAGAGGAGGGAAAAAAATAAGTCCGCCATTCAGTACTCTAGAGGAAAAGCTCTTTTCAACAGGGATGGCTTTGTTGTTTTCTTATTACTCACTGTATTATATCCCCAATACTCACTCTTCTTGTTTTACCTTCACTTTCAGCATCATAAAGCTGACAGAGGAGACTGTGAAACCTATTCATCGTGTGACCTGTCCAATGAATTACATTTATTCCCAAATTCTGAAAGGGCTTCTGAACAAACACAGAGGGAGTCAGCATTTCCCTCATTACATTACCAAATGGTGAAAACCTTGGGTTTCCTATGAAGAAACTCCACTTCAGCAACTTAAAGGAGCATCTCACCTCCAGAGAATTCTGTCAAGGACACTGCCCCCAAGGGAGATGAATTATTATTCTATTTCCCTGCTTGCTTTGTCCTCATGCCTTGAGGAGAATTTTCACCTTCTCCCTCTAGCCAGTTGACACACACTCTGGTGCCAGAGCTATTGCTGCTGTTACCGCCTACTGCTTTTTTCTTGGTTTAACAACACTGCTACTTTATTATTCACAGTATCATTAATTAATTAATAAGACAGTTGGTGATGATATTAAGGAAGCTGGACCCAATTCAGTTTAGATCGACACAACTCAAGACATTGGCACAATTGATGTTTGTTCAGAAATAGTAGAGGATGGCAGGGAATCTGGGAGAGAATAATGGATGGCTAATTTGGACCCAACTAATTAGAAAATCATCATAATTTGGATAGGGAGTAAGCTAGTATTCATCTTTTTACAAGTATAAAAATGATTTCTGAAGCAGTGCCATAAGGCAGTGATTCTCAGTGGGGATAGGGAGCTATAGCAGAATCTGTTACAAGAAGCATGCCAGGTTTGAAAAAGTATATTCACTATACCTATTTCTTACATAAGCCTGAAAGGAGAGCTGGATAAAACTTCTTGACTGGGAGAGAGGGAATATATAGAATGTGGAGTGAGAAATCAATGTAGGAGGCATGTAGAGTGGGAACAAAAAGCCAAGAAATACTTTAAAGATATAAATTAAATATTTGGAAGAGTATTTAACTTATTCATGAGAACAAACAATTTTCAAGAACTTCAGCAGCATATAGTATATATTTTTAAAAGTCCTGGTTACCATGGATTTTAATAACTGGTATAGCAAAATTTCCTTTTTTATTTTTTTATTACTTTTAAGCCTAATTGGAGAAAGTACTGTGGTGCAACAGACAGGGTGCTACCAAGATATACTCGTTTTGTTGCTATGCTGCAGTTAAATTCAGCGAACATTTTGACAGCATACTGAGTATGTGTTCTAGGAACTGAGAGCTCACTTCTTCCTTGAACCTGTTTCCTCACTGTAGGGTTCAGTTACTAATGCTGTGTATTAAGTCACCTCAAATTTAGTGGCATAAAATATCTGGTATCCTCGGGCGCCTGGGTGGCTCAGTTGGTTGGGTGACTGCCTTCGGCTCAGGTCATGATCCTGGAGTCCCGGGATCGAGTCCCGCATCAGGCTCCCTGCTCGGCAGGGAGTCTGCTTCTCCCTCTGACCTTCCTCCCTCTCATGCTCTCTCTCTACCATTCTCTCTCTCTCTCAAAAAATAAATAAAAATCTTAAAAAAAAAATATCTGGTATCCTCCCCATAGATATAGGTAGGAGTTTGAACAGGACATAGCCCATATTGCTTGTCTCTGTACAGCAATGACTGGGGCCTCGGCTGGCTAGCCTGAGAGTCTGGGATGGCTTGAATGCTCGGGACAGTAATCATCCGGAGGTGTCTTCATTCATGTGTCTGATTGTTGATACCGGATGCTGATTGGGCTGTCAGCTGGGCTGTTGGCCAGAACACCACATTCTATGTGTTGTCTTTGTGTGGGTTAGTTTGGATTTCTTCACAGAATCACAACTGGGTTCCAAGAGCAAGTGTCCCAAAACAGCTAGATGGAAGCTAGCCTTGAAAGACTTTTGGCATTACTTTCACCAAAGTCACACAAGCCTGCTGGGATTTAAGAGGGGAAGATGAATCCATCTCTTGATAGAAGGGATGTCAGAGTCGCATTATAATAGCAGCTTCTGGGATGGTAGATGTTGTTGGCAACATCACTGGAAAACTCAGTCCTTCATACTTCAGTTCAACAGACGGCGACTTGCTGAAGAAAAGTTCTGACTTTCAAACATGAAGGTCAGAGGATCTAGTGGTTTTCAAACAGCTCTAACATCATAGGGAATATTGTATTTTCTTCAAGAGACATAATGAGTCCTTTCTTCCCCAACCCCCAGGAGGTGACTGGTTTTGTTTTGTAAATACTTTGAGCATCTTCTTGAGTTGGTGGAGTGTAAGGCCTCCAAAAACTCTGATTGGTAATAATACATCTCTTGGTAATGGTCTTTCTTAGGGAGAAGTCACCCTGAGATTTGCTAGGATTTGTATCTTCCCTCTACCACTTATTACTTGAATGTCCTTGGACAAATTACTTACTCTTTCTTTGCCTCAGTTTCCCTATCTATAAGACAGGATATAATAATAGTAACCTCTTAATAGAGTTGTTTTGAAAATAAAAAGGGGTCATTAGCAACACCCTTAGAATATGCCAAGCACTCAATAAAAATTGCTGTTATTATTTAGGAGGGTAGCTTAAACTGAAAGTATTTATTTCACTAAATTATTAATAATAATAGTTGTTATTCAGTGCAATAGGAGAAATTTTGAGAAGTGGTATGTTGGGGATCATGAAAGGGGTTTATAGCAGAAAGAAACTCTGGAGGAAAATGCTTAAAGAGCATTTTTTAAAAAGATTTATTTATTTCATATATATATAGAGAGAGAGAGAGAGTGCAGGTGCACAGGCACACAAGCATAGTGAGGGGCAAAGGGAGAGGGAGAGAAGCAGACTTCCTGCTGAGCTTGAGCCAATGCAGGACTTGATCTCAGGATGCTCAACTGACTGAGCCACCCAGGCACCCCTCAAAAGTATTTTATTTTTTATTTATTTTTAATTTAATTTTACTTAAATTCAATTAATTAACATACAGTGTATTACTAGTTTCAGAGGTAGAGTTCAGTGATTCATCAATTGTATATAACACCCAGTGCTCATTACATCACGTGCCCTCCTTAATGTCCATCACTCAGTTTACCCCCTCCCCCAGTACCTTTCCCTCCAGCAACCCTCAGTTTGTTTCCTATGATTAAGAGTCTCTTATGGTTTGTCTTCCTCTCTGATTTTGTCTTATTTTATTTTCACCCTCTTCCCCTATGATCCTCTATTTTGTTTCTTAAAATCCACATATGAGTGAGATCATATGATAATTGTCTTCCTCTGATTGATCTATTTTGCTTAGCATAATACTCTCTAGTTCTACCCATGTCATTGCAAATAGCAAGATTTCATTTTTTTGATGGGTAATATTCCATTATACACACACACACACACACACACACACACACACACATACATACACCACCTCTTCTTTATCCTTTCATCTGTTGATGGACATCTGGGCTCTTTCCATAGTTTGGTTATTGTGGACATTGCTGCTATAAACATTGGGGTGCAGGTGCCCCTTTGGATCACTACATTAGTATACTTAGGGTAAATACCTAGTAGTACAATTGCTAGGTCATAGGATAGCTCTATTTTTAACTTTTTGAGGAACCTCCATACTGTTTTCCAGAGTGGTTGTACCAGCTGCATTCCCACCAACAGTGTAAGAGGGTTCTCCTTTCTCCTCATCCTTGCCAACATCTGTCATTTTTCTGACTTGTTAATTTTAGCCATTCTGATGGATGTGAGGTGGTATTTCATTGTGGTTTTGATTTGTATTTCCCTGATGCCAAGGGATGTGGAGCATTTTTTCATGTGTCTGTTGGCCATCTGGATGTCTTCTTCAGAGAAATGTCTGTTCATGTCTTCTGCCCATTTCTTAACTGAATTATTGGGTTTTTGGGTGTTGAGTTTGATAAGTTCTTTATAGATTTTCGATCTATATTGGATACTAGCCCTTCATCTGGTATGTAATTTACAAATATCTCCTCCCATTCTGTAGGTTGTCTTTTGGTTTTGTCAACTGTTTCTTTTGCTGTGCAAAAGCTTTTAATATTGATGAAGTCGCAATAGTTCACTTTTGCCCGTGCTTCCCTTGCATTTGGAGCCTAGCAAGAAGTTGCTACAGCCAAGGTCACAGAGGTTGCTGCATGAGTTCTCCTCTAGGATTTTGAGGGATTCCTGTCTCACATTTAGGTCTTTCATCCATTTTGAGTTTATTTTTGTGTATGGTGTAAGAAAATGGTCCAGTTTCATTCTTCTGCATGTGGCTGTCCAATTTTCCCAACACTATTTGTTGAAAAGACTTTCTTTTTTCTATTGGATATTCTTTCCTGCTTTGTGGAAAATTAGTTGACCATAGAGTTGAGGATCCATTTCTGGGCTCTCTATTCTGTTGCATTGATCTATATGTCTGTTTTTGTGCCAATATCATACTGTCTTGATGATTACAACTTTGTAATAGAGCTTGAAGTCCGGAATTGTGATGCCACCAGCTTTGCTTTTCTTTTTCAACATTTCTTTAGCTATTTAGGGTCTTTTCTAGTTCCACACAAATTTTTGGGTTATTTGTTCCAGCTCTGTGAAAAATGTTGATGGTATTTTGATTGGGATTGCACTGAATGTGTAGATTGCTCTGGGTAGCATAGACATTTTAACAATATTTATTCTTCCAGTGAATGAGCATGGAATGTTTTTCCATTTCTTTGTCTTCCTCAATTTCTTTTCTAAGTGTTTTATAGTTATCAGAGTACAGATCCTTTAGCTCTTTGGTTAGGTTTATTCCTTGTTATGTTATGGTTTTTGGTGCAAATTGTAAATGGGATTGATTCCTTAATTTCTCTTTCTTCTGTCTCATTGTTAGTGTGTAGAAATGCAACTGATTTCTGTACATTGATTTTATAGCCTGCCACTTTACTGAATTCCTGTATGAGTTCTAGCAATTTTGGGGTGGAGTCTTGGGTTTTCCACATAGAGTATCATGTCATCTGTGAAGAGTGAGTTTGTCCTCTTTTTTACTGATATTAATGCCTTTTATTTATTTTTGTTATCTGTTTGCTGAGGCTAGGACTTCTAGTAAAATGTTGAACAACAGTGGTGAGAGTGGACCTCCCTGTGGTATTCCTGACCTTAGGGGAAAATCTCTCACTTTTTCCCTGTTGAGAATGATATTTGCTGTGGGCTTTTCATATAAGGCCTTTATGATATTGAGGCATGTTCCTTCTGTCCCTACACTGTGCAGAGTTTTAATCAAGAAAGGATGCTGTACTTTGTCAAATGTTTTACCATCAATTAAGAGGATCATAGGCTTCTTGTCCTTTCTTTAATTAATGTAGTGTATCACATTGTTTGATTTGCAGATGTTAAACCACCCTTGCAGCCCAGGATTAAACATCACTTGGTTATTAGCACAACCAAGTGGTACTGGCTAGTATCTTGGTGAGAATTTTTGCATCTATATTCATAACGTATATTGGTCTTTAATTCTCCTTTTTGGTGGGGTCTTTGTCTGGTTTTGGGATCAAGGTAAGGCTGGCCTCACAGAAAGAGTTTGGAAGTTTTCTTTCCATTTCTATTTTTGGAAACAGCTTCAGAGGAATAGGTATTAATTCTTCTTTAAATGTTTGGTAGAATTCCCCTGGGAAGTCACCTGGACCTGGACTCTTGTTTGTTGGGAGATTTTTGATTACTGCTTCAATTTTAAAGAGTATTTTAATGTACTATTTTTTTCCCTTCCTACTATCTTCTTCTTTTTCTTTTTTAACATATAATATATTATTAGTTTCAGAGGTATAGGTCTGTGATTCAACAGTCTTACACAATTCACAGCGCTCACCATAGTAGGAAGGGAAAAATGAAGGGGGCGGAAATCAAAGGGGGAGACAAACCATGAGAGACTATGGACTCTGAGAAACAAACTGAGGGTTCTAGAGGGGAGTGGGGTGGTGGGATGGGTTAGCCTGGTGATGGGTATTAAAGAGGGCACGTACTGAATGGAGCACTGGGTGTTATATGCAAACAATAAATCATGGAACACTACATCAAAAACTAATGATGTAATGTTTGGTGATTAACATAAAAAATAATAAAAATATGTAAAAAAAGAGTATTTTAATGTAGTATTGCCATTTGGTGTTTATGGCTAAGGACCTTCTCCATCTCCACTTAAAATTTTCATCTAAACCACCATTTCCCATTTATGTGCTGTGTGGTTGCATATATTTTGAGGCTGCAATTGCGGTGCTGTTTTGCTTCAAATAGAGAAAGAATGAGACAGAAGCAGCCTTGAGAGATCACATATTTAAACTGTTGATTCCCTAAGAGCGCTTTCAAGGTCTACAGAGGGGAAAGGACAGGTGCCACTCAATTTCCTACCTTTGCCTCAATCAAAGCTATTGTTAGTTTTTTTTCTCTCTTTATTTTTAGGTTCTGCATAAAGAAGCCCTTTCATCTATGATGAAAAATATTATTTGAAAAACAGTGGGTCTATAGATTCCTCCAGCTCTGAGACTTTTTGAGAACTAATTCTGTGTGTTCTTGAATATCATGCAATTGTGATCATACACATAGTCTTCCATAATTTACATTTTAAATTTTAACTTTGATACCTTGAAGCTACATGTAACTCAAAGCTGACAGAAAAGTCATTTTTTTAGATTAACAGTACAATAAAGACATTATCAAAACAAAAGTTTATATGAGTATGAAAGCTAATTGTCTAATAAAATGAGAGAACAAAGAGCATGTAAAAATCAAATTCCTTTTTATAAGAACAAGCTTCCTGGAACACACACATTCATATACAACCACCACCACAAAGTTTAGCCATATCACTAAAAGTGATTTCCATACCAGGTTTTTTTTAACCTATAGCTAAACTGTAGCTACATTTCCCAAATTCCCTTTCTTGTCTGGTTCCAGATTAAAAGAAGAAATTTTATGGGAGATTTAGGAAGTGGAGTCCCAGCCAGTTTTTACACTCTGAAGGTCAAGTGTAGGGTGCTAGCCACTAGGGCAGCTCATGGATATTGTTGCTGACTTACCAACTAACTTTGTTGGTGTGGGACAGCACCCAGACCCACACCGCCTGCAGATCCTGCCACCTCTTCTCCTTTGGTTTTTCTGAGCTCTGGGTCAGATATGAATGCACCTCACCTAAAAGATGACCTACATCATCAAAAGTGGAGGCAGTGAAAGACCAGTGCTAGAGGTTCCAGTTTGTCCTTGCCCTCCTTCACCTTAAGCTCAGTGCCAGATACAAAGGCAACACAACCTTGCAAGCTCTCTTAACCAGTTCCCATAATTGCCTAAGGTCTAATCTCAATGGTAATTCCCTCACTCCACAGCAACATAACTGTTATTTCTTTGATTGAAGCCCAACTGATAACACCTACTATCATATTTCTTTGTTGTTTATAAACCCATACCTCTACAATCTTTTTTTACTTTATCTTCTATAAATACCAAACAGTTAAGAAGATTTTATACAGTTTATTTTCAGTGCATTATATAAAATCAAGAGGCACTGAATGATCTGGCTCCTGGCTACTTCCTCACTTGACCTTCTACCATCTTCTACTTCCATCCTAAACTCCAAACACACTCATCTCTTCAATGAGCTTCAAACCATAGCACTCTTCTGTCTCAAGTTTCTGGCAAATGGCTGTGACACTTTTCCTCTTGCTATTGCATGGCTGGCTTCTCTTCTCACTTTTCAAACACTTAAAGATCACCACTCATGAAAGAAATTCCCTTCCCTTCCCTTCCTATGTGACCCCTTGAAACCTTTCCAACGGTGTCTACATTAAATTGCCTGTTTCCTCTATAACATACACCCAAATTCTTATAACGTATGTATTTCTTTGTTTAGTGTATTATTATCCATGCCACTGACCAAAATACAATTGTTATCACAGCAGAGACTTAAGTTTTATTTTTTTCTTTTTTTTATTATGTTATGTTAATCACCATACATTACATCATTAGTTTTTGATGTAGTGTTCCATGATTCATTGTTTGCATTTAACACCCAGTGCTCCATTTAATACGTGCCCTCTTTAATACCCATCATCAGGCTAACCCATCCCTTCACCCCCCTCCCCTCTAGAACCCTCAGTTTGTTTCTCAGAGTCCGTAGTCTCTCATGGTTCATCTCTCCCACCGATTTCCCCCCACTTCAGACCTAAGTTTTATTCTCATTTGTGTTTACATTTCCTAACACAGTGCCTGAAATACAGCAGCCTCCAATTGGTGAATAAATAAATTTAGTAGCTAAATTAATACATTAACATATCAACCCAGGTATGTATGCACTTGCAGTCACCTTATGCCTTACAGGACAGGAAAGGAGTCACTGTCTTCTGTTGTTGGTAAGTAGTAGTTATGAACTTGAACTTGTCAGGAGAGCTATCACAAGCTTCCAGGTTCATGTTCACATTCTAAATCATGTTAGAGTTTTGACTTTGAAAATTAAATTCAGTAAAAAGAATATACATTTCTTCTTCCCCCAAAAGAACTGTGTTTGGTTATAAATTTCTTGTGGTGGAGATGGTAGTTAAAAAATAAAATCCTAACCAATCTTAATAGTTATCAAACTGCATATGTGTAGGTCTTGGTTGTAATCTACAACCTAGTCCAAGACAGCCTGATAAAATGGAACTAGTGACCATTGCACATGAGAAAATATTAGTAAATCTTTACTTCTTTACTTTCCTGAATATTATTTATAGACATATGCTTTTATAGAGTCACTGAGTCTAGTTGGAAATATAAAAAATGTAACTTATTTCCCTGGATTCATGTAGAAACAGAAATGGTACTGTCTGATCAACCATGCTATTTCTGATGTTGTCTAGAGTCACGTATCTAGAACAGAGCCAATAAAAATGAAAAAAAAAAATCTCACATACGCCTACCTAGATATTCTCATTCTCTTTTTTTAAAGTTTTCATATCTATTTCTATTGACTATCTGCAAAGAAGCTAACTGCAGTTGGCCACTTGTTTCAAAACAGAAGGAAGAAAAGAGCTGGCTTTGCCACAGTTGTTCTAGCAGAGTCAGTGACGCTCAAAGCATTTTGGCTTTGGAGGTTGTCCTTGTACATTAACTGGCCCATTCCTGAGACACTCAAATCATAACACGTTAACGGAAACCTCTTGTTTTTTTAATTCCTTGTGACAAAATAGAACCTCCTCGTTTGTTTGACAAAAAAAGTAAAAATCAGAGGTAAAATATATGTTGCAACTATCACTTAGAAAATTTCACTGACTCCTAAACTACCTCATTTCCCTCCGTTAAATATCTCATCATTATATCTTCAACTTCTCCTTAATATCTTAACACACTGCTATAAAAAAAATTAAGTAAGATTTAAAAAGTCTCTCTTCCATCTCTTCCATATGAAAGTATAAATTCTTATGGGGATTCTAGTAAGGAAGGGTATTTTTTTTCTTTTTTTTTCTTTCTTAATCATTTTATTCAGGTATAATTTATATGACACAAAATTCACTTATTCTAAGTGTAGAGTTCAGTGATTTTTTTTTTTACCCACTCAATTTTATTATTTTTTTCTTTAAATTTTTTATTATTATGTTAATCACCATACATTGCATCATTAGTTTTTGATGTAGTGTTCCATGATTCATTGTTTGTGCATAACACCCAATGCTCCACAGAGAACGTGCCCTCTTTAATACCCATCACCAGGCTAACCCATCGCCCCACCACCCCCAGAACCCTCAGTTTGTTTTTCAGAGTCCATCGTCTCTCATGGTTTGTCTCCCCCTCCGATTTACTCCCCTTCATTCTTCCCCTACTGCTATCTTCTTCTTTTTTTTTTTTTTTAACATATATTGCATTATTTGTTTCAGAGGTACAGATCTGTGATTCAACAGTCTTGCACAATTCACAGCACTCACCATAGCACATACCCTCCGCAATGTCTATCACCCAGCCACCCCATCCCTCCCACCTCCCTACCACTCCAGCAACCCTCAGTTTGTTTCCTGAGATTAAGAATTCCTCATATCAGTGAGGTCATATGAAACCATAGCTTTGTACAGTGCCTGGCATATAACATGCATTTGATAAATATTTGTCAAATGAAAGAACAGTGCATGTCCTTAACAAAATAGTATCAGCATGGATCATTTTTACCTATGTTTTCCCTTTTCTACCTTCATTTCTATGTGAAAAGAGAGATGAAAACTCAGGCACTTACAAGTCTTGAGATTATCATCATAGATGTAGATATAATGGTGGTAACATTGTTATTTTCAAATCCAAGAGAATTGTGCATATTATATGCTTGATAATATGCTGAGTCTACAAAGTGGCCATGTATTAATCTTCTTCTAAACACAGATAACTGGAGAGGTCTATTTCCTCATATCATGGCTCTTCCTCCATTGAAGTTGAAAAAAACACCAATTCTTCAATAAAACGTTTAGTGTCACTTAAATTATCTTGAATGTTTTCTCTGACCTCTTTTTTTAAACGTTCAGCCTTGAAAATAAGTAGGATGCCTTGCATATCTAGTCAGAAGGAGAGGTAAAGAAGTGGGACAAGTCAGGATATGGTAATTAATCATAGAAGTAATTAATCATACCACCTAGGGCACTGCTTCCAAATTTGGCTAAAGATAAGAATTACCTGGAACATTTGATAGTGAAAAGAAAAGAAAGATTACTGGCTGCAACTGAGACCTACTGAAATGAATTCTAGTGGTAAGTTATATATTTAATATGAACCCCTTAAGGATTCTTTTCCTTATCCTTATCACCAGCCAACCTAGGATGAATTGCTCATGGCAGTCTAGGCTTGAGGGTAAACCTAGGTACAGGTGATAGGTGACTATCTGCAAAGAAGCTAACTGCAGTTGGCCACTTGTTTCAAAACAGAAGGAAGAAAAGAGCTGGCCTTGCCACAGTTGTTCTAGCAGAGTCAGTGACACTCAAAGCATTTTGGCTTTGGAGGTTGTCCAAGGTGTAAATAATGAAGGGCATGGGGTGCCTGGGTGGCTCAGTCTGTTGAGTGTCTAACTCTTGGTTTTAGCTTGGGTCATGATCTCAGGGTCGTAGGATCGGCCCAGTGCAGGGCTCTGTGCCAAGTGTGGAGTCAGCTTGGGATCCTCGCGCTCTGCCCCTCCCCCCACTCGCGTGTGTGTGCGCGCATGCAAATGCACACACGCTCTCTCAAATGGGTTGATGAATCTTTTAAAAAAAATAACAAAGGGCATAGCACACAGAGCACAGACAATCAAGGCAATTAGATCTGCAATACCAGGAAGCCAACAGAACAAAACAGGTTTCGTGAGTTACCATAATATAACCACAGTAATTGTGGTATAACAAATTATGAGTTCTAGTCAGATAAACTAGTTTTTGTATTTATTTTTTTCTTAAGTGGAGTGTAACACGGGGCTTGAGCTCACAGCCCTGAGATCAAGACATGTGCTGAGATCAAGAGTCAGAAACTTAACCAACTGAGCCACCCAGGTGTCCCAGTTATTTTATTTTTTTAACAAGAATTTATAATTTTGCATTGCTTGCTTGTCTGATGCCTGCAAATAGGCATTCTATCCATGTTTCCAGTTTTTAGTTTTGCTTACAATGGAGTGATGAGTCTGAATCATCTACTCTGTCAAATCCAGACAAAGTCTACAAACTAGATCCTGGCCTCTAAGATGTTCACCAGCAGGTCACAGGGCTGGGGTTGAATGGAAGACCTCTATTCCTATGGCTAAATTGGTAAATAAAAGGACTGGGCAGTCTCAGAAAAAACAAACAAACATTTATTTCTAGTCAGGTTAGCCAAACCATGACCTATAAATGGGAGAAACATAAAAAAATGACCAAATTTTTGGAACTCTATTACAGGGCAGGGTGTTGGTCTCAGTAATAAGACCAAAACCCAGTTATCAGAATGTGAATATGCTGTGTTATCAACATGTTAAAATTGACTGTGAGTCATCCATGTATTTAGGTAATGGCTCTTAACTTCCCTGTAAGCAGAAGGATAATCCTAGGACCTAGCATGACATTGTTTCCACAGGTAAGGATTAAGTGGCATCAGTTCTGAATGATCAAGAAAGCAAAACCATGGAATATTGGAGATTTGTTTTTAGTTGTTGACACCTGGTAGTCTGATTTTTTATTAGAAGAGAGAGATTTGAATAATAAACTGATCATGTAGTGACAGACAACCATTTTGCTTAACTGAAATTTACAATAAAAACAGTCAAGAAGAACTCCCCTGATCCTCCACATCAAAGATTCACTCAAGTAAAGAAGG
Organism: Callorhinus ursinus; assembly: GCF_003265705.2. Lineage (NCBI taxonomy): Eukaryota > Metazoa > Chordata > Mammalia > Carnivora > Otariidae > Callorhinus > Callorhinus ursinus. The sequence goes on along the minus strand of NW_027397077.1, from coordinate 31,811,707 downwards.
TAACCTCTAAGATTGAAGTGCCCTAATTAACATAATGTTTATTAATTATAGACTTCAAAAAGCTTTTATTTTCAAAGTTTAGAAGCACTGTCGATGACCTTAATATGTCTTATTATGCATATCTTTACCTCACCTCGCCACTGGGGAAGAACAAATTTAACTCTGATCTGCTAGCTCAAGGTATTAAATAAATGAGCATTTTAAATTGATGTTTCCTAGGTCACTATTTTTTTTCTTTGAGTGTGTGAAACAAACAAACAAACCAACAAAAAAAACCAAAGAGTTTTCAAAAACTCATTTGCCCTTCCTAGAAAATAATTACTTGAAAGATTTTCTGTACCATATCCTATCCATTCTAGGCTTTATTGTGCATACTGGTTAAGAAAGAGGGGTGAATGAGGGAAACAGATCAGGGTGGGATCTACATTTAAAAGAGCAGAAGATTACTTATGGCAGAAAACTGAGGGTAGGGGAGAGAGGAGGAAGAGAGCGAATATTATTAAAAACAGCTACTGCTTGCTGGGCACTCTTATAAATATTGTATAGGTATTGCATTAGTCCAGTTACCTTCATGACAATACTGAAGGTAGTGTAGGGACATTATCAGTTATGTATTCAATATCACATTCCCCACTTCTTTCTCATGAAGAACACTTCCCTTTTGTTTGGGGACAATGTTCCAAAGGAAATTACTAGCCTTAGAAGCTTCCCGTGCAATAGTTCTGGACAATGAGGTGTAAGTGGGCCTCAGCTGGGGATTTGGGGGAAAGCTTTTACATTAGATACCAGTGCAATTCTTCCCTTCCCTTGCCTGAAAGATGGACATGGTGGCTGAGGAGACAGCCACCATCTTGTAAAAATGAGAGAAGAGCCCAGAAAATTACAGCTCGGATATTGAGTTCCCAAACCAAGGCCAACCACCAGTTCCTACCAGACAGACTTCCTGTTATGGGAGAAGTAGATAATCAGATTGTATGAGCAATGGATTACCTTTACATGTAGCTGACTTCATCCCTCATTACTACCAGTAGGCCTCATTACACAGATGAGAAAATTGTGTCACAGTGAGTTTAAATAACTTGTCCAACATCACACAGGTAGAAAGTAGAGAGAAGACTGATGAGGGTTCTTGTTTGGGCTGACTTGGAAGGATGAATTTTAGAGCTTGCACTGGGGGAGGAAAGGGCTTGGAGACCATCTTTAGGGATTGTGTGAGATACTGAGATTGATACTGTGGGAAAATAAAAATTTTAAGGTGTTTTGCTTTCTATTGTAAATATACTTTCCCTTTGGCATTTCTGTTGGAGGGACTGTGCTTAATGATTTAGATAGATTTTATTTCCTTAATGGTTGTTGAACTATGGTTCATATACAAATGATATAATACACAAAAAGTGCTCAGTGCATGTCTGGCACACTTAAAGCATTCAAAGAATATTAGTTGTTGTATTAATATAATAACGAAATCATGAAAATACCATGCAGTCTTCAAGAAAACCAACCTATGGGTTAAACAAAGTCCTCTGCTAGAGTTCATTTGTGAGAAAATCTTTCACTGACTCATAAGAGATACACTTCTAGAGTATGTCTGTTTAATGCCAAGGTTCAGGAAGAAAACAACAACTACCAATATGCGCACGCACACACACACACACACACACACACACACACACACACACATACACCATATCCATTATTTGCTCTCAGTAAACTGACCAGATTTATCCAAATTTAAGAAATGAATTAATCTTAAAGTACTTGCATTTCAAATTTTACTTACCTTTGGAAACACAATAGTTATGATTATAATGCCGTATCTGAAGATGCATATTATTACTATGGTAGAATCTAAGGCATTAATGATTCAACAAATGTTACTGAGTTCCTATGTGTTTGAAATCTTGTGAATAACATGTAGGCTATTTTATTTCATCATATATTTTCTTTTTATATAAGATTAGATTCTATTTGATTTTAGTATCAGAGAGATTTATTTTTTTTAAGATTTTATTTATTTATTTGACAGAGAGAGAGACAGAGCACAAGCAGGCAGAGCTGCAAGCAGAGGGAGCGACAGAGGGCGAAGGAGAAGGAGGCTCCCTGCTGAGCAGAAAGCCGATGCAGGACTCAATCCCAGGACCCTAGGATCATGACCTGAGTTGAAGGGAGACTGAGCTACCCAGGTGCCCCAATATCAGCGAGATTTAAACAAAGATAAATAAAATAAATTAAGATGCATTATGAAATGTAGAAAAGTGAGTGATCAACTATGCTCAAAGGTACGAAAAGTTCTTACAGCGGTATCAATTTTTGAGCTGGACGTAGAAGGATGAATTATGCACAAAGAGATGTTAAAGTAGGAATGAGAATGAAATGCATTCTAGATTGAACAAACGAGGTATGGGAGAATGCTCAACAAATGTTAGTTGTTGTTGGTGCTGAATTGCAGAATATTTGGAAAAAAGTACTAGTGATTCTCTACGAAAGGTAAGAAGTATGGTCTTACTTTAGCATAAAATTGGATTTTTTTTGGTAGTTGTGGAAAATAAACACATTATTCTTTTAGAAAAGACTACCTGTGGTAGCAAATATGAGGGATTTAGCAATTGGGAGATGAGTTGTGGGAACAGTCACCTCTCTACTTGTTTAGGCAAACAGTTTTCTTGTAGCTGGTAATATACACTCCTGAGTAATATAGAGGGCTACTATAAAGGCCATTTTTATTGATGAGAAAATTATGGCTGAATCTGAATAACTTGCCCTAAATCTCATAGGTAATAAGTAGAAATAAGATGGAAGAGATAAGATATTAAGTATCTTTGAGATGATTAGTGTTATAATTAGCATGTTGTCAGTAGAAATAGTCTAAAAAAGCTGAAGAAAGTTTTGGAGAATTTTATAGGAATTGATAGGACATGCAAAGAAAATCCAACCTGACCTGGAAGTTTACATTCTTGGTGAATCTGGAGATGTAATTTTCTGGAAAAGGCTTCCATTGGGTATATTTGGACTAAGGTAAAATTTCACCACAATGCAGAAATAACCAGTGTGCAGGTTGAAAGCCAAAGCATAGGTGTGAGCTTGTGTGGAACAAGAGATACAAAATGGAGGAAAGAATCAGGAAGCAGAGAGAACCTGGGCCCTTTGGGAATGCCTACATATAAAGGGATGGTGAAAGGAGATCTCTGAAAATGTCAGTGGATTAATTATTGCTTTCCTTACATATTATCCATGATGAAGTAGATTAAATATGGCTGTTTTTGTTAAGACAGAAAAGCATCATGCATTATCAAGATTCTTGATTTCTGTATTTTTGTAATTAAATTTGCATACATGTACACTCTAACTTTCAAAGTATCTCATCTTAAAATAATACAATTTTCCATTGACAACTGTGGTTTGATTTCCAGGGGACTTTGGTTAAAAATGAGGAAATATTTCCATAGTACAAAGAAGATATATTTGCAGTAAACTTCATATGCTCAAGAAAATAAAGAAAACAAAACAAATAGAAAAAAGCCACATTTGTTCTAGACATTCATCAGGATATGTCATGATGGGAATATCTATAGAGAAAGCAGATGTTTTGTCCTAACACACATTAACAGTCTGTGAGGGAAACTGTGATTGAAAACCAACCACGCTGAAGAGTTCTACCCTAGCCCCAACACTCCCATCTCCCCTGCTCCCCACTTCAAAATAATTCTTAGAAAGTGTTCCCGGAACTAGAGCCTCCTCTTCCATTTCAATATCAGGTAAAAAGAATTTCTCCTGGCCTAGCTTTGAATACTTAATTTCTGGACACATCTGTTTCTCTTCAGGAGTTAAATTTTAAAAGTAACCTTTCAGAAGATGAAAGGGAGGCATGAAACATTTTTATTTTCCTGAAGACTCTCATTTCTCTTCTCTCAGGAGACAACTGCACCTGGGAGCCTTCTGGTTCACTTTAAGCAAAAGCTACTTGTTTCATTTAAGAAAATAAGAAAGAGAGAAAGCAAAGTGGCTTGTAAACCAACACACAACTTAAGCAGGTTTTCTTTTAATTTGTGCCAGTTAGTTGACCACTGGAATCTAATGTTCCTGTTTGGTTCAAAAAATTCTCTACCTAGTCCCCAAACATTATAAATCTCAAACTCAGTGTCCAAGCCTAACTTTCATGTTTACCACTTTGCTTTTCAACATTTGTACATTCTCACTTAAAATGAAAGAATAAAGGGAATAATTGCAAATATAATTATGTAGTGAAGGGGACATTTATGTGGTGTGTAGTTAATTACAGCTGCCCAATTATACTTCTAAAGCCAACTCCTTGTATTGTCGTTTAAAGATATTGCTGAAAACTATTACAACAAATTGATTGTCATATAATTAGTAGATTCAAATCGGATGACTTATGAGATCATAATGAATTTGGTTTACAATTTACCCTCCCATACCATTTGTGCTTTTAAGCATTTTGGGGACTGTTAAGACAATGCTATGCTCTGTTTTTTTATATGAGTCATCCCACAAGGCAAAGAGAGATTACTAACTTCTAATCTTTTACTGGAATAACAGCCGTGATGGACCAGATTAGCCGTCATAAAAGTTTTACCCCTTAGGGTTCTTGTATTTGCATGCATAAATGGAAAGAATAGTGTTAAATTTGTTTTCATAAACAAAAATATTGTTCTGTTGCTCTCTTCTCATGCCTTCTCTTCCTAGAAGGCAGCCAGGTTTGAGCCCAGGTATGGTGGGTATCTGATAGGGGTAGCAGCGATCTGATGTCAAGGGTCAAGTGAAGAGGGTGTCTCAGCTGTGCAACAGCCAAGTGGGGTCAGAAGGCTGACTGTGTGAAAACTAATAAAGGGAAACCTCAGTAAAGTAGACTTGGAATGCTAGAAGGGGAGCTTGAAAGAGAGAGCCATACTACTCAATGTGAATTACAAGAACAAGAAAGAGAGAGCCATACTGCTCAACGTGAATTACAAGAATTACAGACCCTCTAGAGACTAATCCTCAACAGGAAAAGAATGGTCAGTTACAGCTCCCCCCACCCCAGGAAAGATGTACATTGTAATTTCTATAAGAAATTGACAACTTCTGTAATTCAGCCAGTGAGAAACCATTATCACCCTGAATTCTTCCTTTGCTCCAATATACTTTCATTCAAAACAATCCCTCCCAAGTTCCTCCTTCTCCATAAAATAATGTTCCTCTCCTTTGTTGGACTTGACTATGGTTTTGTTATAGCTCACTTTTCCCAGATCTCAATTTTATGCTATTCCCAAATAAAACCACTTTTGCTGCTTAAATAACTGGTAGTTTTATTTTTAAGATAAACAACTGTATGCAGGAGATAGAGCAAATAAATACATATATTGAAAGATAATGGGGGTGGTTTTCTGACTATTGGAGAAGGGAGATACAAATATGGCAATGGAATAAGTTAGAATGAACACTCTTTGTTGGATTGGAACAAGAAATAGTGGTGTGAATTCCTGATTTTAGTACATACAAATATAAAAAGAAATCTAGATATAAATGTTTGTGTCCACTGGGATGGCCTGGGTACAGCAATACCTCACTAGCAATGAGCATACTTAGCACCTGTATTTCAATTCTAAACAAACAAACAAAAATTATTCACTAAAAGGATCAGAGATTCTTGGAAAATGGCTGATTACAGGCTGCAGCAGAAAAAGAATAAAATGACCTGAAGCATTTTGTTGTGCCAGAAAGTAGGGACATGTCCAAAGATAATGGGGATATGTCAAAAGGACATAAAAACCAGACTGAAAGTTCTGCTACTAGCTAAATCTGAGACAACCAGACCAACAACAATAAAAATAATTATAGCAATGGACTATAATCGAACTGAATAAGTGATTCTACAAGAAAGAAAGAAAGAACGAAAGAACGAACTATACGTTGGCTAATTGAACATAATAAAAATAATTAATTAATTAATTAAAAAATAATTTGCACACAATAAGTCTAAATACATATTTTAAAATAAATTAATACATCAAGAAAAGAAAGGGAGTAGAAAGTTTTCCCTTTGAGTAGAATGCCAGGTTAATGAATGTAGAAGAAATGACATAATTAGAAAGTCACCATGTGACAGCTATCATAATAAAAACTAATTCAGGAAAGAACTGTCACCAGATGCTATAACTAGTAGGTAAAAGTGGTATAAGGGGAATGGTATTTTACATAATCTCAACGTTTCTACCTGCAAAAATACTTATTCTCTACAGAGAGAAGTTACTATTACAGTGAAGAAGCCTGCAGACACCATCTTAATCAGCTTCTCAAAGTTACCACTACCACTAATAGGACAGATTAGTATCTCTACACCATCCAAGATTCACTGAGAAGTTGGCATCGCTTGTGTGATATTCCAGCCAATATGCGTAACCTGGGTCTACAGATGTGGAATCACTGCACAAACCCAAACTGAGAGCCATTCTCCAAAATGAATTGCCTTCAATCTTGAGAAATGCCATAGTCAAAACAGGTTTAAAAACTAAGGAATATTCAATTGAAAGAGGCTATAAGGACATGATAAATGGGTGCAACCTGTGATCTGGAACAGGACTCTTAAGATAAAGGGCATCACTGGGATAACTGATGAAACATGAATGATTTCTGTGAGGGAAGGTTATGTGGAAGTTACTTGTATGATTCTTGGAAATTTTCTGACACTTTGATATTTTTTTCAAAATGAAGGTAAAAAATATTAGCACAGTACCAACATTATGACTCTGTCTTTTATATATAAAAAAGGTTACTAAAAATCAGTACAGATCAATACCAACATCCTGTCTAGTGGAGCATAAATTCTGTGGAGACAGAAGCCCTGTATATCTTGTACACTTCTGGCTGGGCTCAATAAATATCTGTCAAACCTAATAGATCTGTGAATAGCTAGATAAATAGTACTTCCTCATGAAATGCTCAATGAACAAGTGACTTGACATAATGTAGAATCTGTACTTAGGATGCTTTTGTTCTCATTTTGGGAGTCAAAAGCAATCCCCATTCTATGGCTGCCCTCATAGAAGGAGAAATATTGCATTCTAGTTTGCGTGGTGTTAGGACACAGATCCAGAATGGAGGCTGTCCAGAGCAGAATCCTGGTTGTGAACTTCAGTGATGTGAAAGTCTGGGCAAGATAATTTTATTTCCAAGCCTTGGTATCTTTACATGTGGGATAACTGATGAAAGACAGGATGATGAGAGTACTAACCTCTCAGTGTTCTGGGTGGTTGTAAGGGAGATAAATATGATAAATAGGAAGGAGTAAGAAGAACACAGAATTTGCCTCAGCTGGTTTTAAGATGTATGTAATTTCTCTCTCTGTCTCTGTTTCTCTCTCTCTCACACACACAGGGCACAAAGAGGTTATCTAAATTCTTGTGAATATAGTAACTTGCAATGAGGAAATTACAAATAAAACAGGAAGGAAGATAGTAATGCATGTTCATTCATTCATTTCTTTATTTTTTATCCATTATTTATTGAGTGACTACTATGTACCAAGTATTGTTCTAGGTATGGGAGCTATGTCAGTGTTGTCAGAACAAAATACTAAAGTTCAGTTGGCCTTCGGGCGCCTGGGTGGCTCAGTCGGTTGAGCGACTGCCTTCGGATCAGGTCATGATCCTGGAGTCCCAGGATCGAGTCCCGCATCGGGCTCCCTGCTCAGCGGGGGGTCTGCTTCTCCCTCTGACCCTCTTCCCTCTCGTGCCCTCTATCTCTCATTTTGTCTCTCTCAAATAAATAAATAAAATCTTAAAAAAAAAGTTCAGTTGGCCTTAAAACTATAGTGTGCATAGAAACTATGACCTTAAACTATAGTGCACGTAGAAATCACTCAAAGAGGTCCTGATCTTTTGTCTGGATGGGGCTCAGGAAGATACACATTTAATAAGCACTTACAGATGCTCAGTACTATTAGCACTTCTAATAATCAGTATTAGACATTACCAGTAATATTGAAGATGCATTTACCACTATCTCATTTAATCCTTAAAACAATCATAAGAATTAGGCACTGCTATTATGTTTTAGGCGTGAGCAATCTAAGACAGAGATGTGTGTCTTGCTCTTGGTCATGTACCTAGCATGAGGCCAATTCAGGACTTGACCCTAGTTTTATCCAAGGCTAAGGCTAGCCTGCTTCCTTAACAATTTCAGGAGGCAGATCCATGAATTTTGGCATGCCTTGTAGCAGGTAGTGTAGTGGGTGGCTCATTGGACAGCCTCAGAGTGGCTGAGGCTCGGTGCCTAACTTTAGTGCCAGGGTATAGTCACGTACTGACTCCCAGTGAGTGAACATGCTCAGTTGAGGTTCATGAACACATAAAAGTTACTGATGAAAATCCCAAAATAAATGTACCAGAAAAAAATATTAAATGACAAATAAATGTTGCCTGCAATAAAACAAAAAACAAGGAAAAGAAAAAAAATTTTCTGAATACTACATGTGACTAATTTTTAATTAGTTTTAATCCTATACATGCGAACACCCATAAAATGTTCATTTTCAGTATGGTGTGGGGTAAAGAGAAAGACTGCAAGAAATTCAGGGTCCACTAGCCCTAGTTAAAATCTATACAAAATAAAATTGCAACCTTGACTGCTTTATGCCATAGTAAAACCTGATTGTATTCCTGCCAAGTCGCTTTCTATATGCAGTTCTGTCCCATCTCAGGCATTCTTGTTCCCAGTAAACAAAGTACAGCCCAAAGACCCACTACTTACAACACTTGATGCTGAAATTCATTATTTTTGGTCTCTTTCTCTGCCTTCTTACATAAAACTCCACATAAATGTATGTCCCTCTTGGCCTCTCTCCCAGTCCCCTTTTGTCAAAGAGCCATCATTTTTAGCTTCTAATGAATCAGAGGTCTTGCCTTCAGAGAAATTCAAGAAGCTTTTAAGTTGGTTGGTTTTGTACTTCAGTCATGATAGCCACAAGCTAAAAATGTGTACGAATTGCAGAAACAAACTCTAGATGAAGTTTCTGGAGTTAATAGTGAGGATGCCATTCACACTCAAACCTAGTTGCCAAGCCCTTTTTCTAAAATACATCCTGATGGTAAGGAGTCTGCTCTGAAAGTCTTGGGAAGGATGTAGAAAGGGAAGTCTGGCATTTACTCTGAGACATAGTTTTTTAAACACCAGAATCACCTGTAGTATGTGCTAAAAGTGAAGATTCTTAAGCTCCTCCACACAAACAAATCACGATTTCTAGGAAGTTTTGCATTTTTAATACATGCTCAAGTTTGAGCCCCCAGCACTAATAGCTGATTCATATTATTAATGTTTTTTCATGAGCAGCTGAAGGCAGTAATCAGGATGTTATGCCTCTCTGCTTTAAGACTCTATAACAAAACAAAAACAACAATAAGTTCCAACATGTTTGCATACTATAGTCCAGATGCGTAAGTGCTAGGTGCTATATATTTCATTGAATTCTTAAAATACTATGGCCCATGTACTAATTTATTTTCTCATTTATAGATGGGAAAACTGACACTGAGAGAAGTTATGTAAACTGCTGAGTGTCAGTCTCTAGGACAGCTCACTTTGGAACCAAGGACTGCATGACTCCTAAACCATACATACTCTCAAATGCTATGTTCTATGTAAACAATTTATAGTTAAAAGCACTTGGCAATTTACTAATCACAAAGGGTTCTGCAAATAAATACACACACACACACACACACACACACACACACGCACACCTAGTTCTATCTAATATTTGGTTTTTGACCCCAGTTTCAGATACAGAGCTCCCAAACTGGTATCATTTCCAGATTTCCAACACAGAGCTCTTAGATCCCTAGGAATTTCTTGGGTGATAGGAACATTTTTTGTTCTAATGAGGGGATTCTTGATGGGCTCCTGGATGGGGGGCCGCACACCAGAAAGACCAAGTTGTAATTAGAAGCTTGGAAATTTTATCAGCACTGCTCCCCTTCCTCCTCCAGAGAGGAGAGAGGGGCTGAAATATGGCAATAATGGATCATGCCTACATGATAAAGCCTCCATAAAATTCTTAAAGTAGGAGGTCTGGACAGTGGCCAGGTTGGTGAAAACCTCTATAGGCCAGAGGGTGGCACACCTCAATCCACGGGGCCAGAAGCTCTTGTGCTACTGACCCTTCCAGACCTCACCTTTATCTTTCTTCATCTGGCTCTTCATTTGCATCGTTTATCATATACTTTATTGTATACTAAACTAGTAAACGTACAGAACTGTGTCCTTGAGTTCTGTGAGCTATTCTCGCAAATGAATGAAACTGGAGGGAGTTGTTGGAACCCCCGATTTGTAGCCAAGTCAGACAGAAGTGAGGGTAGCCTGAAGACCCACTACTTACAACTGGTGTCTGAAGTAGGGGGGGAGCAGTCTGGTGGAAATGAGCCCTTCACCTCTGGGGTCTACCCTAACTCCAGGCAGTTATTTTCAGAATTGCTTGCTGTGGAAAACCCATTCATCTGAGGTCAGAAATGTTGTCAGTGTGGTGGTTAGCGGTGAGAGTTTAAACGAAACAGTGAATTTTTCCTTGGATGGGTTTTTACATACATTACTTCTTTCAGTTTTCGTCAGAACTGAACGCACTAGGAAGGTAGTACTAATTCCATCTTACAGAGAGCTTTAGAGTGCCTCCACGTCCAGGAATTGGTTTTGCTAAGACCAAGTCTCCAGATTTCTACTGTCCCAATCTCTGGCAGCTTATTTGTTTCATTACCCTATCTAGCAGGCAAAGAGATTTCAGTTCCTGCGTTTAAACCAGGCGCTATTACACTTTACCTCTAGGAGCTGGCTGGCTACTGAGCTGTTAGTAATGGGCTTGTTTGAGAGCATTTGGTGAGGACACCTTGACCGTGCTGTTTGACAGGTGAGAAGAACTTTGAAGATAGTAAGAGCAGCCAGAAAAACCCAATAAGGAATTGTTCAGGTTTGGAATGGCAATATCTTCTTGCTCTCTTATCCCCAGATAAATGATTCCCATTTCATTTTTGAAACTGGGGCTAGTAACAGTGATTTTGAAAATAAACTTCAGGGGTAATCTGAGCCCTTGGACCTCCAATGCCATTTTCAAAGCTAATGTTGCTTTCTTCTTATCTGGCTGACACCAGGTGTTTCGTAGGGACTGTGTAACATCTACTCTTCCATTTGTAATAATTTAGCATTACCTGAAATATTTGAAAAGGACTTTATGATCATTTTGGCTCATTACTTCTCACTAGCCCTGAGGTAATTCAGCACTGAAGTCATCAGGTAGATGTTATTAGAGCTATTAATACTAATAATAGCAATAAGTTTAGTGCTATTGTCATTTTGGCAAATGGCCTGAACCCCCAGGGGCTGAAAGTGATGACTGTCGATCTATAGGTTTAAAAAAATGGTTTAAGTCATATTCAGACTATAGTGGCTAAAGATGCTGGGGGAATTTTCTGCAGGAGATTCAGCTTTACGTATGAAGGATGACTCATTACAACATATGTCACAGCATAGAAAACAACAACAACAAAATAATACTATACCAGAAAATCATCCTAACAAGTCACTGTCACGTGTAGATATACAATAGATCTAAAGCAGATACCACTTAATACAAGTGTTTTCATCACAAGGGAAAATATTTATAAATACTAAGCAAACACATACATGATTCTACTTCAAATATAAACTTCTAGCCCTGGCTTCTAAATTTATATGACCTGTCTTCTCCTATTAGTTTATCCAGTGATTACCTGATTCTGCCACAATAGCCTCCTTTCTCATTCTTTAACTCCAAGATTTGTGCTTGATTTAGGACTTCTGAATATGCTTTTCATATTCCCTACATTATTTCTCCACCAGATTGTTGCATGACTGGCTCCTTCTGGTCAAGCAGAATTCAACCGGAGTGCCACCTCCTCAGAACCTTTGCTGACCATTCTAGCTAGAAAGGGCCTTCATGACTACTGTGTGACTATTTTGTTTCTCCTTCATAGCGCTTATCACCATCTGAAATGATCTTACTTACATATTTAGTTTTTATGTATCCTTCCACCTTGGCCCCTGGACTCTAAGCTGCCTAAGGGCAGAAAGTTTGTTTTGCTCACCTTGTGGAAGAGAGCTCCAGGCAAAAATTAAGTGCTTGATAATTATAAACACAAATATATGACTGGAGGTATAAGCCAGTCACACACTGTCCTTTGGGACTCATAGGTATTAATGTATTTATTATTCACAAAAACCCTGTGATTTAGATATTGCTATGGACTGAGTATTTGCGTCACCCTCAAATTCATATGTTGAAATCCTAACCCCCAAGATGTTGATATTAGGAGGTGGGATCTCTGGTAGGAGATTAGGTTATGAGGGTAGAGCTTAAGGAATGGGATTAGTGCCTTTATAAAAGAGACCCAGAGAGCTAGCTTGCCCCCCTCCACCATGTAAGGACAGATTAAGAAGATAGCCATCTATGAAGAACTGGGCCCTCACCAGATACCAAATCTGCTTGGCACCACGATCTTGGACCTTCCAGTCTCCAGAATTGTGAGGAATACATTTTTGTTGTTTATGGTAGTCTATGGTAGTTTGTTAGAACAGAATAAATGAAACCACTTAAGAGCATGACGTGGAACAAAAATCAAAATGCCTGTAGTAATGCTTCAGCAAACCTAGATTTTAAACTAAGTAACCTTTTTCCCTCTCTTTCACAAACCTACCCTCCTCCCTTCTTAGCCTTTTGTTTCAGGAACCCGCTACCTAAAAACATGACAAAGGAGGCAGGCGACATGTACACAATTCTTGTCAAAACCGGCTAAATCCTGTATTCCCTATCAAACCCCCCAGCCCCTTCCTCCAGGGGCTTGTAGTTTTTTTGAAGGCCTTAGACTGCTGCAGAATTGCTCCTCTTTATCCCAGACTTGGTCTTTGTATTATGTTTTGGCTCCAAAGCATGGAGATTTGTTTTCGACAACACCGATGGACTAAAACAGGTACTGTTATTGTCCCCATTTTGCAGGTGAGAAAACTGGGTAACTCTCAGAGAGGTTAAGCTTTTGCCTTAAGTTACACAACAAGAACAAGGATTTGAACCCATACGGTCTAGGTATGACCACAGCAGCACAATAAATGTGGGCTGGATACATCAGTGAAATAATGTATGGACACACAGGACCACACACATGTATTCATGTTCATACATTTATATGAACACATACACGCTCATGTATTTACATAAGTGAACTGCATTTCTAGAAGTATAAACAGATTTGTGCTGATGCACCCCTCTGATACCAGCCTTTTTCAGATCATCTGATTAGAGTAATGCATATTCACTGAGAGTATGGGAGGAACCAAAGAAAGAAAGGTCTCCCAAGATATCAGTATTAACCACATGGTCATGAAGTTCTAGTATACTTGAAAGATACCTAAATGCCCCATAGATGTTATAGTGAGGTGGAATCATTTATAAAGCACAAAATGATGGCCCCAAATAAGTTAAAAGTTACATAAAATAGTTAATTTATTTACAGTTCAATTTCCAAGAACAGCAAACTTTACAATAATGTAAATGTTACAGAATTAGAGAATCTGAATTTTATTTCATCATTTTTTAAAGACTTTATTTATTTATTGTCGGAGAGAGAGCGCACAAGCAGGGAAAGCAGCAGGCAGAGGTCGAAGCAGGCTCCTCCCTGAGCAAGGAGCCCGATGCAGGACTCGATCCCAGGATCCTGGCATCATGACCTGAGCTGAAGGCAGATACTTAACCCAGACGCTTAACCAACTGAGCCACCCAGGCATCCCTAGAGAATCTAAATTTTAAAGGACCTAAAAGAGCAACTCATTCAATGATCTAAAAGTTGCATGGTTTGTTATACTATTCAGAACATTTTCATATATGTACATACACATACAAACACAAGTGGATATGCATATATTTTTCCCATTTGACCCTATATCACATAGAGAGACATACAAAATTATCCTCATTTTACTAATAAACAAATTGAGACCAAAAAGAAATTTTGCATAGTATGTATGTGCATTACTCATAAGTACAATTGGAGAAGGAACTTTGAAAAGGATTAAATTTTTTTAATGACTGCTATGTATAAGCACTATGTTAGATGGTCTAAATATGCTATTTTACTTAATTCTCACAGCAATGTGTTAAGGTAGATCTTACCAGCTGTCCCCGCTCACAGGATATGGATCCAGTTTTAAATATAGAACAACTTGCCAATAGTAACACAGTTATTTAATAGGGAGTGAGAAGGCCAACCCAACATTTCTGACAACAATACAATGAACAGTGGAAATAATGACTGCATATTCACATGTATATTTTGTACTCTGTCCTTACACTGTGAAAAATTTACATTCACAGTGGCAAGTCCTAGTGAGAGAAATGTGAAACACTATCTTTGGGAAGAGGACTGTGTTATAAGCGGTTTTGGTCAGTAAAAACTATGTACAGTCAATGTTTTTGAGAATCACTTGCAAATCTTAATTCTAAACATTTAGCAGGAAATGTTTATTTGTCATCCAATCAGTTCTGATTTGTAAGGGCAGCAAAAGAAAAGATAAAGAAAAAAATAATAAGCACCCATTTGGTGGGAATAGATTATTAGAATAATTTTTTCATATGTAAATAATTCACAAGGTAGTTGAATAATTTTGGCTATTATATCTTAATGTTTGATGAGAAAAATCTTGCTAATTTAAAAGTTGTACTCATGCAGATCTCACTTTTTAATACAAAATCAAAAAGCATCGTGGATAATTTGCATTTAAATCTCTGCTGTAGAGCTTCAGTTATTTACTTAGAGAGCTAGGCATAGCACAGTGTGAAATCATTTATTTTCAAATTTAGCTGTACCAACCATTTACAAATAATCATATAATTTCCCTATATCTTCTTCCTAGCATTAACCCACTAGTCTAATGACTGAGCTTGAAATATTTTTCTCCATTTGATTAAGACACTGAAGATAATATTATCAATTCTTTTATTAAAATTTGTCTTCTTAGAACTCTAACATAGATTTCATGTATCTATATAGCTATAAATCTCTAGCTATAAATAACCCTATCTATCTACCTATCTACCTGTCTATATACTCACTTAACTAAAATCTTGTCCATTAGGTAAATTTTTCTTGCAAGATATGAAAATCAACCTGCGAATGATCTATCCCTATCTATCTATTTATCTGTCTATCTATCCATCCTTGTTATCATAGTGGTTTAGCATTCCAAAAGGAGTATATCAGTAAAAATGAAATTCTTGCATTAAGCAAGGAAAAAAAGGATGTAATTTCTCTGAGCATTATTTTGTTTTGATTTGAATATATGTACAATTCAAACTTTAAGCTGTCACTACTTTAAAAAAAGTAAGTGGTGAAAACATGGTAATTACATAAGTAATATCTCTGTTCCGTTTAAAGTAAAATAGTATCATGAAAAATCACCATTATCTTCCTTGAAGGTAGAGGCAAGGATATAGACAGTTATCTTTTTTATTTTATAAACATATGCACATCTGTATTGTTAAATACTTCTATGAAAAATTTTACCTACTAAAATATGAACTAGTTCTTCGACTTCTGAGAAAATATGACAACCTCTTGCTCATTAGTTCACAGAAATTAAAAAAAATATCTTGCCTGACACATACATGACAGTTTCATTTGAAATGAAACTCTTTCAGGGCGCCTGGGTGGCTCAGTCATTACGTGGCTGCCTTTGGCTCAAGTCATGATCCTGGGGTCCTGGGAATGAGCCCTGTGTCTGGCTCCCTGCTCTGCGAGAAGCCTGCTTCTCCCTCTCCCACTCCCCCTACTTGTGTTCCCTCTCTGGCTGTCTCTCTCTCTGTCAAATAAATAAAAATAATAATAATAAAACTTTTTCTTCCCCCCAGGAAACACACCTTTCCCTACTATGGACTCCTGCATGGTTTTAATGTATACATAGCTCATATTCCATCAACATTTTTTTGGAGTAAATTGTTGGAGTATTTTCTTGTGATAGGATTAACTCTTTTATCAAAGACCAAAAGGACAGACCATATAGAAAATAGAGAAAATGCACATGAGCTAAAAGAAGATTTCCTTTTAAGAAGAGATGTTGAATGCTGGAATAGGTTACTTCAGTGGAGAAGTTGGAATCATTTTCTCTGAAAATGATTGGAAATATGCCATGGGTGAATCTCTCTGTGAGTCATCTGTGTCATTCTATTTCAAGGTAGGCCATTGACTTTTACTTTTTTAAACAGAAATACTTCTAAAATTTTTGATTGTAGAAATAAAGTGTGCTTATCATAAAAGTACAAAAGTATTGAAAATAAAATAAAATGAACTTGGAATCCTGTATCAGTACCACTTTGAATATTTTAGTGCTCTTCATTCATGCCAAAAACTACAAGCATATTAACAAATTAACCAATTTCATTTATTCATGTATATATACACTTATTCCTTCAGCAAATACTGATAATGCAATTTCTGAGTATCAGTCATTATTCTAGTCACTGAAGATAGTGAACAAAACAGAAAAGTCCATGGACCTGTAGGATTTATATTCTACAGTGAGGAGACAGAAAAGAAAAAAAAAATCAACAAGCAAATTCATGGTTTGACTGATGATGATAAGAGCTTTGGAGAAAAAGCAGGGTTAGGCAAGTGATGAGTTTTGCTAGTTTACACAAGGGTGGTCAGGGAAAGCCTCTGTAATCAGATGACTGTATGTAGAGGCCTAAAGGGGCTGACCCTCCCACTGCCAAAAACTTCATAATTCAGAGAGAATAAACCAGTAACTAAAACCTAGGTGAC
This sequence comes from Callorhinus ursinus, assembly GCF_003265705.2. Taxonomy (NCBI): domain Eukaryota; kingdom Metazoa; phylum Chordata; class Mammalia; order Carnivora; family Otariidae; genus Callorhinus; species Callorhinus ursinus. The sequence goes on along the minus strand of NW_027397077.1, from coordinate 31,794,878 downwards.
AGCCTGGTGTGTTAGGAATCCTACAGAGACAGGGTTAGATGGAAAACAGCTCAGGAAATCTTGACTTGAATTTCTATTATTCTTTTCTATTGAAGACCCTAAGCTTCTTTAAACCTGTCTCTTTGATACCAACTCAATACCCTTCCTATCACAGTATTTTGCACAGAGCAGGTTTATCATCTAACATCAGAGGTTTTACCCTCTCAGTCGACTGCTCCTCTGAAGAATGAATTTCCTATGCAACCGTGGCCTAATGCATCTACTATTTATGCACTGCTTCCCAGGTCTCCCATAGTGCATATATGTTATCATTTGTTGGTTTGTATGAAGGATGAAAGGTGTGTTTCCTAACTGATCTTAGAGAATATACATAATTATGGTCTTTAACTTCAGGAGAGTTTTGCCGATTGGCTGAGAATGAAGCAACTTTAACTTTTGTGTTATTACCAGAAACACCTGGCCTTCCCAGGACATGATTTGCCATATTGCATTTCTCCTTCTTCATCAAGATGATACAAAAGGGGCAAGGGACACAATGATGGTTTTAGATATGCAAAGTTCAGATGACTTTGTTAATCCATTGAGTAGTCAATCCATTAGATATATGAGCCTGTCCATATCTATTATCAATCTTTTTACAATGCCAGTACTTTTCATTGAATTATTCCATGTGTATAATTTAAAATGAAAGATTTGGTTTCTAATTCTTCATAATAGCAATGGACGAATATTAGCTCCAAATAATTTTAAATGCATGAATCACAGCAAATAAACATACTCCCTTCCTATAAAGAGAAGCAACACTGAGATAACAAGATCTCATTGGGATCTCAGAAGTTCATCTACTTACCTACCTACTTTTCAAAATAGAGAGTTATAATCATGTAATATTTTGGGAGGGTGATTCTGTCATTTGGCTTAGAGCTCTTACCTTTAGCTAAATACTTCTAGACACTTCTAAAAATAAAGTCCTTCCTTCAGTCTGATCTAAAATTCTAGTGATACATCAAGTCTAACATATCACACTCCAAATGAGGAATTTATATGGCTGAAGGGGATCTTAGATGAAATTGCCTCCCACCCACCGTTTATTAAGCAAATAAAGTAATTGAGTCCAAGAGAGATTAAGTGACTTGACTGGAGTCATGTAAGTATTCTATAGAGTCAGGAGTAGAAGAATGTGTCTTTGTGTTCCTTATTTCAAAATGCAGGTCTAAATCATATTGAAGTTTAGCTAATCTGAAATTATGGGCAGAGAATTGACTGTGGATAATACTTGCAAAGGAAGATTCCATGTAAATGGGAAAACAAATGTTAACATGCAAATCCTGCAGCCATCAGTTCTAATTTGTCCTTTAAACTCAGGCGATGGCCCTACTCCATTCCTTATTATCTGGGGGTCTGGAGATGACTGAAAAATCAATATGGAACCTCATCATCTTCCACAAGTTATTGAGCATCCACTGTACATGTGGTGCTGAAGTCAGCACTCGGCACTGCAGCCTCCTTCACCATCTGGTCCCCAGGGCCAAAGCAGCAATTTCTGCCTGCAATGCTTGCCTCAGACTAGCTTAGGGAGTGTGTCCTGACCAAAGAACATCCTGTTTCCCAGTGAAAATTCTCATCAAAATTCCTTTTAAAATTTAGTGATTCCTTTTCACCAAACACCATGTTCCCAAATCTTTTAATACGCATATTTTTTCCAAGACTACTGGCTGCTTATTTCGGATCTGTCCCTGCTCAAAAGATTTTCTTAGTCAAGAGACTTTCTATGATTTCACACAGTATATACTCTGACAAACTTATACCTGAATAATAATTCCACTACTTAGAAAAAATTCTTTCATCATTACTCACTGAAAATGTTTAATTGCACATCACCCAGCTAGGGTGTACTCAGGGGAGTTGAACCCAATTACAACATAAGCAGAAGAAAACATAAAGCAAATAAATATTGCAGAAATTACATAATATCTCCACTAATCAAATATAAATTAATTTTATATTAGCTCATGCTTTGGATTATCCATGCCCCATTTGCTCCTGCTGTTACCTTTTACTATCCATAGATGTCAGATTAATGTGGATTGTTTTGTTAACATTTGACAAATGTCAAAACGTAGCTTCTCATATCCCACCAGTGACCTCTCTCTGATTTCCAGCCTATACACTCTCATCTCTATGTGAGTTTTTCAGATCTGATCTCTGTGGGAGTCAAATGCATTCACCAGGGTTTTGCAAAATAATGAAATGTAACACCATAATGAAAGTGCATGTCCCTGGCGTCAGGTTACTTTATGAATTCCAAAATCATTTAGGTTCAGTGAATGTGACTTGTAAGTGCCTCAAACATGATCAAATGGGGATCAGCACACTCACAGATACTGACTCCTTTCAAATGACCTTTCTAGGGCACCTGAGTGGCTCAGTTGTTAAGCATCTGCCTTCAGCTCAGGTCATGGTCCCGGGGTCCTGGGATCGAGTCCCGCATCGGGCTCCCTGCTCAGCAGAAGCCTGCTTCTCCCTCCCCCACTCTCCTTGTTTGTGTTCCCTCTCTTGCTGTGTCTCTCTCTGTCAAATAAATAATAAATAAATAAATAAATAAATAACCTTTCTAAAACGTCCCCCTTTATGATGGAAATTTTTTTTTTCCAATTTTACTGAGAAATAATTGACACACATCACTGTATAAGTTTAAGGCATAAAGCATAACAGCTTGACTTAAATATACTGTGGAATGATTAGCACAAAAGGTACAGCTAACATCTATCTTCTCATATGAATACAATAAAAAAGAGAAAAAAAGAAACAAAACAAATTTTCCTCCTTGTGATGAGACTGTAGTATCTATTCTGTTAACAGTGTGCATCACACAACAATGTTAGCTGCAGACCCTATGCCATACATTGCATCCTAGAACTTGTTTATCTTATAACTGGAAGTTTGTACCTTTTGACTACCTTCCTCAATCCCCCTTGCTCCACCCTCTGCCTCTGGTAAATACAAGTCTGATCTCTTTCTATTATTTTGTGTTGGTTTCTTTTAGTTTCCACGTAAAAGTGAGATCATACAGTATTTGCTTTTCTCCGACTTGTTTCACTTAGCATAATGCCTTCAAGGTCCATCCATATTGTCACAAATGGTAGGATTTCCTTATTTTTATGGCTGAATTATACTCTACTGTACATGTGTGTAAGTACGTATGTGTGGTATGTATTTTGAGGATGAACAACTTCTCTATCCATTTCTTCATTATTCATTGATGGACACAGATTGTTTCTATGTTTTGGCTATTACAAACAATGCTGCTATGAACATAGGAACACAGATATCTTTTTGAGTTACTATTTTGTTTCCTTTGGATATATTCCCAGAAGTGGAATTGCTGGATCATATGGTAGTTCTATTTTTAATATTTTGAGTATCCTCCATACTGTTTTTTATAGTGGCTGTATTAACATAAAATCCAACCAACAATGCACAAGGGTTCCCTTTTCTTCACATCCATGCCAGCATTTCTTACCTCTTGTCTTTTTGATGATGGCTATCCTAACAGGCAGGAAGTGATATCTCACTGTGTTTTTAATTTGAATTTCTTTAATACCTAGTGATGTTGAGCATCCTTTCATGTACCTGTTGGCCTTTTGTATACCTTCTTCAGAGAGAAATGTATATTCAGATCCTTTGCCAATTTTTAAAATTGGAGTATTTGTGGAGTTTTTTTGTTATTGACAAGCATGAGTTTTTTAACTTTTTTTTGGATATTAACTCCTTATCAATTGTATGGTTTGCAAATATTTTTTCCCATTCCATAGGTTGTCTTTTAACTTTGTTGATCATTTCTTTTTCTTTGCAGAAGCTTTTTAGTTTGATGTAGTTCCACTTGTCTATTTTTGATTATGTTGCCTGTTCCTTAGGCGTCATATCCAAGAAATCATTACAAAGACCTGTGTCAAGGAGCTTTATTCTTATCATTTTCTTCCAGGAGTTCCATGCATTTTAGTCTTTAATGCATTTCAAGTTAATTTTATGAGTGCTGAACAATATGGGTCCAGTGTTTCACATGTGAATACCCGACTATCTAAGCACCATTTATCGAAGAGACTATCTTTTTTCCCTTGAGTATTCTTGGCTCCCTTGTCAAATATTATTTGATCATATATACTTGGGTTTATTTCTGGGCTCTCAATTCTGTTACACTGATGTATTTGTTTTTGTGCTACTACCACACTATTTTTTTGAGGATGTTAGCTTGTGATGCCTCCTACTTTGTTTTTCATTCTCAGGACTTAGTTGGCTATTTGACATCTTTTGTGATTCCATATAAATTTTAGTGATGTTTTTTCTACTTCTGTAAAAAATGCCATTGGAATCTTGATAGGGATTATATTGAAGCTATAGATGGCTTTTGGTACTATTGACACTTTAACACTATTAATTTTTCCAATCAATGAACACAGGATACTTTTCCATTTATTTGTATATTTTATCAATTTCTTTCATCAATTTCTTGTAGTTTTCAGAGTAGAGATCTTTCACCTCCTTAGTTAAATTTATTCCTATTTTCCTGTTTTTGATGTTATTATCAATGGTATTAATTTTTTAAATTTCTTTTTCAGAACTTTCGTTATTAGTGTATAGAACTTCTACTGATTGTTAATTTTGTATCCTGCAACTTTTGAATTCACTGATTAGATCTAACAGTTTTCTGATTCTTTAGCATTTTCTATATATAAAATCATGTCATCTGCACACAGAGATAATTTTTCTTCTTCCTTTCCAATTCTGATACCTCATATTTCTTTTCCTTGCCTGATTCCTCTAGCTAGTATTTCCGGTACTACACTGAATAGGAATGATGAGAGTGTACCCTTGTCTTATTCCTGATTTTAGAGGAAAAGCTTTCAATCTTTTACCAGTGAATATGATGCTAGTTTGGGCTTGTCATATCTGGCCTTTGTTGAGATACATTCCTTCCTAATTTTTTAGGAATTTTTATCATGAATGAATTTTAATTTTGTCAGATGCTTTTTCTGCATTTATGGATGATTGGATGATTCTTTTGTTCATTCTATCAATGTGTGTATCACATTCATTTATTTGTGTATATTTAACCATTCCTGCATCCCGGGGAGAAATCTCACTTGATCATGGTGAATGATCCTTTTAATGTGCTGCTGAATTTGGTTTGCTAGTATTTTATCAAAAATTTTTGCTAGTATTTTATTCAAAAATTTTTGAATATATTCATCAGGAATATTGGCCTGTAGTTTTCTTTTCTAGTAGTGTCCTTTTCTGGTTTTAGTATCAAGATAATGCTGGCCTTGGGGCATGTGGGTGGCTCAGTTGGTTAAGCATCTGCCTTCTCTTCGGGTCATGATCCTGGGGTCCTGGGATTGAGCTCCATGTTGGGCTCCCTACTCACTGGGGGTCTGCTTTTCCCTCTCCCTCTGCCCCTCTCCCTCTGTTCTCTCTCTCTCTCAAATAAGTAAAAATCTTTTTTTTCTTAAAAGATAACACTGGCCTCATAAAATGATTTTGGGAGTATTCCTTCCTCTTCAATTTTTTGAGAAGGATTGATATTAATTTTTCTTTAAATGTTTGGTAAAATTTATCAATAAAGCCATCTGGTCCTGGGCCTTTCTTTCTTGGGTGATTTTTGATTACCAATTCAATCTTCCTAGTAATAATTGGTATATTCAGATTCTGTTTCTTCCTGATTCAGTTTTGGTAAGTTGTATGTGTCTAAGAACTTCTCCAGTTTTTTGGTTCCAATTTTTTTTTATAATCGCTTATGATTCTTCAAATTTTTGTGGTATCCACTGTAATGTTTCCTTTTTCATTTACAATTTTGTTGATTTGGGTCCTTTTTCTTTCTTCCTCGGTTAGTCTAGCTAAAGTTTTGTCAATTTGGTTTATCTTTTCAAAGAACCAACTCTTAATTTGATTAATATTTTCTTTTGTTTTTCTGTTCTCTATTTCACTGATTTTTTTTAAGATTTTATTTTTTTTATTTGACAGAGAGAGAGAAAACAAATAGGTGGAGTGGCAGGCAGAGGGAGAGGGAGGAGCAGGCTCCCCGCTGATCAGGAAACCCGACGCAGGACTCAATCCCAGGAACCTGGGATCATGACCTGAGCCGAAGGCAGATGCTTAACCAACTGAGCCACCTAGGCGCCCACTATTTCACTGATTTCTAATCCAATCATTATTTCCCTTCTTCTGCAAACTTTGGACTCAGTTTGTTCTTCTTTTTCTAATTCCTTAATGTGTAGAGTTAGGTTGTTTATTAGAGATCTTTTGTGCTTCTTAATGTAGATGTTTATTACTATGAATCTTAGAACTGCTTTTGCTGCATCCTGCTAGTATCTGATATATTGTCTGGTATCCTCAAGAGGATTATTCTGAATTCTCTGACAACTCATAGATCTCCATTTCCTTAGGGTCAGTTATTGGAAGTTTGTAAGTTTCCTTTAGTGGTGTCATATTTACCTGATTTTTCATGATTATTCCTTACATTGGTATCTGCACATTTGAATAATCAGGCTCCTCTTCCAGACTTTAAAGGTTTGCTTTGGCAGAGACATTTCTCCACCAGGTTACTCACTTTGAGTTTCTGGGTATGTCTATTGGTAATGCCCTTGGGCAGGTGGGACCTACTATTACAGGCTATTTTGGGGCAAGGCAAGAGGGTAGGAATGGAGAGGGATGTGCACTGGCTGAGAACAGTTGGATAGGACTGCTGGGTTGGTTCCCTATCCAAATAAGGATGGGTTCCATGGTTGCCTGCATTCTCTGGTCAGGCTTGCTAGATGGTGGAGACTGGATGCTATATTCAGTAATAGATGGGGCTATGAATTAACTTCCCTGTGCAGCTCCTTGTTTGGGTACCCAAATCAGGTCAAAGTGTGCATTGAATTTTCATTAAGCAAGTTTTCCAGTTTCGCTCTGCTGTTGGGGGAAGCCACAGGCGGTGTTCTCTGTTCAAGTGCTACTATTCAAGTGCTACTGTGTAGCAAGGGCTACACAGCTTACCATGTGCTCTGGTTAGGTTCCCTGGTCAGATAGGCTAAACTGAAGGCTGTATTCAGCAATGACTGGTGTTATGCAATAGAGTTCCTGCCCAGGCACAGCAAGAGAAGCATCTCTAAAGAAGGTAAAGCTCCCTGTTTATTGTCTTAATTCAAGCCAACACACACCCCATTTTCCTGACTGAATAGGGCCACTGGCTTTGCTGTGCAAACTACTGGCTCTGCCCACCTGCCTCTTGGCTTGAGTGCTGCTGGGCTGCACAGCTTCCATGAGTTGTTTCCAGACCTTCTGGTCAGATGAGGCCAGAAGACACTCTCCAAAGCAGCATCGGCTATGTCTCATTTTTCTTGACTGGATAGGGGGTGGAGGGACCATTCCAGGCTACTCTCAATTTCCCAAACAGGTTCTCCAGTCCAGGGCTGGGAGCAACCCTCAGCTTTGCCTATGAATTAATGTCCCTGCTTCTATATAGTACAGAAACACCCTATACCCAGTACTAGCTTTACCCTGGGGGCCATCAGCTCTGCTCCCTCGCCTCTCAGCTTGAGAGCACTACTTCCAGGAGTTGTCACCAGCCCTTCTGGTCAACTGGAGCCAGAAGACACTCAACAGTAGGTGGGGCTGTGATTCAGTTCCTTACCTGGTCATATGCAAGCCAGGGTCTAGGGCTGGCAAAACTCTTTGAGTATCCAAATCAGGCAGTTCCCCTCCTCTCCCCAAGTTCCCCAGTCAGAGTACACTCTAGACTTGATTCTGTAGGTGAGCAAAACTGCTGGTTGGGATGACTTCTTGGGCTGCAGATATGAACTTGATTTGCTAAGATCCATGTCCTGGTTGTTGCAAGCCCCTCACCCTTCTCAGTCATAATTTGATTTCCTCACCCTTCTCAGTCGTAATTTGATAATTTGAGGTTGAGTTCTGTAGATTCTCTTGCGATCCCCATGGAACCAGATCATAGCAGGGGCTCCCACAGAGCTACCCACAATGTTAGTGGGCGCTGGCTGTCCTCCCTGGGTTCCCTTTTCTGGAGGAACTGGAGGATCAGGGAAGACCTCCCCATGTGGTGCTGCACTGGCCTGGGGGGAAAGGAGCAATGGTCAATATGTAGCTGCTTCTCTTATTTTTCTGACGCAGTCTGTTTTGGTCTCTGTGGTGCAGGGAGGGGCTTCAGTCTTACACACCCCGCCCCGTGTTTTAGAATTCTCTCAGTGGTGTCTTGTTCTTGAAAACTTCTTAGTTCTTCCTGTGAGGGGAGAGTAAAATAAGGAGCAACCTATATCACCGTTTTGGTGAGGATATATTTTCTCCCTCTTTTTAAAGGTGAATTATCATTGTAAAGGCACACCTAAGTCCTCAGAAATGTCCTTTAACAATCTCCTATGTTACCTACACCTGTTCACTTCTGTTTTCTTTGTACAACTCTGACTGCTTATCTGAAAGGCTGTGGGCAGATTGAAGGAGGCCAAAAGAGTAATGTTGTTAGTTAAAGAACATTATATAGCGTCTGGCAGGAACATATGGGCAGGTTCTGGGCCAGCAAGTCATGCTGCCTGAGAAACTGTAAACCAGGCTTTGAATAATCTGATTAAATTAGTAACAGGTTAAGCATCCCCTTGTTATGAATGTGTAATTTTATTAGATTTATTTGATCGTGGATAATGGAGATGTTACACTTTAGCTCACCAAGTCTGAACTAACTTTATATCTTGGGGAAACTGACTTTCTTGGGAATCTTGGTAAGGCCAGAGATCGCTTGATCTCTTTGCTGCAAGGACCTGAGTGCATTACATAGTCCAGCCTGGCTGGTGCACCTACTCTAGAACTGGACTCTCTAGCTTTTGAACTGAAGAAGCAGAGGCAGTAGAGAATCCAGGTTTGTGGCCAGCAACAGCCATTCTGGCCATCATACCACATTTTCAGGGTGGTTCTATGTGGACATCCAGTGTAACCTGGGAAGTCCAGTGTTTGGTGCTCTTTTAGAATGGTTCCATGGTGTGATGTTGGTGTTAGCCCTAACCAACATACTTTGTTTATGCCCAGCTTTTGAAGTTGATTCACTGGACAATTTTGTAAATTAGCTAATACCCTTTCAGTACATTTGTTGTCTACTTAAAGTATCCAGAGTTGGTTTCTATTGCTTGCAATTTACAGCTCTGACTACTATTGCTACACTGTGCAGTGCCTATTTAGTGGATAATTATGCATTTTACACCCTGTTGATAATTTAGCTCCCTACAGGGAGTTTATCAATTTCTACATTCCAAAGAATCTTCAGTGAATATAAACAAAAATTATAACAGTTGTCTTTCTTTATGACATCCTATGATTATATTTTCATTTAGATTCCATTGTAAAGATAGCAAAGTTTAGATTTAGTGGTGCACTGTGGGTTCATCTTGCATCAAGGAAGATACAGTTTTAAAGATTTATAGTTTGGTCCTATCTTGTTCATGTCTTTGTTTACTGAGCTAAGCAGTCAAATGAGATACCAAATTTGGTATCTGCAACTACCAAGATAAAACCACCTCAAATCTTGGTTTGTAGTAAGAATATCCCCCCTGGAGAAACTTTATGTTTAACCCAAAGGGAAAGAGCAGACCTGAGGCAAAGATTTAGCCTTCAGGGTTATATAACTTTATTCCGTGTTTAATGTGGAGTTTAAAGCTCATGCTGTCGGACAAGAGGTTTTAGACTTCTGAGCAGGAATGTGCTGTACTTTTGAAATAAAGAGCAGGGAGAATACCATTCCCTCTCCCTTCACATTAGCAGCAAGACTTGCTCTTCAAGTGCTTCCTGCTGGTTCCCACGGAGCACAGGAAGCAATGTTCTGGTGATTAAGCAGCAATATCATTATAAAAGCCAAATGAATAATCATTGTGTTAATGAACTTTATCTCAGAAAAGATTAGTTTTTTAATGTTAAGCCTCTTCCAATATGAGAGAGAAAATGTATTTCAATTCCATTTAATCAACCAGAGATGTTCATAATCTATACAATTTCATATCCTGTCTGCACATATCTCTGTAGATCAGCACACACAATGACTTCAATGGATTATGTCTGAAGATGCTCTCAGATCTTTCTCTCTCTCCCTCCTTTTCCTTCCCCCCAACTATCTTTCTCTTTCTCCCTCTGTCTCTGTCTCTCTCACTTTCTCTCACACAGTGACTTCAGTGAGTACTGTCTGATAATTCTATTAGATATTTCCATCTCTCCCTCCCCTCCCCCATCTCTGTGTCTCTGTGTCTGTCTGCCTGTCTCTCTCTCTCTCACACACACATGCACACACATATACATAGACACACATTCACACCCCTCCAGGAATAGAGCCATAATATCTTTCATGAATTAAAGAGATTTGATTTCTTGGTAACAAGTAACATGTGGTTCACAAATTAGTAATGACAATTAAATCACTGAGAAACAAATTTTGCCACTTAAAAGAAATTTGGAGTGCTTCTTTAAAAAAATGAGATACTAATTCTCTTTTGAAAAGTGGCTTTATGAGCTTTGGGTCCTGACCTGTGTTATGAAGGTCAGTATCTTTTTAAATGTAAAACTCTCTTCCAAAAAATAAAGACCTTTGTTACATGACAGCAGAAGAAAATTTTTGTCCTTTGACTATAAACACCAAATATCTGCATTCTCTGTCTTTTTGTATCTTATATATTCCCTTTTTTTAAAAAAAGATTTATTTATTTGTGAGAGAGAGAGAGAGAGCAAGATCAGGGTGAGGGGCAGAGGGAAAAGCAAACTCCCCAATGAGGAGAGAGCCAATGCAGGGCTCGATCTGGGGCTCTGGGATCATGACCTGAGCCAAAGGCAGATGCTTAACCGACCGAGGCACCCAGGTGCCCCTGTATCTTCTGTATTCTTAAGGAAATTCCATAGACATAAAATGAGTGCCAATTACTGCTATTATCACTCCTGTTTATCTCTCCCTTTTGATGCTTTGCACTAATGCTAATATGAAAGATGCTAATATGAAAGAATGCTAGATAGGGTTCCTGGGGAGTAGGAGTTCATAACTCAAAACAGATACTTTCAGTCTAGATGAAATCATCCAACAAGAAATGCAGAATTCTCAAACACTCCAAGAGAAGCATCTGGTCAAAAATTTTACCTTTTCTACCTTAACAATTTTCAACTGTGGTGTCATGAGCCAGTAATAAAGAAAACATGCATGCTTCCTATCTGTACTGTAGGCCAGGGTTTTGGAAAGCTTGATATCATTTTAGATGATACATGAGCAAACATTTAAAAATTAGGTATTGCTATCGTATTACAATGTGATTTCATGCATAATTTTACCACAGTAAAGACTAAATTAAAAAGTGAATCAATTTTAAACTGACTTAGAATGGCTATTGAGTAAATCATAGTGCAGATGCTAATGCTGGTATGGCAAAACTCTGATGCTTTTATGTGACTAAATGAAGCCAGAAAAGCACTATTTTAACCTTAGTGAATTACCATTTCTGATGGGACTCCAAAAATAGTGGAGAACCATTATCCAAGTTTGAATTCTGACCAAATCAGACCTTTAGATGAGGATTTGGATACTGGCGGTTTATTTAGAAGTGATTCCAGAGTGTGCAGGAAGGGAGTGGGGAAGAGAGCCATAGAAGAGGGGAAAGGCAGTTAGGGCGATTAAGCTTATAATTCCAGGTCAGTCACACTGGGAATACTCTGACAGATGGTTCAGACGTAGCACAGAATTGTTCCACTGATGGGCAAGGAAGCTGTGGAACTCCCATCTATCACTGGTTGATGGTCGCTCCTGGGGAAACTAGTCTTCTGGCAATTTTGTCCTGCCCTCAGGGGACCAAGTGAGCTCAAGCAAAGAGAATGAAATTTGGTCTTGACCTTGGCACTGACCTCTAGGATAGGCAAAGAGATGAGAGATGCCCTGATATTATCTGCTACAAACATTGCTCTAAATGCTATAGAATTGATTTAAAATGATTTTTAAATGGCCAGTGATACATGATTTATTTTCCAGAGTTTTAAAAAAAAATATCATTGCATTCTAATTCAGGAAAAAATATTCATCCCAATACAGTAAACATGAAGTAAATTTATTAACCAAACTATCTATTCTACAACTAGATTGGATCAACAAGAATCCAATTCTATTCATTTCCCATTTTTTGAGGGATTATATTTATAAATGGCATTTGAGGAATTGGTAGGTAATGAGTTAATACTCATATATTCAATATGACTATGAATATTTCCACACATAGGCTAAAATTTAATTCTGAAAATCAGGAACAAGAAAGAAAGTAGATATTTGGAAGGAAAAAGAGAAGAAAAATCAACAGATGGTTCATAACTCTATTAAGATCTAAAAGGGTCTTAGTTCATCCCTTTTTCAGTTACCCTTTTACTACTAAATACTTATTTTTTCCCAATCCTTGTTCAAATGCCTTAGTATTTACTTTCCTAGGCTGAATCCCAATTCATTTTATGTCAGCCATCTCTGAGCAACTAAAAAGCACCCATTTCTCTCTCTCTCTTTTAGCTCTGCACTTGCTCGAATCTGCACCATCATCCCATTTTTGTCATCTAGAAGGGTTATCCACTTCTATATTTACCCTTCAGGCCAACTTACAATAAATAAAAGTTATGCCTTGAAGCTTTAGTTTTTGAGAAATCTAAGTATTAATTGGAATATAAGTGCCTATCTAAGATGCTCCAGTTAGAAAGTTAAAATACAAGTACTATTTGGAATTTTAAACTAGATCTGACTTTAATTGGGATGGCAGCCTGCGCCTGGAGTAAGGGAGGTCCACAAAAGATTGGCCTGTTACCACTGTGTCTCTGGCCCTAGACTCTCACTAAGTGCAGTAACTGGAGAGAGGGATATATATTTAAAAACAGTAACGACTCCTTAGCTATGCTTTGGCAGGGCTCTTCACTATTTTTTTTAAGATTTTTTATTTATTGAGAGGGAGAGAGAGGGAGACAGAGAGAGAGAAAGAGAGAGAGAGAACATGAGCAGGGGAGAGGAAGAGAGAGAGGGAGAAGCAGACTCCCCGCTGAGCAGGGAGCCCAATGCAGGGCTCAATCCCAGGACCCCGAGATCATGACCTGAGCCAAAGGCAGACGCTTACCTGCTGAGCCACCCAGGTGCCCCAGGGCTCTTCACTACTGATGAGAAATGGAATTGTAGTCTTTCTTCTCAGACTGCAAGTTTATTTTTACTCCTGCACAGTCCTATCGCAAACTCCAATTTAGAACTGCAGTAGTAGCTCTGCTCTGTCCTGAGGCATTGGTGCTGATTCTCACTCTGGGAACATATTTTGCTCTGCTTTCCATAATACCATCCTTTTTGCAAAAGGTAAAATTGGAGTTAATTAAAAAGTGCTAGAAAATGGCGGCATGCACGCAGACTCAAAAGGACTCACAGCCATTCTTAACTGAAAGCACGTGGTCATTCAAACAGGCAATGCCGATCTGGTGAAAACTAAAATCTACCCATAAGAAAAAATGCTAACTTTTCTATGGCTATTTCTCCTTAATCTTCACATCTGTCCACAAGGATTGGACAAGGATTAGTTATGATTTTAATCAACAATAATAAACGTTCATTTTATGTGTACTCTGTGATGGAAAGTGTTTTAGGCTGGACACAGGGAGATTAGAAAGGTTACTTCCTTCAAGTTGTTCACAGTGTCCTCACTTGTAGAGGAAAACACAAAGTGGTTTATTCAGTGAATTAGGAGAGTGAGAGGCTTGGGAGGAGCATGGAGTAGAGACTGACGGTCTATCAGGTTGGTGAGCATGCATGGAGGCACCTCCTTTGCCTCTTTGGCCTCTTTGGCATATAGAACAGAGTAAAAGAGGTGAATGAGAGGATTTCACAGGAAAGTGAAAGACAAAAAGGCAATCATTCTGGAAAGAACTATATTCCAAACTCAAACGAGGGCAGGAGAGGATATCTTTGTTCTATAAATATTTGTTAATCCTTACTATGGGCTGGGCCTGTGCTTCTATAAGGAGCAACATTGAGGATCTTTGGCAAGAAAGCAATGAGTTGAAGTAATTTATAGATTAAAAGATACAGCAGAGATAGATCGACCAATCATAATTTGGATTCTAATTCAAATGCACTTATAGAAAATTATTAGACATTTGGAAACATTTGAACACTGACTATTTGAAGGTATTTATGAAATACTGTCATTTCATTTAGGTTTGTTAATAACATTACAGCTAAGCTTCTTAAGTGTCCTAATTTTTAGAGATATATTCCGAGATATGTATAAATAGAACAACAACCAAAAATAAAATTTAAAAGTAAGAATTTGGTTCATGATCAGGCAGCTTTCAAATAATATAGTTATTACTGTAAGGCTGGTTCTGGTTTGAGAGCCATAAGCAATTAACCACCATTTATATTGGCCTGTCATAAACAGTTATGATACTATGTGACTGGAGTAAACACATAACATAATCCTCCCCACTATCCCTTGCTCGGCCTGCTCCCAGCTCTTTGTTCTCCATCTCCTTTTCTTTGAGTTGGGGTCAGATCATGTCATTTCCCACTTTCAGACCCCCTGCTCTTACTCTTTGAGTCTTAATGCAATGGCTGTTCTGGACAGACACCCTTTGATTGGTCACCTGCCCCATAAACGACAAATTACTGCATTTCAAAACAAATTCTCTAGGGGGCCTTTTGCAATGAAGCAAGCTATAATTTAAAACTATTTCTCTGCTTTCATAACATTTAAAAAAGGAACTGCTGTTTTACTCAGGTGCCTAAGGGAGGTGAAAGTGTTCCACCCACCAGAAGGATGGATCTTAAAAGATGGAAACCTCAGGGCGCCTGGGTGGCTCAGTCATTAAGCATCTGCCTTTAGCTCTGGTCATGATCCCAGGGTCCTGGGATCGAGCCTGCATCGGGCTCCCTGCTCCGCGGAAAGCCTGCTTCTCCCTCTCCCACTCCCCTTGCTTGTGTTCCCTCTCTTGCTGTGTCTCTCTCTGTCAAATAAATAAATAAAATCTTAAAAAAAAAAAGACGGAAACCTCTTTGAAAGCCATTATGAGTGGAATACAGGAATTCCATTTCTCAGCATTTCCCCTTTATGAATGCAGGAAAATGGATTCAAAAAATAACCCCAAGCAAGCATTTGTCACTGATAAACCTTCCACTGGATTGACAAAACAAGTGGTCATTGTCTTACAGCCCAATTTTTTCTTGGATGAACTAAAATTCATTTGCCTTATCTATACAGCATAATCGCCTGTGCCCCTTCTTGGCTAGGATTATACTTTAGTTCTGTCTGATTATTCTGTCATTCAGATCTGCATTGAGAGCAGCAGAAAGAATAGGCAAAATATTAAGAGCTAGTTCTAAAGAACTGTTTCCTAGCTTCTCTATCAGGAGATGGACAGAAGCATTACCCATACAATTATGAGTAAGCCCTATTTATACCACAAGTTCTTTCTCAAAGTGCCCTTTTTTTTTTCCTGCTGAAATCATGCCAAATGGCTTAGTGTCACTTGAGTAAATATTATGTACTTACCAGGTTGGCTTGAAAATAGTTTGGGAATTAGCTCTTGATCCATCAAGGAGCAACAAGGAAACTGCAGCTGCTGAAAGGTCTGTTAACACTCTCCCCTGCTAGCGGCCCCTGAAGTCAGAGTCACTTTCCACTGTAAGAGTTGATTAATGGGAAAAGAACTCTCGTACTAAAATAAAATGTCAATAGTTCAGACACAGAACAGTGTAAACCTGTTCTAAAAGGCTTGCTCTGTAGAGTGAGGCATTCATTCATTCATTCATTCATTCATTCATTCATTATTCTTCTTCACATTACTCCCTGTGGGCTCCAGGACAAAAATGGGGAATACAAAATGTGTATACTACACTCTCTACCCTTGAGAAGTTTATAATGTAAACTGATAGATAATACTCTCTAAGGTGTATTGAACATGTACTTAGTAATATGCTGACTGCTATTTAAAGCATTTTTGACAGTTTTATTTCATCCTCATAACACTTCTACCAGGGTTATTATACCATTCTAACCTTCACTTTCAGGAAAAAAAAAACTGATGCTTAGAGTGTGCTATTGACCCCTAAAAGCTAGAGCACAGCAAGTCAAATGCTCTGGGAATACAAAAATGTGAGAAATGTGTCTAGGTTTGGACTGCATACCTCAAAGGATGTGGTAGTATTTAGATTTAATTTTGAAAGACAAATTGATATCTGATGCCTACTTCCATAGAGATTCAAACACACCTCTATTATAGTACTTAGGACCATATTTTATTTAATTGTATACATTTGTTCATTCTCCATGGACTTATACATGAGCAGGTACCATTTTATTTTATTTTTTTAGGAAGGGAGAAAGAGAGAGAGAGGGGAGGGGCAAAAGGAGAGGGAGAGAGAGATTCTTAAGCAGGCTCTATGCCCAGTGCAGAGCCCCAGATCGGGCTCAATCTCACAACCCCGAGATTATGACTGGAGTCGAAATCAAGAGTCAGATGCTTAACCAACTGAGCCACCCAGGGGCCCCAAGCAGGTACCATTTTAAATGCCCAGTGCCTTGAACTGTGTTCAGCACAAAGTTTTCAATAAATTGATTTTGAATGTATACATGAACACCATTCATTAGAGGCAGTAAAGTGAGCTTTCCAGAGAAACAGAAGAGCATGAGATACAGCACAGAGGTATGAATGTGAATGTGTTCATTCAGGATAAATGAGCATTCCCACAGTTAAATATAGGTTGTAAGGATTAAAACTGGAGGAGAGGTCAGGAATAGGGAGAGATAAAGAGTGGAAAGGCAAGTTGGAGTCTGGTTCCAAGTGATTTGGACTTGACTTTGAGTAAAGTCAGTGGGGGGATAGAATGAACATTAAGACATGACTTATGTTGGTAGAAAGATACTGATCAAGCCAAAGATTATTTAGGAAGAGAGCTAGTCCCAGGGTGAGATGAAGTATGCTAGCACAAAGCCAATGGCTGGGATGAGGTGACTGAATGGAAGGGCATTTTAAAGTGAAATCAAGAGTATTAGAGACTGATAGGATCAAGGAGATGCTTCAGAGAGAGATCTAGACTAGAAGTGTGACCTTGGACTACGAAGGGTGTCTGGGAAGAAAGTCTAGCCGTTAATATAATACGTATTTCAGGGTGAGAAGAAGAAAAACTTGGGTTTTAAATTCTCAAAAGTCCCCCAGAATACAATAAGAGAAAAAAAAAAGTTTGTCCCTAACTTTCTTAGGTATTCTAATACATATCTGAAACTTCTCCTGAGCCACTGAGTCTCAAATTCTAGAGCAGTCTTCTTTAGCTAACAGATGGGCTACCTGGCATTGGCTATCCCAGACCTTCAAATGTAGTCAATTCAGTTTTCTCAAGGTATATTCTATAAGAAAGACCTTTAGAATTCAAGTGAACTCCAAAAGAAGCTCTCAACTCCACTATAGGCTCTAAATCCCCAGAGATGGAGCACACGGCAATTCTTGTATAATTGCTATGAGACCTGTAGAACAATTTTTTTTTAAGATTTTATTTATTTGATAGAGAGAGAGAGAGAGAGAGAGAGAGACAGAGCAGAAGCACGGGGAATGGGAGAGGGAGAGGCAGGCTCCCCGCGGAGCAGGGAGCCCGATGCGGGGCTCAATCCCAGGACCCTGGGATCACGACCTGAGCCGAAGACAGACGTTTAACCGACTGGCCTGTGGAGCAATTTAACATGCCATCGTGCTGACCCATCCAGATCCTGTTTTCACAGAGATCCATGTACTAGGTTACAGCTGTGTCAGCCAGCAGAAAGTCACAGAAATCCCACCTCATGATGACTTAAAATAAGAACATTTATGGCTCCCCATCAATGGTAATCCAGAAGTAGGATACATACCAGGAGTGACGAAACTCACTTGCTCAGGCGTCCTTTAGCATTCCTTGGACACTGCTTTCATCTGTGTAGACTCAATTGTCAGGAGGGTGATGAAATGACTATAGAAATGGAACACATGACAGTATTTAGAGAAAGAACCAGAGAGAGAAGCTACAGGAAAGAAACTGTTCCAAGAAAACAGAATAAATGTTATTCCAGGTTTCATCAGCAAATGTGTCCTGTATTCTCATTGGTATACATCATACAAGAGGCCACCCTTGAGCCTATCACTGGCAGGGGGGTGGTATTACTCTTAGAATCAATCAGTACCCTGGATGGAAAAAGAAATACAGGTCATTTGGCAATGAAACTGTTATAAGGACAGAATGAGTAGAGGGGTCAGGGAAGTGACTCCAGGGCCAGTAAACACAAGAAGCCACTATTGCCCCCATACTTGGAGAACCAAAAGGGGAAGGTCAGTGTAACTCAGTACTACTCTTGAAAAAACTGCCACTCTGTCACTAGATAAAAATGACCCAGGAGATCTCTGTCCCACTCACCCTGCTAGAATACATAGTCGCCTGGAGGTTCCCTTTGCCACTGATTCCTTTGCCAGAACCAGAGCACTTCTTGTTTCCTACCTAGTGGCTCTCACTGGCAAAACTCACCCAACATGACAGTCTAAGAAATGCCATTTACAGGCTCCCTGCTGGAGCATATGAAAGAATGACTGTGGGGCCAGGGGTATAAGATAAATGATTAGCATGCTTTCAGACCAAACAGGACTAAACATGGAGCTGAGGAGGTGGTGAGTGAGGGCAGAACTACAGCAGGTACCAGTCGCCCTAAAGCACGTAAGCTAAGTGCATAAGAAATAAATAGCTCAATAAAAATCGGCTTTGTTTGCATGGAGGAAAGGAGAATGGATACCTGGCAGACTAACAACAGTGTACACAACAGCTGCTGACAAGTAAGCCTAAAATTCATCTTCAATGACTAACCCGAATTTGTGAAGAAACCTTGGAAAATATCACTTGAATTAAAATCACTTTAAAAGTGTGTCTCTTGATAGACTGAGAAGATGGCTTTGATTCTTTTTGCTTTTATTGCAGAAACACCCTACATGGACTAAGAAGAAGCATTTCTCTGGGGGATATTGTTATCATTACAACACAAGACCTAAAAGGAGTAATTAATGCATTAACTAAGATCACCTCATTAAGAAGGAATGTGTTAGACATGATCACACACATTATCAGTAAGTTTGACTGTTTTATCACTTAATTGATGCTAACAGATTTCCTTCTCAGAGTTTTCACTTCACGTTGGCTCAGCGGGAGTCCAAGTATCATCACGGCAGGGCTGGGAATAGATTTTGTCAACTCTTTTCCTTGATGAACACGTCATTTAGGAGGAATTCCAGTGGGCAAGATAATCTAGGTTTCCAGTGTGACTGGGATCCCATGTCCCAATGGACCCATTTCAAGTTGC
This sequence comes from Callorhinus ursinus, assembly GCF_003265705.2. Classification (NCBI taxonomy): domain Eukaryota; kingdom Metazoa; phylum Chordata; class Mammalia; order Carnivora; family Otariidae; genus Callorhinus; species Callorhinus ursinus. The sequence continues at coordinate 31,775,496 of NW_027397077.1, read as the reverse complement.
TTGGCAAAATATAAAAGACTGCTCCATTAACTTACTTCTACCCTACTTACCCTCTAGAAATTTCTAAACTCCATTTCTTGTCAAACAGACATTCTGTTTGAAGATTCTTCTTTCTTTTTGATCATGAATATAACTCAAATGACAAGTAAACTTTTTATGAAACGTGGAGCTATCCATATTTCACAACCACTTATGATGTCATGGGATCATCTATCTTTTCTTTTCTTTTTTTTTTTACTAGTCTCACAATTCCATTCTGTCTTTCAAACAACAGGGTCTGGTCATGTCCTCCTTCTTTCTGATTTTCTTTGTAAGAATGTTTTTCTTGTCACTGTTTTAATGCTCACTCGATAATACTTATCATAAATAATTACATTATTTTTTTGCTATTTTTTAACTCCCAAGAAATGTAAACTACTTGTAACAATTCAAAACATATAGAGACATAGAAAACAAAAATACTAATCTCTTCTTCCCATCCTCAAGTTCCTTCCCATCTTTGGAAATCGTGCTAGGTATATCCTTCAAGATTTGAAAAAGATAACAAAAATTTTTAAATAAGGAAAATTTTAAACATAAGGAAAAAAAATAATGGCCATTCATTGAATTAATATTGTAAGTGCCCAAATCAGTACCTGGTATATAGTAACTGCTATTAATCTTTTGTTAAAATGAAAATATAAGTCAATCTATCCATTGTCCAGGTTTGACATGTATATTTTTTCTATTTTTGCATTGGAATTGCTTTGTGCGTGGAGAAATGAAACACTGTAGGTTCACTAACATTTCAGGCCCAGAACTTTTCCCCCATCTCTTCGTACCCTCCCCCATCACCATCCCTCCCCACTCTCCCTCTCCTGGTGGACCTTCACAGAACAGACCTGCTCATGGAGAATGAGGATAGGCAGGAATCTTAGAATCAGATGCTTGGGGTATAACACCCTCATATAAATTTTGGTACTTTACTACATATGTACATATTCATAATCAATGCATGCTATTGTTTTGTATATTTTTTGAATATTCATACAAAACTGGCATCACACTGAACACAGCTATTTTGCAACTTCCATTATGCTTTTGAGATCTATCCCTTCTAATTCATGTTATTCTTGCTCATTCATTTTAATTTATGTATGTTTTTCAATAGTATGACTAAATGGTATTTTATTTACTCATCTTTTGTTGAAAGATTTTCAGGCCGTGTAAATTACTCTGCTATTAAAAAGAAGGCTAAATGAACTTTCTTGTGCTTGTTGCCTTAAGCTCTTATGCAAGAGTTGCTTTAGGTTAAAGATCTAAGCATACATCATTTCAGTTGTAGCAGAAATGTATTTTCACTTTTACTATGTATAATCAAATTATTTTATAAATTAGCCATATCTGTTGACACTCTCACTGACAAAGCTTGAGAGGTTCCCTCTTTCCTGCATACTAACCACTGGCACATACAGAAATTTGAATTTTTGCCAATCTGGGCATGAAATGGTATCTCATTATAATTTCAGTTTGGCTTCCATGAACATTATTGAGGATATGTATCTTTTTATATGTGGATGGGTGATTTGGCTTTACTTTTTCATGAAATAGCCTTTGCTTATTTTTCTATTGGGTCCTTAGTTTTTTTTTATTGTTTTGTTCACTATTCTTGATAGAAGTTATTTTGTGGTTATTTACATTATAAATACCTCATCTAGTATGTAGCTTATCTTCTTACTGTTTATGGTAGCTTTAATTTTAATGTAATCAAATTTCTCATCTTCATGTTTTCTCTTCTTTTATCTGTTGTAAATATGTTTTTTATATTCTCTTAGGAAAGCTTTAAAACTTAACTTTTTGGCTTTTAGGGCTTTAATCTGTCCAGAATTTATATCTGCATATTATGTAACAGAAGGATACCATTTTTTTCCTTTTTCCATATGAATAGCCAATTGTCCCAGGACCATTTATTCTTTCACAGCTTTTTTTTTTTTTAATGTCAGATTTGTGCTATCCCAAATTCCCATATGTTCAGCACATTTTTCTTGGCTCCCTATTGGATTCATCTGGTCTGTTTTTCTCTCTCTCCTTTCTATTTTACGTCTCTCTGCTATCACCATAATTTTTTAATTACTAGATGTTATTTTAAGAATTATTAGCTAGATTGCATGATAACAAACCTTTCCTATTAAAATATGTTTTTGTTTTTTGTTTCTAGCATGTCTACTAAGTGAGACCAACTTAAGGCAGAATCACACTTTTTTTCCTCTATGTTTATCAAATACTACATGCTGGGAAAAATGTTCTGTATATAACCCTAAGAATTTTTTTCCCACTTGTTCTTCGCTATCAAGGTAGCTGATATGTTTCACATTTGTTGCCTGAGAGAAGGGATGACCCAGAGAATGGATGATCAAGCAGATTCTACAAACAGCCCAAACAAAGATTTATTCTAGACTCAGAGGGAAGAGAAAGCATAAGAAAAAGGTTTGAAAATAAACTGTCAGTAGGAACCTCTCAGTTCCTCCACATCCTCTCCCTGCCAAGCCATTACATTATGTATGTTCCAGGAGTTGGAATGAGAGAATGAGATACGAAGTGAAGGTTGTTTAGTGGTGGGTCCCCAAAGAAGGGTGCACCCCAACTTCTCTCAGCCCTCTTCTTTGGAGAGTGGTGACATAAGAGATGGAAAAAAAAAAAAACCTCCAATAGATTTTGAGTCTGCAGAGGAAACCCAAGCAGATACTGTGGTAGCATCATGTCCCAAATTTCCTTCCTTCCCCAGTGTGTCATTGGAGCAGCAGAGAAGAAATGACTGTCCTCTGTCTCTAGAACGATGGGCCCGAGACTCTTCACAGAGTTTCCCAAGTCCCCAGAATTGAGTGGGAATAGGAGCCCAGGAAAAGCATGGAAATACTGAAGGACTTAGAAACCCTAACTGATTTTCCCACAGCCGCTTTGCATCACTGGAACTGCGGGATTCTTTTCCCTTGGTAGCTACAAGCACCTTCGGCAACAACCTGCATAGGCTTTTGCTCAACAAAACCAAACCTAAAACAAAAATAAGTTTTTTGGGGGTTTTAAACTACCCAGTGCACCTCTGGCACTCTAACAAGAGAATTCTACATATAACATGCACTGGGATTGCCTAGAGGTCCCAACAAGAGGTTGTGGTTATTTTTTGTTGTTTAATGGTTGTGTGAGGGAGCTGAATTCAGAAATTAACTTCAGGCTGCCACTGACCATGAATCTTATGCTACTTTCCTTCTCATGAATTTAATTAAATTATTTTATGTGGAATATATATATTTTTAATGACTCACTCCCCAAAATACTGAAAGCACTTCAAGAAAAAAGAATTATGGCTACCAGTTCACCACTCTACCCTAAGCCAAGTGGAGGGTCAGGCACATGCTGATCATTCAATAAACAATTGTTGAATGAGTGAATAAATAAATCATATATACACACAAATATAAGGGTCATATCTAGTTATACTAGGAAGAGCCCTAGTGTGGGACTTAGGGATTCTGGGAAGAATCCTGATCTATTTACTAATCATGTATGACCTTGACAAGTGATAACCTTCTCAGGGACTTAGGCTCTTATTTTGCAAAATGGGAAGATTAGATTAAATCAGTGATTTATAAACTGGGATTGCTCTGAGGATGTTTTTGAGAACTAGATAGGATTGGAGAAAGTGTGCAGTGGGTAGGCTTAGTACCTCTCGTTTCTAAACCAATAAGAACAAGATTAATTTAAATATTAGGCTAAACATCTGAAGAGTGTCTCTGTGGCTTACACACACACACACACACACACACACACACACACACACACACACACCAGGGAGAATATCTTCAAGCTACCTTACATCTTCTTGGGATAGACATGCCAGTCTATAACCAATAAAGATAATACAGTGTTTCTCTTAATCTTAACTTTGTATTAAGTGGTTAAAAGCCTACAAGCGCTTTTAAGAATCTAAATTGTTTAGCCAAGAACTGTCAGGAAAAGAGTTATATCTGAGGAACTGCAACAGTAAACTGCTCCTCTATTGTTTAATTATCTAGAAACTTCATGTATATATTCTACCAATCAGAAAAAAATATATATATTCTCATAAGAGTTTGGTTGGTGTGTGTGTAATGTTGGCATTTTTGCAAGTACTTAACATGTCCTAGGTTTTTATTAAGAAGTTAAAAAAACCAATAAAATACAGCATTATGAAGTCGATAAAATTTTCACCTGTTTTATATTTCTTTAAAGTATTTATTGAGCAACTGTTTTTCCTTTGTAATACTCAATGGAATGACTAGTGGATATCAAAGTGAAAATATATAAGTTCCCCACTTTCTTGATAGTAACATGAGAAGTGAGTGGTGGGAACAGAACAGAAAATAAACATAAATAAATTGATAACATACTTTGAGACAGCAATGTGTCTCATCACTCTTACAAAAGATTTTCAGATATGTCTGAAGAAAATAAAAAAGGGAAAATGGAATAGACATGAAGGGAGTAGAGTGGGTGAGAAGAGAAGCTACATTTGAGAGAATTCTTGGGGAAGATCTCTCTGAGCACCGAACACTTGAGCTGAGATCTGCATAATGAGAGGGATCCAATCTGGAGAGAACAACTGATTCAAAGTCCCTGGGGCATGAAGAAACATGGCATTTCAGTAGAACAGAAAGAATGAAGAAACTGAGGTACAGATGGTTTAACTAATTCTTCTCACACCACAAAGGCAGTATATGTTTACCCGGGTTTGCCTGATGGCAAAGTTGGTTCTCTTAAACACTAAGCAATATGGCTTCCCTAGAAACGGACTTGGCAGCTACATAGCTAATACCCATAAAACAGACCAGAGAGCTTCTCAGGATAAAAAGCTGTATGGTTTTGATTATAAAGACATTTAATGACTTGAACTGCTGTACATTTGGGAATATCACAACAATAGCAATGATTCACCCTTTCATATTTATATTAAGAAAAATTCTGCAAAATCCCCTTTTCCTGCCAACTGCGTAGTTGGCACTAAGATGAGGTACCTTAAGGCAAGGACATAGCCAGGTAATTGGAACTGCAAATTGGTAACAATTAGATCTTTTGTACTTGCATAGCAGCAGGCAGTAATTGTACTTGACAGTGGAGTAGCCCGTAATTGATGTCCATGATTCTGAAGGAGAAGAGAGTAGAAGATGGGAAAAAGGCTTAGACTGTGTTTGTGAACCTAATAAAAATTAGTAACAATATGTTAACATAGAACATAAGGTTAGGAGCATGTGGGTGGCTCAGTTGGTTAAGCATCTGACTCTTGGTTTTCCGCTCAGGTCATTGTCTCAGGGTTGTGAGATGGAGCCCTGCATCCGGCTCCACACTCAGCATGGAATCTGTTTGAGTCTCTCTCTCTCCCTCTTCCTCTGCCCCTCCCCCCACTCAAGTGCGCTCTCATGCTTGCTCTCTCTCTCTCTCAAATAAATCTTTTTAAAAAAAGAAAATAGTGTTAGAAAACTAGGCATAAGCCACAAACCTTGTAAGTATAATCCTTAGTATTTAAGATTATAAACTCTCAAGGATAAGGAGTATGCCAACGGGATGATCCTTGTGGGGCAGTACAAACTCACCCTTACTTTGGAGATGTTTTAGAAATGATTTTAAGCAAGAAATTTCTACAACACTGGGACTTAGGCTACAAGTTTGCTGCATTTATTCACACAGTGCTTTTCCATTTTTAGGCTCTAAGGATTTCATGGGTCCTGGGCTCATTAGTTTTTCTAATGTGTCTCTGTTGTGCATATCAAACTTTATTATTATGCAAACATGAGAAATGGTACACAGAGTGGTTGTGGAATTCACTCTTTATCACAAAGCAACTGAAAATTCAGAAAATGCTTCAGTCACTAGCTTTCTGATTGTTTCATCCCAAACTGAGTCATGTGTGTACTATGTCCTCGGGCTAGAAAGGAAGAAAATAGCACCTAAGGAAGAATGATATAATCTGCATGAAGTAAAAGGCTTAAAAAAATATACGCATACTATCTGTCCTGTGCAATTTTCCATTGATAACATTTCCTTAGTTATTCAAAATGTATTTTTTATTTCAACATGCACGCATATTTGGGAAGTACAAAGCTATACGAAGAATATTTACATCCAATATTTTTTCTGTGATTATTATCTGTTCAGGGTTAAGATTTTATTGTATACACCTTTCTGTTTCCTGCTTTATAGTTCAATATAACATAAGAAGTATTTTACCATACCATCACAATCTTCATAAGTAAAATTTCAGTGACTGTACATCCTTTCTCCTAGTGCTGGATTCATTTTTCTCAAATTTTATGATAAACATTGTATCCTTATGCATAATTTTTGCATTTCAGATGATTTTGAGTTGACTTCTAAACTGGGTAAATAAATGGTAATATTTTAAAAGTGACATTCATATCCTAAAATTTAAAATATCATACGGCTAGAGTAGTGCTCATCAAATTTAAAGTGTGTGTGAAGTATTTGGAGATATTTTTAAAATTGAATTTCTGATTCACCAGGTCTGGTATAGGGCCTGAGATTCTGCATTCTAACAATCTTGCAAGTGCTGTGGATGCAGTTGAGACTTGCCCCACACTTTGGTAGCAAGATTCTAGTGATTTTTTTCCTAAATGTGTCAGTGGTAGATATATTTCAAAGTCCATGTATATCAAAGAACACTCAATAATGCTGCCATCCAGGAAAGACATTAAGACTGGATATGCATATTTAGGTGTATATGATATTCACTGAAAATTCTGAGGAAAATCCATTCTTTTGTGGCATTTCTGTTTTGTAGAAGAGAAGCCCGAGGACACTGGTCTTTGCTTTCATCTGTAATTACATACTCTCTTACATTTCCCCTGTGTGTTTATAGGGTCATAATTCAAAAATGAACTTCAAGTGGCAGGACCAAGTAAGTTATGTAGAACTAATGCTCTTGCAGACACTGACTATGAACTCTAGACAAAATACAAACAATGACATGAAGACAGTGAGCAGTGAACAAAAACTATGATATTCTAGAGGGAAACTGACGTTTGGAAAAAAATAAGAGCACAAGTGAGCTTCTGGAGGTTACAGTTTTCAGGGTAAGTCATTGTCAGTGTCACACAGGCAGTTAAAACTCCAAAAGAGGGGTGGCCTCGTGGCTCAGAAGTTAAAATGTCTGACTTCAGCTGAGGTCATAATCTCAGGATCCTGTGATTGAGCCCTGCGTCAGGCTCTGTGCTCAGAATCTGCTTTTCCTTCTCCCTCTGCCCTTTCCCCACTCATGAGCTCTCTCTCTCTCTCAAATAAATAAATACAATCTTAAAAAAAAAAAAAAAACTCCAAAAGAAAACCCACAGTTTCTGCCAAGAAGCATTGGAAGTTGGAGTTTGGGGCAATCACTTCTCCCAACGTCAGAAGATAGTCCTACAAAGGAGATACGCAGAAAGGGGAGCCCTCCAGTCTGTGTATTACCTCTACTGACATCCCAGTCTGAACCCCGAAATGTGTATGTGTAAAGCACCTTCCTCAGCTAAGGATGAAGGAAATTTTAGATGCCACCCGTAGGAGACCAGGTTTAACAAAACACATGTAGTGCCTGGTTTAGTTATCTACTAAAAGGAATTGAGAAAACCTAAAAAAATGGAGAAATGTAAACATGGTAATGGTTTAAAAAACCAAATATATTTTTTAAAGATTTTATTCATCTATTTGACAGAGAGAGAGAGAGAGAGACAGCAAGAGAGGGAACACAAGCAGGGACAGAGGGAAAGGGAGAAGCAGGCCTCCTACTGAGCAGCGAGCCCGATGTGGGACTTGATCCCAGGACTCTGGGATCATGACCTGAGCCAAAGGCAGACGCTTAACGACTGAGCTACCCAGGTGCCCCATAAAAGACCAAATATTTTTAAGATATCAGTTTTACCTCAAATTCATCTATATATTCCAGGTACTCCTTATCAGAATCCCAAAAAAACCTGATTCAAAAATTCATATGGAAATGTTAAGGACCCACACTATCCAAGGAATCTTGAGAAAGATGAACAAAGCTTGAAGACTTACACTACATAACTTTAAGATTAACTATAGCATATGATGATCTGGTAATTATTTTACTGGTACAGGGATCAATAAATGTATTAAATTAATAGAGAGCTAAGAAATGGATATATACTTATATATCCATTTGATATTTTTGACAAAGATATGAAAACAATCCAGTGGGAGAAAGAACAGTCTTAATTAATAGGGCCAGAAAATCTGGATACCCCTTAGGAAAGCAATATACCTAGACCCTTACCTCACACTAAACACAAATACTCAAATGTATTACAGACTTGAATGTAAAAACAAAAACTGTAAAGCTTTTACAGATAAATGTAGGAGAAAATCTTTATAACTTGGGTGTTGGAAAGGGTTTCTTAGGATACAAAAATCAAAACCATAAAAAAATTATAAATGAGATTTCCTCAAAACTATAAAATTGTCATTAAAAAAAAATCCCACCAACTTTGGCATGTGGGCATAGATAAAAGTCATAAAGTACAAGTAGCTAAATGGCCAACTAGCAAAGAGGTAGCTGACTGGCATCCCACTGGCCCAATCTGGGACAATGAAAACCACAAAATTACTGAGAGTAATGAAGTAAAACCCTTTAAATAAAAATGAAAACTACTGATAAATTCAAAAATAAATAGATAAAATAAATAGGGGTGACAAGCTGTTTCTTTAGTAGGATGAAAATGATGATATTTATACTGTCTCAAATATCTATGCCCAGTTTACTTATGAATTACAAAGGGACAATAGTAACTTTAAAGTGAAGGAATCTGGCAGATTCCTTCTTTAACCAAATGATCAAAGTCAACATCATGAATAATAAGACAAACTGGTAACATTCACTTCTTCATGTGATTCACTGAGAAGGATACAGCATTGCTTACATAGTACTCCCTCAGAAAAACCCAAATTGAGGAACATTCTACAAAACACATGAACTTATGCTCTTCAAATCTCAGTGTCATGAAATACAAAAAAGAATGAGAAACTTTTCCAAGTTAAAGGCTAAAGAACCATGATACCTAAATACCATATGTGATCCTAGATTAATTCATAAATGGATGAAAAAGTCCTATAAAAGATCATTTGTGAAATTGAATAAGGACTTTATTAGTAGTATTATTACTGCCGAATTTCCTGAATTTGATCATTTACTTCACTCTGCTTTTGTAAGGGTACAAATGACCCGTTTTGTAGAGACAGAGAAAGAGACTGAGAGAGACAGAGAGAGAGAGAGAGAATAGCCTGTAGCAAATGGGGTGAAACAATTGCTGAAGGATGTATGGTTATTAATTATATCATTTTTCCAACCTTTAAGGTTTACATTTTTTTTTTACAAAATACAAAGATCAAAAACAAAACCAAAAATAATCTAATTCAAAATTTTTTTCTGCTGTTTACTTAGGAGAGATTTTCTTTATAAATGGATTAATTGTAATTCGTGATTTACAGTTTGCCCAGCACATGTAGGTTTTCTTTAATAGTAACATTTATTAATGTTTCTTTTACAAGGTTCTTGTTCCTTTTCCACTTTAGGAACAAGAATATTTCTTAGATTTTTAGTATCATTATCCATTTTACATAGTATCTTTCTATTTATTCACTCATTCATCCATCCATCCATTCATTCATGGAGTTGGGTTCAAAATCCCAGATCTTATCCCTTATAAGGTAGTGATTTAGATTCCTTGAGTCTCATTGTTTTCATCTATATAATGCACTTTAGAGTACCCAATTCATAGATTTACTGTTAGTGAACTTTGTTATTTTTAGTGAATATTTATTTTAAATTTCTTTGTCCTACCTCTTCATTCTGGTGGCTCTTTGGAAGATGGTTCTCCAAGTCAATGATTTTATTTCCACACGGTGAATTTTATTTTGTTCAGCCACCAGTTCAAATTCTATTATTGCATAGATTCATTTCCTGAAAACCTTCCCCTATCACTTTCCATTTCAGCCCAACCTATAGTCTGAAAACCCTTGCTGCTACTCTTTCTTAGAGTGTCTCTACCTGCAGCCAAAGAGGATGCCAGTTTTATCTAACACTCCTTAGTAAATCATCCTGAGGGGTCTTCCTTTGAGTTTTCAGATAATGCCTTTCTTCCGTACTGTGGTATTTTGTTTTCACAAACACCATGTTGGCCTTTTTTTTTTTTACAGCTGACTCACCCAAAAGGGAGGGAAAGCAAGCAGTCTGCCATTTGCTAATAGAAGACTTGTCTAAGTGAGGTGTTCCCAATTATTCCAATGCTTCTGTGTTAGACACGAGATGAAATCTTCATCTTGCTCCCCAGTCTGGCTCTCTGCCACACTTTTTACATATGGAAGACTTTCTAAATTTCTCTGCAGGCTACCCAGCACTGTATTCATAAGATTGCATTTCCCAGCATCCAAAATGACTTCATAGATACCCTCACCTTGCACAGTTATTTATTTTTGGTGTTTAGTCATTTAATGCTTGTAGATGATCCAGATCATTGTGTATGCATTAGAAAGACAACAACTGAGTTCTGTTTGTTGGTGCAATTTTTTTTTTTTTTTTTAGCTAAGGACTCCAGGTAATAAAGGCAAAAGGATCTTCATTACTTCATTCTTCATTACTCTTAGACTATCAGAATCAGTGAGTCATAAATGGATTATAATTTTATCCCCCATCCTAGGCCTATCAAACTTTTGGAACTAGAATTTTTTTTTTTAAAGATTTTATCTATTCATTTGACAAAGAGCACAAGAGAGCACAAGCAAGGGGAGTGGCAGAGGGAGAGGGAGAAGCAGGCTTCCCGCTGAGCAGGGAGCCCGCGGGGCTTGATCCCAGGACCCTGGGACCAGGACCCAAGCCAAAGGCAGAAGCCTAACCAACTGAACCAGCCAGGCGCCCCTGGAACTAGAATTTGGATCTAAATGAAACTTTCAGGTCTTGGCACTAAAATGACTTCCTTAGAATTTTAAAACTTGAGTATTGATTATTTTCAATGTCTTCAAAGTATTTTAGTCAAAAATTGGTAGAAGATTCACCAGAATCAGGTAGTCTGATCAGTTTAAACAGTTTCCCTCATTATTTTTATCTCTATAAAATAAACTTGCATTACTAGTAGAATCAACTTTTGGACAAAGCAAAGAGTTAACTTAGAGAAAGTAAGAGGTATCATTTTAAAACCAATGAATGCCTCTTTTTCCTTTTGAATTGAGTCCTTTTGTTTCTTAGGTTTATTTTCAAAATTCATATTTTGTGTTGTGCAATAACTGCAATATACAGGAACAGGAGCATGTTCTTTATTTTCAAAATTGCTTTGAAGGTATATATCTTAAAATAAATCAAGATAAGATATAACTTTTGTTATTAGTTTGTAGTTGTATAGTAGTAAATTGCAGGGAATGTGGCTGGATTTATTTCTACTTTTAGGGATTTATTGGTGTTTTCTTTATGGCTTGATATATGAGCAATCATTTTAAATGTTCCATTGGCTCTTGAAAAGAAGGAGCAGAACTTATAGAGGATTTAGGGTCTGAAATACAGTTACACATAAAATATATCCTGTTAATATATTACTCAGACCAGTGTTTTGTTTACTTGCTATATCAAAAACTATGTACAATTTTTTTCAACTAAATTTGTGTTTCTGGCTGTTTCTAAGTGTATGTTTTAAGTATCTAAATCCTAGGTTAAATGCTTAAAGGTTTACTACGATTTCTACTTCTATATATTGTGGCTCGTGTTTTTAGTATACATATAGGCATATACTAATTCTACCTTTTTTTGTACATTTCATCAAAAGCTGGCAGGTTATATTTTAAAATTCTATGACTATGTTTCTAGTGCTCCTTATATGGCTAAGCACTTATTTTATATATATAGATGGAAGGTTATTCTTAAATTCTCATCAAAGTTTTATACTTGTGGATTGTATGTTTCTAACAAAGAACATCTTTACCTACTTAAAAGCTTACCTTGAACTCTACTTCCTCCACTTTCATACTGTTACTGAAATCCCTGCTTTGGTTTATTACAAAATTATTATATCCATTTGCCCATCTTTTTCCTTCTTATCTTTCTAGTTTACTTTGTCTTGTCCATGTATGTTGTTGAAAGTACACAGTTTATGTATATGTGTTTGTATGCCTACTTATTTTAGACTATATCCAAGAATAATTTTTAAAATTAAGCACTTGCATTGAAGTATAATTTTCATACAGTGCAATATGCATTTCTTAAATATACAATTTGGTGAGTTAGATGTGTAATGAACAACATTCAAGAGAAAAAATATTTTCATTATCACAGAAACTTCCCCCCATGTGCTTTTCCTCTCCAACTCACTATCCAGAAGAACCACTATTTTGATTTAATCACATGTTAATTTTTCCTGTCATTAAGATTTATATAAATTTAACCATACCCAACATATACACATGTAGTCTGGCTTACTCATTCCAAATACTGTTTTCAAGATCCATCTATTTTGTTGCTTGTATCAGTAAATCATTTTAGTCATTTTTGAGAAGCAGTGCATTGTGGAGGTACATCACAATTTTTAAACCAATTTTCCTTTTGATGGACATTTAGGTTATTTTCAGGGTTTAGTTGTTATGAACAAGAGGCTACTATGAATATTCTTGGACAAGACTTTTGTGGACATATGTACTAATTTCTCTTGGGTATATGATGCAGAGTGGCAATGCTCAGTTATAGGGTGGGTACATATTTAAAACTTATGAAACTACCACATCATTTCCCAAAGTGGTTATACCATTTATAATCCCACCTACAATGGAACCAGTTGCTGTTTATCAGCAGTTATTGGAGTGGAGTATTTGTACTCCTGGGGGTTTCCTGAGAACCTTTCATAAGGTCTGAAAGGTCAGAAATACTCTCACAATAATACTAGGATGTGATTTATCTTTTCCACCATATTAATATTTGCACTTTTAGAAGAAAAGCTATGGGAGGGTGGTACAGGAAAGAAATCTGTTGTTCATTTAAGTATAATAGAGCAGTGGCACCAAACTCTACAGGAAGTCATTTCTTCCTTCCCACTGCTGTATATTTACAGTAAAACAAAATAAAAACAAAAACCAAAAAAAAGCATAAATTTGGTAGCAACACATAATGATGTCCTTGATGAAGCAGTAAAATTTTCTAATTTTACTGAACAGTGACCCTTGAGTACACTTCAGATTTTAACATTCTTTGTGACACATTTTGGATGTACAATGGCTATTTTTACAAAAAACAGTTTAATTGTGAGGGAAGCTGGCCTCTTTTTCATGGAATACCATTTTTACTTAAAAAATGACTGACATTCTATTATTATTCATATCAGATATGTGTTAGACAGTTATCAAAAATTAACTATGTGTGTCTGTCACTTCAAGGAAAACAACTGACTGCATGTGTTACCAGAGATAAAAGTTGAGCTCTTAAGCAAAAATTCGATTTTTAAAAAATGTGTGTGCACCAGCTTCCTAATATTTAAAGATGCATCTGGTAAGACTGGTAGTGATATTACCATACATGGCTTTTGGTATTACATAATGGAATGTGTTGACATTTGGAAGATCTGTATAACTTAGCAAACCAATATTTTCTAAATAATATATGATGTTACTAAATCATGCTTGAATGGAAGATCCATTCAAAGTTCAAGATAAACAATGGATTTTAATGTAACAGAATGTGAAAAGTTTATGATATGCATTTCAGTTTCCTAGGGCTGCTATGAAGAATTACCAAAAACTTTGTGGCTTAAAACAACAGAAAGTTATTCTCTCACAGTTCTAGAAATCAGAAATCCAAAACCAAGGTGTTGGCAGGGCCAAGCTCCCTCTGATGATTTTATGGGAGAATCCATTCCTTGACTTTTCCAGCTTTTGGTTCACCAGGTGTTCTTTGGCTAGTGGATGAATCTCTCCTACCTCTACCTTTATGGTCACATCAATATGTCTTTTGTCTCAAACCTCCCTCTGCCACTCTCTTCTAAGTATACAAGTGATTGCATTTAGGGTCCACCCAGTTAATCCAAGATTACCCAAGGCTCTCATGATCCTTAATTTAATCACATATTTTGCCATAGAAAGTAATAGTTACAGGTTCCAGAGATTAGGAAACAAAAATATCTTTTGGGGGGCGATCATTCACCAACACTATAAGGTTTCATATTCCATATTGTAACCAATATTGAAGATATTACTACTTTTCAAGTTTTGGTATGGTATAAAAGAATATCCAATTAGCTTAAAAATACTCTTTTCTTTTCCAATTACATTTCTTTCCTTTCTGTTTATTTTTTTATGAATTCGCAGTTTTTAAAGTTTTTATTTATTTATTTATTAGTAGTAGTAATGTCTACACCTGATGTGGGGCTCGACTTGTGACCCTGAGATCAAGAGTCTCATGCTCCTCGGACTGATCCAGCAGGTACCCCTCCAACTACATTTCTATTGACTGAAGAAACAAATATGAGAATGAAGCTTCTATCAAGCCATTTGTTAAAAGATTTACAAAAATATAAAACTACACCACATTTGTCACCAAATATGTTTTTATTTTGGAAAACATAGTAATTTTGCAAAAACGTGTTATTTAACATTTACTGGGTTCATTATTATAATTTGAAACACATTAATAAGTAGGTTTTAAAATTTCTGTTTTAGTTTCTAATCTGGTAAATAGTGATAGATAAATACACATTATGGAAAGCTCTGGGGTTTTCACTTATTTTTTTTAATTTTTTTATTGTTATGTTAATCACCATATATTACATCATTAGTTTTTGATGCAGTGTTCCATGATTCATTGTTTGTTCATAACACCCAGTGCTCCATGCAGAACGTGCCCTCCTCAATACCCATCACCAGGCTAACCCATCCCCCCACCCCCCTACCCTCTAGAACCCTCAGTTTGTTTTTCAGAGTCCATCATCTCTCATGGTTCGTCTCCCCCTCTGACATACTCCCCTTTTCTTCCTCTCCTGTTATCTTCTTCTTTTCCTTTTTTCTTAAAATATGTTGCGTTATTTGTTTCAGAAGTACAGATCTGTGATTCAACAGTCTTGCACAATTCACAGCGCTCACCGTAGCACATACCCTCCCCAATGTCTATCACCCAGCCATCCCATCCCTCCCACCCCCAACCACTCCAGTAACACTCAGTTTGTTTCCTGATTAAGAATTCCTCATATCAGTGAGGTCATGTGATACATGTCTTTCTCTGATTGACTTATTTCACTCAGCATAACACCCTCCAGTTCCATCTATGTCGTTGCAAATGGCAAGATCTCATTCCTTTTGATGGCTGCATAATATTCCATTGTGTATATATGCCACATCTTCTTTATCCATTCGTCTGTCGATGGGCATCTTGGCTCTTTCCACAGTTTGGCTATTGTGGACATTGCTGCTATAAACATTGGGGTACACGTACCCCTTCGGGTCCCTACATTTGTATCTTTGTGGTAAATACCCAGTAGTGCAATTGCTGGATCGAACGGTAGCTCTAATTTCAACTGTTTGAGGAACCTCCATACTGTTTTCCAGAGGGGTTGCACCAGCTTGCATTCCCACCAAGAGTGTAGGAGGGTTCCCCTTTCTCCACATCCCCGCCAACATCTGTCGTTCCCTGACTTGTTAATTTTAGCCATTCTGACGGGTGTGAGGTGGTATCTCATTGAGGTTTTGATTTGGATTTCCCTGATGCCGAGTGATGTTGAGCACTTTTTCATGTGCCTGTTGGCCATTTGGATGTCTTCTTTGGAGAAATGTCTGTTCATGTCTTCTGCCCATTTCTTGATTGGATTATTTGTTCTTTGGGTGTTGAGTTTGATAAGTTCTTTATAGATTTTGGATACTAGCCCTTTATCTGATATGTCGTTTGCAAATACTTTCTCCCATTCTGTCGGTTGTCTTTTGGTTTTGTGGACTGTTTCTTTTGCTGTGCAAAAGCTTTTTATCTTGATGAAATCCCAATAGTTCATTTTTGCCCTGGCTTCCCGTGCCTTTGGCGATGTTTCTAGGAAGAAGTTGCTGCGGCTAAGGTCGAAAAGGTTGCTACCTGTGTTCTCCTTTAGGATTTGGATGGACTCCTGTCTCACGTTTAGGTCTTTCAACCATTTGGAGTCTATTTTTGTGTGAGGTGTAAGGAAATGGTCCAGTTTCATTCTTCTGCATGTGGCTGTCCAATTTTCCCAACACCATTTGTTGAAGAGACTGTCTTTTTGCCAT